>NC_133162.1:126193322-126511760 GCF_040802235.1 Manis javanica
ATAAATTTGACTTTAAAATTTCCAAAGGAAGTCATCAGTGTATTTATAGCAGAGGGCAGCAGACTTCTTCTGTAAAGGGCCAAATAGTAAATACATTAGGCTTTGCTATATGGTCTCTGTCACAGCTACTCAGCTTTGCTGTTATGGCATAAAAGCAGCCACAGTTAATACCTAAGCGATTGAAGGCAGTTGTGTCCCAGTCAGACTGTATTTGTATGTGTGAAAACAGGTGGCAGGCCAGACTGGCCCAGAAGCTGTAGTCTGCCTGGTTTCAATAGATGCTTAGGCCATTTACATAGATTCTTTCCAGGTATGTGATTAGACAGAATTAAAATAATGTGAAAAGGCCCCTACATTAAGACAAATGAACACAAAGCCCCTACATTATGACAAATCCTACAAAAAGGATTTTAATCCTTTTTACCATGAGGCTCTTTGCTATGTTTTAGTTTCTTCCCTTTTTTTTTTAATAACAATAAATAAATAGGCCTATATCATGACCCAGCAGGGTTCCTGGATTGGAATCAGTTTGAAATTGAGTTCAGAGTGTATATTGTTGTGGCTCTGAAGTGGATTTAATATGAATTTTGGTAGGCAATTATGTTAGAAATACCAAGCCATTTTCAACAGACTTCATACCTGCTGGGCGACAGAACTAATGGAGCAAATGGATTTCTTTAGCCTTGAAAATTTGACGCGTGGTGCTGTTCTGATTTTTAAGCCCCTGCTTTAGTTCCTCTTAAAAGAAAAATTATTATTTTGTAGTGAGCTCTGGGTGTATCCACAAGACTCTGCTTGCCTTAGGGAACTGCATCTTTTTTCATTTTATTTTTATTACATTTAGCATTAAAATATCTTTAGATGAGAGATCATTCATGAGATGGCTCTCAAAAATATGTAACAGAGAAGGCAATCTGATGTATTAAAATGGGTAGTTATCAGTTTGTCGATTTATAGACCCCTTCCTGTAAAACCAGCCTCATTCTTACTGTGTGAGGCCCATATTGCAGAAACATGCTCACACCCAGGTGCTGGTTGTGGCTGCGGCACCTACTCGTCGTGGTCCTTGCAGCAGGTTTTGGTGATGGAAGAATAACCTCAACAGAGTCTGTAGGTTATGGGAGCTTATTCATCTTGGAGCCTCTGGAAAAGGATCAATTTCTGTGATTTTTTAATCCTAGAAAGGGAAAATGAAAGAAGCAACCCAGAGGTACCAATATGCCTTACGGAAGTTTCCTCGAGAAGGATTTGGAGAGGACATGAGACTGTTCAATGAACTACGAGTTTCTCTCTATCTCAATTTGTCTCGCTGCCGAAGAAAGACAAATGTAAGCTGTGGCCCCTTATTCCGATCCTTTTAACAATGGAATGTTTTCAGAGTGGTATAGGCTGTCCCTTCCAAATTGTGGGGCCACCCATCTGATTTGCACGTTTCTGTGAGCCTGTCTACGGGAAGCTGCTTCTCTTGGATGACCGTGATTTGGTCACTGTCACTACCCACCTCTCAAGATGTTGAGAGAATGCACTTGGGTACAGTTTGCTGTTTGCTCTGCCCGAGTGGTGGGAAGCAAATGCAAACTGCTCCTCCCCCCCTTCCCAACTGTATGTTGTTGACATTGTCATGAGTGGCCCATCCTCAGATGCAAAAGCAAAGGGCATCATAAAGCTCAACACAGATGTGTTATAATCTGCCTACTGTTTATTATGTTTGTTCTGACTATGCCAGTAACTGGTGAATTTGTAATTAATAGTAGTTAACACAGTTAATTTGTAACTAGTAACTAGATTTGTCTCAGTACTTCTTTCTTCTACTACTTTTAAACTTCTTCCTCGTAGCACCAATTCTATTGACCTGTGTGCTTCTGTGCCGCCCACTCTCCTTCCTGTTACAGTGGAGGCAGCATCTAGGCCCCTTTGAGGCTGGCCTCTCCACTGGTGCACTGGGTTCCATCTGCTCTTCTCTCTTTTTTTTTGGTATCATTTATCTACGATTACATGAAGGACATTTTGTTTACTAGGCTCCCCCTTCACCAAGTCCCCCCCACATCCCCGTTCACAGTCACTGTCCATCAACATAGTAAGATGCTATAAAATCACTATTTGTCTTCTCTGTGTTGCACAGCCCTCCCCATGCCCCCCCACACACTATACATGCTAATCGTAAGGCCCCCTTTCTTCTTTTCCCACCCTTATCCCTCCCTTCCCACCCATCCTCCCCAGTCCCTTTCCCTTTGGTAACTGTTAGTCCACTCTTGTGTTCTGTGATTCTGCTGCTGTTTTGTTCCTTCAGTTTTCTTTTGTTCTTATACTCCACATATGAGTGAAATCATTTGGTACTTGTCTTTCTCCGCCTGGCTTATTTCACTGAGCATAAAACACTCTAGCTCCATCCATGTTGTTGCGAATGGTAGGATTTGTTTTTTTCTTATGGCTGAATAGTATTCCATTGTGTATATGTACCACATCTTCTTTATCCATTCATCTACTGATGGACATTTAGGTTGCTTCCATATCTTGGCTATTGTAAATAGTGCAGAGATAAACATAGGGGTGCATCTGTCTTTTTCAAACTGGAGTGCTGCATTCTTGGGGTAAATTCCTAGGAGTGGAATTCCTGGGTCAAATGGTATTTCTATTTTGAGCTTTTTGAGGAACCTCCATACTGCTTTCCACAATGGTTGAACTAATTTACATTCCCACCAGCAGTGTAGGAAGGTTCCCCTTTCTCCACAACCTCGCCAACATTTGTTGTTTGTCTTTTGGATGGTTGTGTTTGGTGATCCTTACTGGTGTGAGGTGATATCTCATTGTGGTTTTAATTTGCATTTCTCTGATGACAAGCGATGTGGAGCATCTTTTCATGTGTCTTGCTCTTCCCTTTTGATGCACTGCTTCTGTCACTGTGCTCTCTTTCCTGAGTCACCAATTTTTGCTTCTCGACTGGTTTCTTCTGTTAGTAATATTAATAAGCTTTGACTTTCTTCTAACTTTAAAACTAAACAAAACCACCAAACTCGCCATTCATGTCTCTCCCAAATTATTCCACATTCTCTGCTAACCTTGAGAACAAAACTGCTACTAAAATGTTGCCTGTAATCTTGTTTCAGTGCTTGTTTTGACTCTTGTATTTAAATATTGACACCAGGACTTTGGCATGGCAGAAGAATTTGCTTCCAAGGCTCTTGAATTGAAGCCCAAGTCCTATGAAGCCTTTTATGCCAGAGCAAGAGCGAAGAGAAATAGCAGGTACTGTCTGGGGTGAAATAGCGGGAGTAGAGAAGCCGCCTTCTGTTTCTGTGATGTTTGAGCTGCTGGTGGACTTTGAGGGCTCCTGGCTCAGATAAGCACTACTCAGATGCCCCTCATTCCTTTGTATACTAAGTTGGTAGGTTCCAAGAGGCACAGTAGGGGATATTATTAGTAGTGACGGAAGGTTTATTTTCTCCTGACATTTCAACAACTATTTTTCCCCTCCACCCCAGCTGACACTACAACATAAAGCTCCTAGATTGTTTAGCCCATATTGTTAGTGGAGCTGCCAACCAGAGACGTCAAGGGATGGTGAGGGGGAGCAAGGAGGAGTCAGATAAGACTTTTGCATGAGGTGGGTGGTGAGACGGGATGGGGAGGGTAATCATGATGCCCACCAGTGGACACCTTCCTCATTCCCGGCCCAGTGATCTTTACAGAGATAGCAGGGCCCTGGAGTTGCCCGGATCTAGGTTAGAATTCAGTATTCCCTCTTAGCTGAGCAACTCCAAGCTAGTTAAATGGGTTCTGTCCACCACAGTAATTGTTCAAAACTCTCTCAGCTGCCTTCTTTCCGTTTAGCTATTTTATGAAGTTACGTTCAGAGCATGTTCTTACTTGGCTTGTAATTATTCCTCCGTTTTAATATAAAGGCAGTTTGTGGCAGCCCTGGCTGACCTGAGGGAAGCTGTGAAGCTCTGTCCCACCAATCAGGAAATCAAGAGGCTCTTAGCCCGTGTAGAAGAGGAATGCAAGCAGCTCCAGAGGAGCCAGCAGCCTAAACAGCAGTGCCCACCCCCAGCCCCAGCCAATGATTCAGATGATGAGGAGGACGCCCCAGCCCCAGGAGCAGACGACCACCTTCATCTCAAGGAGGCCGAAGAAGAAACTTCTCCCCAGGAAGGATCCATCTCCCTGACTCCCAAGTGCCAGCCATCTTCATCTTTCCCCTCCCCATATATCCGAAACCTTCAAGAAGGGTTACAATCCAAAATAAGGCCAGTATCACCACAGAATAGGCCAGGAACCAGTAAGGCCCCAAGGGAGCCAATGGCTCAGCCAGGGTTGGTCATGCAGCCAAAGCAGGCACAGATAGTGAAAACCAGCCAACATTTGGGGTCTGGACAGTCTGGCGTGAGAAACAGTAGCACAAAAGTTCTGGCCTCGTCTCAGAACCTTCCCCCGAGTCCCATGCCGGGTAGGGTCTCCGCAGCTCCTGCCGGCAGCAGAAACCAGCATTTAGAGGGCACGGGTCCCTCCGCTGTGGGAGCTGGTTCGGGCCAGGTGGGGGACCAGCTGGGCCCCAGCCACAGCGTGCAGCTGCAGCCCGGTGAGAGTGGCGCTGTTCCTTTACCGAGCAAGGTAAGAACCGCGGAGAGGCTTCTGTCTCATGCCTCTGTGGCTGTGGATGTAGCTCCTCTCCACCAAGGCGGGCCTGGGAGCTGCAGCGACATGCGGCACCCAGCTTCTCTCACCAGCTCAAGCTCTTCAGGTTCTCCATCTAGCAGCATAAAGATGTCAAGTTCAACCAGTAGTTTGACTTCAAGCAGCAGTTTTTCAGATGGCTTCAGGATCTCAGGACCAGAAGCTCGAATCAAAGACAAAGCTGTTAACCAGGTTCAGAGCAGCATGGCTGAGCACCGGCCCCGCAGCACCCCGTTCATGGGCGTCATGGATAAGACGGCAAGGTTCCAGCCGCAGAGCAACCCTCCCAGCCGCGCTCGGCGCTGTCCGGGCCCGGAGGGGCTGCCGACACGCCCGCCGGCAGCTGGCCTGCAGTCCTCGAGCTCTGAGAAGCCCTCTCTCAGACAAGCAGGACATACCAGCCACGCCAAAGCCGGTGCCGTTTCTACCCTGGGTGTGAGTGTCCACAATGGGGCACAGGTGAAGGAGCTAGAAGACAAGTGCCAGATTCCAGTCCACTGTCAAGACAGTAGGGTGACTAAAAGTGCTTCTCATCTGTATCAGGAAAGCATCTCTAAACAGCAGCCTCATGTCAGTAATGAAGCCCACAGGAGTCACCTCCCTTCAGCAAAACCAAAGCGATCATTCATCGAGTCCAATGTGTGAGCCTTCACACAGACCCGTTTGTAAATTTGGAAAATAGTGTGTTGGCTACTTGTGGTAATTAAATGGTCTTTCATGAGAAAAATTACCATTTAGCCTATACTTTTTCTCTTTTTTCCTTGGGGGTGAATCAGATGCCATTCATATATGTAAAATGTGGGATTGAATTTGATAGCTAGAAGTCACCATAAATAAAAATGCTAACCAGAATTAGTTATACCTGTTAAGTTAGAATTTAAGACAGCCAAGAAGACATTAACTCATGCTTTTCTCTTACAAAATTGTTTGGTTTTTATCACTTTTCTCCTGGCCTTTGCTATGTGGTAAAATCATGTTTCTTAAGAGAATGCAAATGTCTAGTGATAGGTTTAACTTATGACATAAAATCCAGATGATGTATTCTGGAAAGATGGGATTGTCAAGTTTCATTGAGTCAAGTTCCAATTTTAATTTACATATATATGTGTGTGTATATATATATATAGATATATATAGATATAGATAGATAGATAGATAGATAGATAGATAGATATAAGGCCCAAGTGATTTCTAGCAGAATTTGTGTGACTAATGTTACATAGCTGATTTTTTTTTTAAGCAAAATTCAGGAACATCCAAGTATTGTTTCCTTCATAGCAATTTCCTTAAGAGCATTAAACATATATTTCCATGTTACAGTTCTTACTAAAAATGGTTTTATAGCACCTTTTTTGGAACTATATTCCTGCTGTAAGGTGTTTTTAGTATTTAGAAACAGTGTAAGTCATTTGGAATCATGATTGCTGGTCAAATTGGATTTGGGCTAAAATACTAAGAATACAGCATCCTTGGCAACATGTAAATTAGCTCTCAAAACTGCTTCTAACAATGACAGCACTCCTGGAACAAGCCTTTCAAGGGCCTTTAAGGGCAGTATTTAATTTAGACACTTAAGATATGGCTGGTTATTGCCTTTATTACACAATCATTACTTCATAGTCACATATTGTACATATTAAACAGCCAAATTGTATTCAAATTTGTAAATAAGTCAGGTAGTTAAGCTTAAAAAAATAAAGTCATATATTAGCATGTCCCTTGTAAGCTTCATCGCTGCTGGTTATTGCACTGATGGTGTGTCATACGGCATGTCAGCAGTGTACCAGCAACAGCACTTTATCTCATTTATACAAACACCTCTGAGGTGCTACTTTAGTCCAAACTGATGTATTATTCATTTGTAAAGATAAGGTACAGGAATGAGTCTTGGTTTAAAGGTATTTTTATATGAAAATGGTGTGCTTTTGGGAGGATGTTAAAATGTTAGTTTGAGAGGTCAGAGTGTGTTTTATATGTGGGGATGTGGAATTTATTTTCTAGAATGGGGGGAAGTTATTTGCAGAATGTTTTAAAAACTGAGTAGTTACAGTGAAGTTCCTGTGAGCATCATTATGGTTTTGTACAAATAGGAATCTTCTGGTGTCTTCAACCTTTGTTCCGGAGTGTGCACAGTGTACTTGCATAGCTTTATCATGTTTTATAGGCTTTCCATGAGTTCTGCTGTTACTATGGCTTATTTATTGTTTGTTTCCTTAATATTTGTGAACGTCTTACTCTTGTTATGTAGTTTTATTTCTGCACAACTACTGTACTTTTCCATATGGAATAAAGACTATTAATAGAATTTGTTTTGCATTAAATGAGACAATGTAGAAGTAGACTTCCTGGTGACTTTATCTGCCAAGCTTTAATCCTGGGGGATCTTGTTACCCTAATGAAAATAGTGAAAAGCCTGTTTATCATAATATTCCCAAATGTCATTTAATAATAATTTTCAGAACAAGGTAACAGCTTTAGAAATCTCAAAATGTTAAGGTCCTTTTGCCTGAAATAGGAAGAATGCGTGGAGAAGAGCATTCCATACTTTTCTTACCTGTTCCAGAAATCTTGGGTGTGTTTTTATGGGCAGTAGGACATCATTAGTACTGTTTGGCAATACACTGAATAGTGTGTTAATATGAGAGTTTGTTCTTCACATTTTTATTGTCTTTCAGTTAAGAGTGTGTTTGTCTTTATTCCCACATATTTCAGTTTCTAAATGAACGTTTACCTTATGAAAATCCTGACTTGAAATCTTCAGCCTAACATTCCCTAATATTACTTTAGGTTATTGTCTGGTTATTGCTATTACTAGCAAGGCTACATAGAGTACTGCTGGTACTTCTTTACAGCTGTATTTTTAAACTGAAGGTTAAAAAACAAAAAGCTGGTGGGAGGGAAAAAGTGTTAATGGCTAATTGGTCAGTCTTATTGTTGGGTGCCTTTTCCTGTGAAGCTGCCAGTGTGATTCCTGGGATGTATTATACATTATGATTTTGATAAACGCTTATTAACGCTTATTAAAGTGAAGGTATTGGTCCAGTTACCCAGAAAGAAGCGAAGGCTCCCTGGGAAGCTTCTGGTCAGACCCGAGGACCAGGCGGTGGTCAGGTGAGTGCAGCTCCTGTGTGGTCCTGGCCTAATTAATGGTGGGGTGGGCCTGTCGGGTCCCTTCCTGTGGGTGGTTTTGCATCTGGTTTGCTTGCTTGTGTATTTGTGGGGAGTTGTTTGGCGTTGGTTTGTCCATATACAAAACAGAAGCACTTCACTTTGGCAATTACTGGCATCTTAGTTTCAGCTGTTTAACAGGAAACTGTTCTGGTGAAATGTAGAAAGGAAATCACCTTCTTTAACACATTTTAAAAATAACCAGTCTTTTATTGTTTCCTATGAGTGACTTTGATGAGTTTTAGTAACTGTTATGTAAAAAACCAGACAGCCTCCTTTGGAAACCCTTTATCAAAACAAAAGATATTTGGTCCAATCATGAGCTCTATAAATTAAAATCTTTTGTTAGAATTATGTTACCATAGTTTCTTTATAGATTGCAAGAGAAAGCACCTTCTAGAACATGTTATCAAACCTTTTTTTGTCCTAAGAACCTGAGAAGCACGTGTAGTATGAAAAAAGCCATTTTTAGTCATAGACAGTGAATCCTAGCTATGACACAAAGGAAATTCAGTAATACATTAGGATGACAAATTTTACCTTTTCCTTATAATTTCTTGTTTTGTATTTGGAGATTTGTGTTAATTACATTTTCCACATTTCTGTGAACATGTATATGGCATATTAGCTGTAAGTTTGTAAAATACAGGAAAAGATTGACTACAGATAAATTGCATTGATTTTCCCCTTTTTATTTCTAAGTTTTCAAATTTCTGAGCAACTACAATGAGGACTTGGGGGGTTAAATACATGCAGTTTTGATCTTTGCCTGCCTCTACAGTTGAGTTCTCTAAGCTTTCCCTCTACTTCCATTCTGGTAAATAGTTGATGACAGGTATGTAAAATCAACACAACCTCAACTTTCTGAAGTTTTTCTTGAGTGAACACTTAACAGGATTTTCTATTGAAGATCAGTCTATTGTGTAAAAATAGTCATCCCAGCTTAGAATATTATGTGAGAACTTTAAGAATTCTGAATTCTAAAAGAAGAGTAGTTTGCCACGTTAGGTATTTCAGCGAAGTCTTCTTGATGTATTCGTGATAATTTATTCCACCTAACTTGTAACTAGGTTTGGACAATGAGGAAAATAATCATTCCCATCTCACAAATTTAGAATGCAACATACTGCTCATCAGTGTGATTTTCTCAATTTAGTCATAAACATCTATTATTTTGCTACAAATTCTCTTTAGAAGAATTCCAAAGAGTTATCAAATGAATGGCTATTAACTAGAATCTAAGTATTTATTTCTAGAGTATTCTGTTCTTTAATTAATAGGATATCTAGTGAGAATAAATTAGAGCATTGCAATTTAAAGTTTTTTCCCACTAGTATAAAAGTCTTTTTTTGTAGTAGAAACAGAAAAGAGGTTAGGTGTGTTATATACTCCATATGTTTTAAAGAATGAAAATAGTAAATAGTTTTTATAAGGAACTAAATTCAAGAAGTTTACTTTTTTCCTTCTGTTTTGGTTTTGAATAATATCTGATTAGTATTTACCTTTAGAGCATTTAAATGACATCACGAAAAATATAAATAATATAATATAATGTAAACAATTTTATTTTTGATGAGCCTCTAGCCACCGGTTGATGGCCATTTTCAGAGTCCTATTTGGTGTAAGTACCACTGAAGAAAGAACAAGATTTGTCATGGGACTTGTACGTTTCTTTTTGCTGATCCAATTTTCCATTGCTTCCTTTTCATATGAATAGCCATCTAAAAAAAAAAAGCCATAGGTACAAATTATTTGCAATGTAGGGAAGGGAAGTTAGGATTACTACAATGAGTTGGGTATAAAAACACCATTGCGAAGGCCTTTATTGTGATTTAAGATGCATTAAGATCACAGAAATCAGCCAGGTAGAAGGGTACAATGGTAGTGAAAATAAACTGCCACCTCAGTGCAGTTAGCATGTATGTAAATTAATGTGGCTAAATGTAAGAGGAAAGAGCCTTAGGAGTAACTCAGCAAAATTATGACACACTGAAGATTCAGGGAAACAGAAACCAAAGATTATACTACTCAGACACTAAGGACTTGACAGTAAAGGGATTTCTGATGCAAAAAAAAAAAAAAAAAAATCCACTGGTTTAATACCATGTTCTTGTAAAATTATTTGCCTATGCACACATAAGAATTGGAGTTTTTGCTTCACTAGTTCATGCTTAGGAACTAAAAATCTTAGTTCCTAATTATATTTACACATGAACATATCTGTATTAATCTACAATGCATACAACTGTTTTAAACTAACAATACCAATATACTACTAACAAGACAAAAAAATTTCAGATTTCTTTCTGGCTCTGTCATCAAGATGTGTTTGGAAATCACTTGAAATTCTTCTGTTTGTCACCAACTCTGATAGTTTGGTCCATTTGCTCCCCTTTTCATCTTCATAATTTTTAGAGATTGGGCTTGCTTTTCATAATTTAACTCTTTTAGTACATTTAAAAGTAAAAACTTTCAAAAAAGTTTTTCAAAGTAAAAACTGTAAAACAAGGTACATTCAGAGGAGTCTATTTTAACTCTGCCCAGCCCATGATCTCCTCTTTCCCATATAGGTAAGCATGATTATCCTTGTTTTTTTGAAAATATAAGCAAATAATAAGGTATACATACACAGTACATATACATTTTTAAATATTAGCATACTGATGCAGTGTAAAAAAACTTTAAGCTAGCATGCTGTACATTGTTTTGTACCTGTTTTTTTGTTTTTTACTTAAGTATACTTTGCTTTTTTCCCTCCACTGTATAGATGGACATCTGGGTCCTTTAAAAACAGTGCTACAATGAAGTCATCATTGTGGGAGAGATTCCAGAAGTGGGATTGCTACATCAAGGTGTAAATGTATATGATTTTGCTTGCTATACCAATACTTCCATAGGAATTCTACCATTTTTTATTCCACTAGCAATGTTGATGAGAAAGCCTTTTTATCAAGTAGTTTTATTTTATTATGAGGGACATAGAACATTTTTTTGTATGTTTAAAAGCCATTTGGTTTGTTTGTTTTTCTGAGAACTGACTCATATTTTTGGTCCATTTTTCCATTAGGATGCCCTTTTAATTTAGGAACATTTTTGTGAGTGTGACCTAATGGACATTGTATTAGTTTTAGGTTTACAATATGAGTCAATACATGTGTAAATTGCAAAAATGGTTACTATAGTTAGTCTAGTAAAAATCCATCACAGTTACCAGTTTTCCTTTTTTCTTGTGATGAGAAATTTTAAGACTTACTGTACTAGCCCCTTTCTAATATTCAATACAGTATTATTAACTGTAGGCACCATGCTGTATATTACATCCCTAGGACTTAACTAATTTTGTAAATGTAAGTCTGTACCTTTTGCCCTCTTTCACCCATTTTGCCCATTCCCCCAGTCCTCACCTCTGGCAACCCCCAATCTGTTCTATGTATCTGAGTTCAGTGTTCTGACTTTGTTTTAGGTTCTGCATATAAGTGAGATCATATGGTATTTGTCTCTTATTTTAGTACAGTGCCCTCAAGGTCCATCCATGATGTCACAGATGTCAAGATTTCCTTTTTATGGCTGAATTCTATTGTGAATATGTATGTTTCATCCATTCATCCACTGGTGGACACTTAAGTTGTTAACATGTTTGGGCTATTGTAAATAATGCTGCAGCAACCTGCAGATAGCTTTCCAAGTTAGTGTTTCATTTTCTTCAGATAAATACCCGGAAGTGGAACTGCTGGAAAATATAGTTCTATTTTTAATTTTTTGAGTAACTGCCATACTGCTTTCTATAGTGGTTGCATCAATTTACATTCCCACCAACAGTATACAAGGTCCGTTTTCTCCACATCCTCACCAACATTTGTGGTTTTTTTTTTTTAAATAACCACTTCTAACAGATGTGAGGTGATATCTCACTGGTTTTGATTTGCATTTCCCTGATGGTTATCTTGAGCACCCTTGCATGTGCCTGTGGGTGATGTCTTCTTTGGAAAAATGTCTATTCAGATCCTCTTCTCACTTTTCAATCAGACTTTTTGGCTTTTTTCTCGGATATTAACTCTTATTGGATACATGATTTGCAAATGTTTTCTCCCATTCAGTACGCTGCCTTTTCATTTTGTTGATGGCGTCCTTTGCTATGCAGAAGTTTTTTTAGTTTGATGTAGTCCCACTTGTTTTTTTTTTTTATTTTGTTTCCTTTTCAGTTGGTGTCACATCCAAAAAAACAACTGCCAAGACTAATATCAAGGAGCTTAAGTGCCTGTGTGTTCTCCTAAGAGTTTTATGGTTTCATGTCTTACATTCAAGTTTTAACCCATTTTAAGTTGGTTTTGTGTATGGAATACAATAGTGGTCCAGTTTTATTCTTATGCATATGGCTGTCCAGTTTTCCCAACACCATTTATTGATGAGACTGTCCTTTCCCCATTATATATTCATGGTTCCTTTGTTGTAAATTAACCAATCTGCATATGGGCTTGTTTCTGGACTATTACATTCCATTGGTCTATGTGTGTTTTTATGCCAATATGATACTGTTTTGATTATTGGAGCTTTGTAAGATAGTTTGAAATCAGGAAGTGTGATGCCTCGAGCTTTGCTCCTCTTTCTCAAGATTGCTTTGGTTATTCAGGGTCTTCTGTGGTTCCACACATATTTCAGGATTGACTATTCTATTTTTGTGAGAAATGCCTCTAAAATATAGAATACAGATTACACTGAATCTGTAGATTGCTTTGGGTAGACAGTTCGATGAGCAGGGAATGTCTTTCCATTTATTTTTGTCTTCAATTTCTTTCATCAATGTAAAGTTGTCAATGTACAGGTCTTTCACTTTCTTGGTTAAATTTATTCTTAGGTATTTTTTTTTTATGCAACTGTAAGTGGGATTTTCCCTTTCTGATAGTTTACTAGTATACACAAATACAACTAGTTTTTGGATATTGATTTTTGTATCCTGCAGTTTTACTGTATTCATTGATTTGCTCTAGTTTTTTGGTGGTCTCTGGGTTTATATGTATAAAGTCATATCAGCTGCAAATTGAGACTTCTTCCTTTCCAGTTTAGATTTCTTGTATTTGTTTAACTGCTCTGGATAGGACTTCAAATACTATGTTGAATAAAACTGGCAGGCATGGGCATCATCATTCCTGAGTATGATAATTAGCTGTGGGTTTGTCATATATGACCTTTGTTATGTATCAGTACACTCCTGCTATATTCACATTGAGTCTTTATCATAAATGGAATTTTGTCAAATGCTTTTTCTGTATCAATGAAGATGTGACTTCTGTCCTGTTAAATTAGTGCATCATATTGACGATTTGATCATGGTGAGCCATCCTTGCATCAAATCCCACTGCATGGTATAAGAGCCTTCTAATGAATTGGGTTTGCTAATATTTTGAGGATTTTTTCATCTTTGTTCATTAGGGATATTGGCCTGTAATTTTCTTGTAGTATCCTTGTGTGGTTTTTGTTATCAGGGTAATGGGGGGGGCCTCTTAAAGTGAGTATGGAAGTGTTCTCTCCTCTTCTACTATTCAGGAGTGTTTAGAATTACTATCAATCCTTCTCATCTATGGAATATTAGTACCTCATCAATTTGTTTTCTTTTGGATTTTGAGTTCAGATTAGGAAGAATACAACTGCTTATCAAGGAATTTACATTTTCTTGTATCTGATCCAGTATCTGATCCATTTGGAATTTAGATGTATAATATGAGATGAAACCAGTTTTATCCTTTCTCATATTTAATTGTCAGACTACCACTTCTTTACTTATTTTTCCCACTCAGTATCACTTTTATCATTCACTAAATTTCCAAATGCACATGGCTCAACTTTTGGATTTTTAAAGATTTTCTAGTGGTCTGTGCTAATCTCACTATCGTGGGGCTAACAACATTCCTTTTTCTCACAGTCTAGGTTACTTGCTGTCTGTTCTTTCCAATGGAACCTAAATATACCTTAGGTTTTTTTCCTAGAGATCAGCAAGATATCACTGTTCTGTATGAATCTGCATATGCTTCTTGTTTGTTACAGGGATGTTCTATAGTTTACCGAACTGACATTATGTCTAGGGCTGTTTTTATAAATTGTCGTCTTTTTTGCCTTCTGCTGTGTGTGTACAGAAAAAGTTGAAAGCTGTTGACTTCACTTGGAACTTCAGTCCTATTCAATTACTGTCTCTCAGCTGTACACACACACTGTGTGACTGGCATGCTGGGACCAGGATACTGCAAAGCTTTGTCAGCTCCTGCCATGCGCTTCCTCTAGAGAGAGAGAGTGAAGGCCTATCAGTACTGTGTCTGTCCGTAGTCCTTCCTTTGGCCAGGGTACTGGGTTACCCTCCCCAGGTTTGTTGTTTGCTTCATTGTAGGTACTGCCCAAATTTGTCTTTGCTCTAGCAGGGTAGCTCCTCAGCTTCTTCCTTTTGTTTCCTGGGTCCTAGAGATGGTAGCTTCTGTCTGCAGATGTGTACTGCCTTTTGCTTGAGAACTTTTGCCTAATGCTGTATAAAACATCAGCATTAGTAACTACTTCCTGGATACATCTCCCTGGGCAAGAGAAACCAACAAAACAAAAAGGCAACCTATATGGGAGAATGTATTTGCAAATTACGTATTTTGGATATTAGCCCATTACCCAGATATATCAAGAAGCCATTCAGCAGCTCAACAACACACACATATAATCTGACTTAAAAAATGGGTACAGGATCTGAACATTTTTCCAAAAATGAAACAGGTGGCCAACAGGCACATGAAAAGATGCCCACATCACTAATTAGGGAAATGCAAATCACAATGAGATATCTCACAGCATAAAAGACAAGGGAACCCACAGACACTATGGAAAGAAAGCAGTATGGAGGGTTCTCAAAAAACTAAAATACCATATGACCAATTCCACTTGGGAAATTACCTGAAGAAAGCAACATCACTGATGTGAAAAGATAAATGCATTCCTGTAATATCAGTATTATTTACAATAGCTGAAACATGGAAACAGCTTAAATGTCCATTGATTAATGGATAAAAACATAATAGAATATAAATCAGCAATAAAAAGTGAGGAAATCTTGCCATTTGTGACATGGACAGACAGACCTAAGGGTGCTATGCTAAGTGAAGTAAGTCAGGCAGACAAGTACCATGATTTCATTTACATGTGCAAACTAGAAAACAAATGAACAGAACTCAAATACAGAACAGACAGGTGAAAGGGAAAAAAGAATGTCTGAAATGGTGATCTGGGCAATGGTTATGTGAGTGTATGCACACATCTAAATTCAACGAGATTTGTACCTTGTATGTACTTCAATATAAAATTTAATTTTTAAAAAATGTTCAGAATAGACCTGAAAGGAATAAAAGTCAAGAATATATGGAACTCCAACTAGTACAAAGTTGTTTCTTTTCCTCATCCCACCCCCAAATTAATTTCTGGAGCTTGGTTTCTATAATTCTAATCAAGCTGTAAGATTTTCTTTTGTAGGACTAGAAAAGGATTCTAAAATTTTAAAGACAACAATGCCTATCACTATTAAGAATTTATCCAAGAGCACCTGTATATAATAACAGAGTAAGAGTTAATTGAAGTAGTTCTGAATATAATGACAAGGAAGAGTATTGCTATATCATCAAGTAAATAAAAGCATAATTTTTACAGTATGTACCATATCCCATTATAAATGGACAGAAAAATTCTAGGAAAAAGATGGCAGTGGAGGAAGGCAAGGCAGAAACCTCCTCTCAAAATCACATGTAACACAAAAATACAGCAAATACAACTAGGCCTGAAAGGGACCTGAAGACTGGAGAACTGACTACCTTCATCTGGGGAAGAAGAGAAGACTCTACAGAAAAGGGTGAAGTGGCAAAGCCACCGTCTGGTGGTACCTAAGCCCTCCCCCAACCTTGGCCCACAGGCCAGAGGAAGAGGAACAGAGCAGGGAGGGAGGAGAAGCCCAGGACAGCTAAACACCTGGCCCTGGAGAGCTGCCCCAGGAACACAGTCCACATTGCATGGTGACTGGTGGGGCTGGACAACAGAGAGAACACTGGGAGGCTGAGATCCCAGCCACCTGTGGAGAACAGGTACATTCTACTGGTCCCCAAGAAAGAAAGCAGAGCAAGCAGTCCAAAAGTCTCACCAGCAGTGAGAGGGGCACTAGAGGGGCAAGGACTGCACAGTGCTCTTTGTTTAGGAGAAAGGTCAGGCAGACAATACCTCCCCAACCGCCCTCAGCGCAGCAGGTTGGGAGCCCTCAGGGGCTTCATACACTCCATCCCTCTTGGTGGCACCATAGCCTGGAGGTTCCCTGTGGTGGAGTACAGCCTGCTGGCAAGCCATGAAATACCACTTGGCTTCTGGGTAAACAGGGGGAGACCCGGAGCCTGCTCAACCCAGCAGGGAGCTCTATCCCGGCAGTCGCCAGTCCTGCTCACCAGAGGCCCCCACCATCACAGCAGGCAGATGGAGGGCAACTTCACCGACAGCCTCAGCCCCACAGCACCGATGCTGTTCCTGCATGTGCGCTGCCCAGCCACAGGAGCTCTTTCCACTCAGCAGGCACCGTTCCCACTCACCTGAAGCCTCCCCCCACCACTGAGGCAGGGACACAGCAACTCCAGAGAGTAGTCCCACTCCTGCAGTCAGCTGACAGCCCACCCATCCCACCTGAAATCAGATTACTATGAGTGAGACAGGTGCCACACCTACTGCATGCCAACAGCTGGGGCTCCTGCACAGGAAATCTGAGTTTCTGGGCATAAGAGACCTCCGACACAAATCCATTATCCCATAAAAAAACACTAAAAAAAATGAAGAGGCACTGGAATTTGGTCCAAACAAAAATACAAGAAAAAAACACCAAAAAGAGGGCTTAGTGAAACTGAAACCAATCTTCTTGATCAAGATACCAAACTAAAAGTCATAAGCATGCTCACAGATTTACAGAAAAGTATTACAGATCTCAGGGAGGACTTCAACAAAGAGATTCCTCCTCAAAAAAAAAGCCACTGTAGCTGAATGCAGAATCTTAAGTGAAACATACAATGAAGAGATTTAAAAATAGATGATGTAGAGGAGACAGTAAATTAGAAATTGAAGAACAGGAAAACAAAGGAGCTGAAGAAGAGAGAGAAAAAAGGATCTCTAGGAATGAAAGAATAGTAAGATGTGATCAAGCCAAACAAATAATATTTGCATTATAGGGATACCAGAAGAAGAGACAAAGGGATAGAAAGTCTCTAAGGAAATAATTGTTGAAAAGTTCCCCAATCTGGGGAATGTAACAGACATTAGGTCATGAAAGCACAAAGATCACCCAACAGAAGAAACCCTAGGGAGACAACACCAAGACATAAAATAATTAAAATGGCAAAGATCCAGGACAAGGAGAGAGTACCAAAAGCAGCCAGAGAGAGAAAAAAGAACACTTATAAAGGAAACCCATCAGGCTATCAGCAGACTTGTCAGCAGAAACTTTACAGGTCAGAAGGGAGTGGCATGATGTATTTAATGTAATGAAACAGAAGGGCCTTGAACCAAGAATACTCTACCAAGCAAGATTATCATTTAAATTTAAAGCAGGGATTAAACAATTACTAGATAAGCAAAACTTGAGGGAATTTACCACTAGTAAACCATTCCTACAGGATCTCTTAAAGAAACTGCTCCAGATGGAAGTGCTCCTAAGGCTAAAGAGCTGTCACCAGAGAAAATAAACCCACAGTAAAGGTAGCAGACCAATCAATAAGAAAATATGAAATTAAGCTCAATGTTAGAAAACATGAAACTACTCAGTCAAGGGACACACAAAAGTGTAGAATATGACACCTAATATATAAAGAGTGGGGGAGGAGGAAAAAGGGGAGGAAAAAAAAAGAACCTTTAGATTGTGTTTGAAATAGAGTAATAAGCAATTTAAGAGACTGTTAGTAAGGCATCTATCCTTGAACCTTTGGTAACCACAAATCTAAACCTTACAGTGGCAATAAGTACATATCTAACAATAACCAGCCTAAATGTAAATGGACTGAATGCATCAATCAAAAGAGAGTTGCAGAATGGATAAAAAAACAAGACCCATCTATATTGCTACCCACAAGAGACTCATTTCAAACCCAAAGACATACACAGACAAAAACTGAAGTGATGGAAAAAGATAATCCATGCAAATAATAGGGAGAAAAAAGCATGAGTAGCAGTACTTTTATCAGACGAAATAGATTTCAAAACAAAGTAACAAGAGACAAAGAAAAACATTACATAATGATAAAGGGGTCAGTCCAACAAGAGGATATAACCATTATAAATATCTATGCACCCATCTTACTACACTGAGTGACAGTGACTGCAATGGGGTATGGGGAGGGACTCAATAATAAGGGTGAATGTAATAACCACACTGTTTTTCTTGTGAAGCCTTCATAAGAGTGTATATCAGTGATACCTTAATAAAAAAAAATATCTATGCACCCAACATAGGAACATCTACTAACAGAATTGAAGGGGGAAATAGTATTCAACACATTCATTTTAGGAGACTTCAACACACCACTCATACCAAAAGACAAATCAACCAGACAGAAAATAAGGAGACAGAGGCACTGAACAACACATCAGAAGAGATGGACCTAACAGACATCTATAGAAGACGCCACCCAAAAGCAGCAGGATACCATTCTTCTCAAGTGTACATGAAACGTTTTCCAGAACAGATCACATACTAGGCCATAAAAAGAGCCTCAGTAAATTTAAAAACATAGAAATTGTACCAACCAGCTTCTCAGACCACAAACTAGAAATTACACAAAGAAAACAAAAAAGCCTACAATCACATGGAGGCTTAACAACATATTCCTAAATAATCAATGCATCAATGACCAAATAAAAATAGAGATCAAGGTACCTTGGATTAATACTTAGTCTATAGGCACAGACCTGATCATCTACATTTGCTCTCTTACAGCACTAAATTATGTTTTCTACCTTTATCTTGCATCTACCTACCACTTCAGCATTTTATTAAAAAAATAATAACAATAATAAGGGAGAAATGTGGGATTCACATATAAATCAAGTATAAAAATGAAACGAATAATCATATCTGACTTGTTTATAGTTCATGATGCGTGATCAAAACCGAAAGTTTCTGTGATATGACTGCCCTTGCACTGTTCACCATGTAAGAACTTATTCACTATGTAAGACCTTGTTCACCATGTAAGAACTTGTTTGTTATGCTTCAGAAGATTGGAGACTGTTGAGAAATAGGCTTGGGGTTGATTAATGACTGTGCATTGAGTCCCCTATACAGAATTTTATTGTTGTTAACAACCATTTGATCAATAAATATGAGATGCCCTCTCAAAAAAAAAACCAGAGAGATCAAGGAATATATGGAGACAAATGAAAACAACTCAGCAGCCCAAAGCCTGTGGGATGCAGCAAAAGCAGTTCTAAGAGGAAAGTATATAGCAATACAGGAAGCAATACAGGCTTACCTCAAGAAACAAGAACAATCCCAAATTAACAGTCTAAATTCACAATTAATGAAACTAGAAAAAGAAAAAAGGAGGCCCAAAGTTAGGAGAAGGAAGGACATAATAATCCTTATATTTATCTAAATCACATATTTAGATGTTCCTATGTTGGGTGCATCATAGGATCAGAGCAGAAATAAATAAAATTGATGAGAATAAAACAACAGAAAGAATCAATGAAACCAAGAACTGGTTCTTGAGAAAATAAACAAAACAGATAAACCCCAAGGCCAGACTTACCAAGAAAAAAAGAGAGCGTAACACATAAACAGAATCAGAATGAGAAAGGAAAAATCACTATGGGCACCACATAAATACAAAGAATTATTAGAGAATACTATGAAAAATTATATGCCAACAAATTGGACAACCTAGAAGAAATGGACAACTTTCTAGAAAAATACAACCTTCCAAGACTGACCCAGGAAGAAACAGAAAATCTGAACAGACCAATTACCAGTAATGAAATTGAACTGGTAATCAAAAAACTACCTAAGAACAAAACACCTGGCCCAGATGGCAACACAGCTGAATTTTATCAAACATTTAGTGAAGAACTAATACCCATTCTCCTCTTTTCCAAAAAGTAGAAGAGGGAATACTTCCAAACTCATATATGAGGCCAGCATCAATCTACTACCAAAACAAAACAAAGACACCACAAAAAAAGAAAATTACAGACCAATATCTCTGATGAACATAGATACAAAAATCCTCAACAAAATATTAGCAAACCAAATTTTAAAATACATCAGAAAGATCATCATAATGACCAAGTGGGATTTATTCCAGGGATGCAAGGATGGCACAATATTCAAAAAATCAATCAACATCATACACATCAATAAAAGACAAAAATCTAACGATCATCTCTAGATGCTGAAAAAGAATTTGGCAAAATTCAACATCCATTCATGATAAAAGCTCTTAACAAAATGGGTATACAGGTTATATACCTCAACATAATAAAGACCATATACAACAAACCCAGTCAACATCATAGTTATGGCTAGAACCTTAAAGCTTTTCCTCTAAGATCAGGAACAAGACAAGGATGCTCACTTACACCAGTTTTATTCGACATAGTACAGGAGAGGTCCTAGCTATGGCAATCAGACAAAACAAAGAAATAAAAGGCATCCAAGTTGGTAAAGAAGTTAAGCTGTCACTGTTTATAGAGGACATGATATACATAGAAGACCCTAAAGACTCCACCAAAAAACTATTAGAATAATAACTGAATTTGGCAAAATTGCAGGATACATAATTAATACACAGCAATCTGTTGCATTCCTATATATACTAAACAACAAATGAGGAGCAAGAGAAATCAGGAAAACAACTCCATTTACAATTGCATCAAAAAGAATAAAATACCTAGGAATAAACCTAATGAAGGAGATGAAAGACCTATACTCTGAAAACAAGACACTCATGAGAGAAATTAAAGACGGCACCAATAAATGGAAATCTACCCCATTCTCATGAATAGGAAGAATATTGTCAAAATGGCCATCCTGCCTGAAGCAATCTACAGATTCAATGCAATCACTATCAATATACCAACAACATTCTTCAACAAACTAGAACAAATAGTTCTAAAATTCATATGGAACCACAAAAGACCCCAAATAGCCAAAGTGATCCTGAGAAAGAAGGACAAATCTCCCTAACTTCAGCTCTACTAGAAAGCCACAGTAATCAAAACAATTTGGTACTGGCACAGAACAGACCCATAGATCAATGGAACAGAATTGAGAGCCCAGGTATAAACCCACACATATATGGTCAATTAATATACAATAAAGGAGCCATGGATAGACAATGGGGAAAAGACAGCCTCTTCAACAACTGGTGCTGGGAAAACTAGACAGTTATATGTAAGAGAATGAAACTGGATTATTGTCGAACTCCATACACAAAAGTAAACTTGAAATGGATCAAAGACCTGAATGTAAGTCATGAAACCATAAAACTATTAAAAGAAAACACAGGCAAAAATCTCTTGAATATAAACATGAGCAACTTTTTCCTGAACACATCTCCTCAGGCAAGGGAAACAAAATAAAAAATGAACACGGGGGAATACATCAAACTCAAAAGCTTCTGTACAGCAAAGGACACTATCAGCAGAACAAAAAGGCATCCTACAGTACTGGAGAATATATTTGTAAATGATTTATCTGATAAGGGATTAACATCCAAAATATATAAATAACTCACACACCTCAACAGCCACAAAATAAACAGCCTGATGAAAAATGGTTGGAGGATCTAAACAGACACTTCTCCAAAGGAGAAATTCAGATGGCCAACAAGCACATGAAAAGATGATCCCACATTGTTAATCATTAGGGAAATACAAATTAAAACCACAATGAGATATCACCCCACACCAGTTAGGATGGCAAACATTCAAAAGACAAGAAACAATAAATGCTGGTGAGTATGTGGAGAAAGGGGAATTCTCCTACACTGCTGTGGGAATGTAAATTGGTTCAACCATGGTGAAAGGAATATTCAGGCTCCTCAAAAAACTAATAGAAATAACCTTTGACCCAGTAATTCCACTCCTAGGAATTTACCCAAAGAAAACAAGATCCCTGATTCAAAAAGACATATGCATCCCTGTTTATCACTGCACTATTTACAATAGTCAAGATATAGAAGCAACCTAAGTGTCCATCAACAGATGAATACATAAAGAAGATGTTGTACATACACACAATGGAATATTATTCAGCCATAAAAAAGAAGTCATACCATTTGCACCAACATGGATGG
This sequence comes from Manis javanica, assembly GCF_040802235.1. Taxonomy (NCBI): domain Eukaryota; kingdom Metazoa; phylum Chordata; class Mammalia; order Pholidota; family Manidae; genus Manis; species Manis javanica. Next base: position 126,215,501 of record NC_133162.1, read on the forward strand.
AGCTGGAGGGTATTATGCTCAGTGAAATAAGCCAGGCAGGGAAAGACAAATACCAAATGACTTCACTTATTTGTGGAGTATAAAAAGCAAGCAAAACTGAAGGAACACACTCACAGAATCTGAGGAGGGACTAGTAGTTACCCAAGGGGAGGAGTTGAGGAGGATGGGTGGAGAGAGAGAAGGGGATTATGGGGCACTCTAATTTGCAATCAAAATAAAGGTAGGTCAAGGGGAAGGCAGTATATCACAGAGATGACAAATAGTGACTCTATAGCATCTTACTATGCTTATGGACAGTGACTGAAGTAGAGGGGGTGAGGACTTGATAATATGGGCAGAAGTTGAAACCACTGTGTTGTTTATGTGAAACCATCCTAAGATTGTGTATCAATGATACTTCAATAATGAAAAAAACAACAAAAAACAAGCATCTTTGGAGGTGGGACCCAATCATCAGTAGTTAGCAAAGCTCCCCAGGTGATTCCAGCATGCAGCAAGGTTGAGGACCGCAAGATCAGGATCATCTGGAGAACCTGCTAAACACAAAGCCCTGGGCCCCACCCCAAGAGTTTCTGATTCAGCAAAGAGTGGACAGCACCTGAGAATTTGCATTTCTAACAAAATTCCCTGGTGTTGCTAATGCTGCTGGCCCAGGAAATATGCTGAGAACCACTGCTCTAGACCATCAGAAATTCCCTCTGCATCCATATGCCTGGATGAGTGAGGAGCCAAAATGTAATAGGAGGGTGAATGTATAGAGAGCTAAAAAGGAGGTTAAGTGTCCAAGAATAGAGTCTAGATACAAAACAAACTGTATGGAAAAAACACACCTGTCCACCTCAGTTTCTTTCCTAAGGTTAACTCAAATGATGGACAGGAGTATGCATTTTTATGCTAATCTTCAATCAAATTTTTAAATTAAATGAGTGTCTCCAATTAAAAAAAAATAAATAGAAAAATATCTGAAGGATACACCAGATTACAGAAGAGTCTACATCTTCAAAATATATCTCTGTATTGCTTATTTTCACCAAGCACCTGTTGCCTTTATAATTTCAAAGGATGGATGAATGTGTAAAGGTGCTGAAATAGAGGCAGACACAGATCTTGGAAACTTTTCTGAGGGAGTTGATTCAATAGTTACAAGGTATAGCCCTTTCAAAACACCACAAGAAATAAGCCAAAACAGACATATGATCAATTCAGAAAGATTCAAGAAAGAATGGGGAAAAGGAAAGTAGAAGAAAGCAGAATTGGAAACATGCTGGCATGAATTAGCCCACATGTGTCAATCACAATATGAAGAAATTTTATCAAAGACAACGACTAATAAAAAAATAATGATAAGTGGTCATTTTCTATAGGGAACACCTCTAACAGAAAGTTAACACAGAAGGCTAAAGTAAGTGGTGACTCTCCCAGGATTATACTAAGGGATAAAAGCTAAGCCCAAAGGCTTATTTACTGTATGGTTCCATTCATATAACTCTTTTGAAATGACAAACTGTTACAAATAGAGACAGATTAAGGGTGGAGGTGGGAAGAAAGCAGGCAGGTGATGGATGTAGATATAAAAAGGGAACAGAAAGAGTCCTTGTGGGTTTGGAATTGTGTCTTGACTGATTGAATAAACAAACACTCAAGTCTCCAGTACCAGTTACTCCCGAGACTCACAATAACTTTTAATAACTTAATTGTCATTTCTGCTGAACCTAATTCAAGTTGAGTTTCTTTCAGTTGCAAAAAAGGGTCCTGAGATAACATACCAAACCCAAAAATATGCTCATGGCTGTAGAAAATTTCAATGCCTGAAATAAAAAGAGCTGACATTACTGAGTGTTCATTATGTGCACATGCTCTTTTAAGTGCCTCGTATGATCAACTCATTTAATCCTTACAAGAATCCCATGAATCAAGTACTAGTATTCCATTTTGAACATGAAGAAAATGAGACCCAGAGAGGTTATGTAGCTTCCCACAAGGTAACTCAGCTAATTAGTAACAAAACATATGTAGACCCAGGCAGTCTGGTTCTTCAGTGCATGTGCTCACCAACTAGGCCATACTATCCCCCGTAAGTGTATTTCTTTTTAAATATAAAAAACTAAAAATAAAGGAACTAAACTTGAATTAAGTGCTTATGAATAAAAAGTCAAAGAAAATTATAAAAAACAAACAAGTGCTCAAACCCAGTATTATATAAAGAAATGCAAAGTGAGATTACTTTCCACATATTAGGGTGAGAAAGAATAAAAGATTGCCAATACCTAGTATAGGCAAGGATGTGGGAAATAGGGATTTCATATATTGTTGAAAGGATAATTTGTCATTATTCTTAGGTAATTTCACCTTTAGGTAATTTATCCTACAGAAATATTCACATTAAGACTGCAAGGATCAATTTATGCAATGTTTACTGATGCAGTTTCTAATTAAAAAAAATCAACAGGGAATGAAATAAATCATAGGACACAGATACACTTGAATATTTGGTGGCCTTTGTAAAGAATAAAGTAGATTAAAAAAAAAAAAAAAAAAAGAATGAAGTAGATAATATGATGCCTTCTTTTCCAGGGAACTAACTCATGAAAAAGTAAAGCAGCATTTAGGGATGATTACATACTTACAAACAACAAACATCCATGGACATGTCATTTAAAAAAAAATATATATATACACGCACAAAACATATATATATATATATATACACACACACAAAACATATATATATATATACACACAAAACAGGACAGAGTATAAAAACCCAGTTTCATTAAAATACCTTGATTCTATTGGTATTAAACATGTGACATTTAAGAATACACACAGAAAAGTATCTAGAATTATATGCTGAACTGGTATTAGTTCTTACCCTTGGGACTTGGGACTTAGAACCAAGTAAATGAAACGACTCACTTTATATATCTTTGCATTGGTTGAAATATTTTACACAAGGAGGGTATATCATTTTACAATTAATATAGGATATTTGTAAGAAGTACAAACACATGTTATTGGTTTAGTCATATCTCAGAGAAAATACAAAGTTCCAAATGTAAGAGAGCTAAGGATTTTTTTTTAATTGGAAGGAAATGGTTATAGTTGTGTAAATGAAAAATGATTCTTCCTACAAAACTTCAGAGCAAACAATCAAATAAATAAAAATGATACTAACAAGGAGAGGTGGAGGAAGATGGCGGTGTAGGAAGTCACTGTGATAACCTCCTCCCATCTTTACCCTGAGGAAGTAACTACATCCTAACTGTGAAAGTGACCTACAGACGTGCAGAACAGACTTTCCACACCTGGTGAAAAAGAGACCACACTGAGAAGGGTAAAGGGAATGAGCTGCGATACACCAGGAGTCAAGCCCTTCCCCCATCCCAACTCACAAGCAAGAGAGGAGGAGGGAAGAGGGAGCTGGGAGGATATGAACATCTTGACACACAGGGCCCTGGGAATCTGCTCTAGAAGGACAAGTCTCCATAGCACTGCGCTTTGAAAATTAATGGGGCTTCATGTCAGGGAGAACTAGAGGGACTGTGGGGGCTGAGTCTCTACTCACGAAGGACCAATGTCCCAGTCGACCATTTTGAGACCCAACACAGAAAGAGTAGTTTGAAGGATTTACTAACTTTGAGAAGTGTGCCAGATGGACAGGGGACTGAAGGAAGTCTCCCCAGAGAGGAAAGGGCTAGAAGAAACTTTTTCCATCCCTGCCTCAGCCCAGCTGGGCAGACACTTCCAGGAGCCAGTTATGATATTCTCCATTCTACCCTCCTTACTCTGTCCCAGAACTCCCTTGCAGGCCTGCCCCACCCAACACACCCATTCCCAGCAGTACTCACACTGGCCACTGCTGGCAGCCAGGCTGAGTGCTCTGGACACAGCATGTTGCATTGAGCAGCACAGGCATTAAATTGCCCCAATGTTGCACAATGAGGCACAGGAGGAGTAACTGGACATTTCTGGCAAGAAGGTGGAGTGCTGACCTAACCCACAGTCCACCAACAGCAGTCATGGCTCAGCGACAACAGTAGAGTGCACAGAGCCACAGAGGGAATACACACCTAGAGCACCAGAACGGGATTTTGCACTTCTGGACATCATAGGACATCTACTGCATAAAGCCACTACTTTCAAGACCAAGAAACATAGTCTATCTAATACAAAGGAAGATACACAGAGAACCTGACAAAATGAGGAGGCAGAGGAATATGTTCCCAACAAAAGAACAAGACAAAACACCAGAAAAAAGTGGTAAGTGAAATGGAGATAAGCAATCCTCTGGATAAATAATTCAAGGTAATGGTCATAAAGATGCTCACTGAACTGGGGAAAATAACTGACAATCTCAGGGGGCACTTCAACAAGGAGATAGAAAATATAAAAAAGAACCAGTCAGAGCTGAAGATTTTGGTAAACAACCAAAATGAAAAATACAATAGAGGGAATGAATAGCAGGCTAGAGGAGGCATAGGAATGGACCAACAAGCTGGAAGACAGGGTAATGGAAAGTAATCAATCCAAGGAACAGAGAGAAAATAGAATTTCTAAAAATGAGAAGATACTAGAGCTGTGTGACAACTCCAAATGAAACAAAATGCACCTTATAAGGGCTCCCAGAGAAGAGACGGAGAGGGTAGAAAGTCTATTTGAAGAAACGATAGCTAAAAACTTTCCCAACTTGAGAAAGGGAACAGACATCCAGGTCCTGGAAGAACAGAGAGCCTCTAGCAAGATGAACCCTAGAAGGTCCACACCAAGACACATAGTCATTAAAATGGCAAAGATTAAAGATAAAGAGAGAAAAAAGGACATGAAAGACCTGTACTCTGAAGACTATAAGAATAAATTGAAGACAACAAAAATAAATGGAAAAATATTCCATGCTCAGATTGTTAGAATATCTTCAAGATGTCCATAATGCCCAAAGCAACATATTCACTGCAATCCCTAAACAATACCAATGCATTTTTCACTGAACTAGAGCAATAATCCTAAAATTTATACAGAATAACAAAAGACCCATAATAGCTGAAAGTAATCCTGAGAAAGAAGAACAAAGCTGGGGATATCACTGATTTCAAGCTATCCTATAAAGCAACAGTGATTAAAACAGTACGGTACTGGCACAGAACAGACATATGAATCAACAGAACGGAATAGAGAGCCCAGAAATAAACCCACATGCTTATGGTCAAGTAATAAATGACAAAGGGGGCAAAATATATAATAGGGGAAGGGCAGTCTGTTAAATAATTGGTATTGAGAAATCTGGACACCCACATGCAAGAGAATGATCACTGTCTGAGACCATACATAAAAGTAAACTCAAAATGGATTAAAGACCTAAATGAAAGGCATGAAACCATAAAACTCTCAGAAGAAAACACAGACAAGAATTCCTTGAACATCAGCATGAGTAATTTTTTATGGGTAGATATCCCCAGGCAAGAGAAACAAAAGAAAAATAAAGAAGTAGAACTACAGCAAACTAAAAGCTTCTGCATAGCAAAGGAAACCATCAACAAAACAAAAAGGCAACCTACTACATGGGAGAATATATTTGATTTGTACCTGATAAGGGGCTAATATCCAAAATATATTAAGAACTCAGACAACTCAACATCAAAAAATAACTCAATTAAAAAATGGGCAGAGGACCTCAACAGACATTTTTCTGAAAAAGACATAGAAATTGCCAACAGACACATGAAAAAAATGCTCCACATCACTAATCATTGGGGAAATGCAAATAAAAACCATAATTAGATATCACGTCACATCAGTCAGAAAGGGTACTATCCAAAAGACAAGAAATAACAAGTGTTGGCTTGTTAGTTTGTTAACATGTCAATAACAAGAGGATGTGGAGAAAAGGGAGTTAGTTCTCCCACGCGTCTGGTGGGAATGCAAACTGGTCCAGCCACTGTGCAAAGCAGTGTGGAGGTTTTTCAAAAAACTTAAAATAGAAATACCATCTGACCCAGTAATTCTACTTCTGGGAATTTACCCAAAGAAAACAAAACCACTGATTTGAAAAGATATATGCATTCTTATGTTAAATGCCATATTATCTACAGTAGCCAAGATATGGAAGCGAACAAAGTTGGTAAATGGATGGATAGATGTGCTATGTATACACAATGGAATATTACTCAGTCATGAATGAAATCTTCCAACAATACGATGGACCCAGATGGTATTATGCTAAGTAAAATAAGCCAAAGTGAAATACCACATAATTTCACTTATATGTGGAATAAAAAACAAACAAACAAACAAACAGAAACAACTCAGAGAGAAAAGACTGGTGGTTACCATGGGGGAAGGAGTAGAGGGTAGGTGAAAGAGGTGAAGAGGACAAAGAGGCACAAAATCTCAATTATAATATGAATTAGTCACAGGGATGAAAGTACAGAATAGAGAATATTACTGTAGTATCTTTTTATATTGTGTATCTGAAACCTACATAATATACATCAATGATACATTAAATGATAGGAACAAGGTAAGACTCTATATGATTAGTTCCACTAACAATGTGGACACAATTTATAAGGTCAGTATTTAAGTCTCTCAGATAATTATCAAAAAAAGATGAATAAATATTTCATATTCAAGCATATTTAAATAGCAAACTATCATGTAGAAAATGTATTGTCTTTGTCTCCCTAGGCAATGTTAGGAATACAGTTTCAAGAAACTACTAAAATCACAAAATAGTTATAAAATGCAATGATTATAAACTATGGAAAACCAGATACTTAAAACATATTGCTGGGGGCACTCCAAACATTTTTTTCTAGAAAATGATCTAATAGCAAATCTAATAAAAACTACTAAAACTGTTCTTTCTTACATTCATAAACTATTCTGGTTGGTTAATTCTGCTTTGGGGCACATATGACATGAAAATAACCCTTCATAATGGTAGCAACAGAAAGAAAGGAGTACTAAGATATCCATGCAATGCTATTAACAATATGAAGATTTATAAATGTAGCATACATACACCGAAGAGTAGTAAGGACCACAAATGTACACCAAATGTAGTAAGTACACCAAAATGTAGCAGAGCCACAATAAAGTTATCAAATGTATTTAATAACTTAGTCTACATTCAATACGTTTAATAACTTTAATAAGTCAATATTCAGAAATGTATATAAACTTTTACATAAAAATAAGAAAACTGGATTCACTGGTCACAATCATGTGAAGTATGTATGTCTGTATTTATTAATAAAGGTTAGAAATTTATGTGTAATGATGCAACTTCATAATATTTAAATTCTTATTTCTGTAAGGCTGTTTAAATGCATGATAGACAAAAAAAAAGATCTCAACAGTCTCTCTTAAAAAACAGTATTTTGACTTTACATTCTAGTAACTAAATATGTTTCACAAGTTTAAGCTTGTAAACTTATTCCCTTTATCTCTGATCTTATCCAAACCTACTCCATTCCATTTTTATTAAGAAATATACAAAGTTCAATAGTTCATCTCAGACCTAATGCATTTTGCAAAAGAAAAAAAAAAGAAATGAGAAATAAAACAGAATTTTGAAAATTTTCCACATTTAAAGATACTTCCATGAACTATATACATTATTTATTCATTTAGCACATAATATGCCCTGCAACTTAGAACATCACACATACCTGATGCAATGACAGGATCTTTCATAAGCTCCCTAGTTATTGGACATATAAATTCATCAGGAATTCCAGAAGAAAGAGTTTTCAACTTTGTCCTAAGCTCTTCAATCTTCCTCAGCACTTTACTACGCACCCCTAGAGATTCTGAAAAGAAATTATTCTATTAGGGCTGGAGAAGTACTGGTACCTTAATGCAAATAGGGAAAGATTATTTACTACAACCAAAAATCTTCAGACATACTGTTTTACCACATGGAATTCTTTTCTTTATAAATTATAGTATAGAATACTGTGTGGTTAAAATGAATCAGTAACTAATAGAGCTTATTATAAACAACCTTAGATTCTGCAAGTTACTCTAGAACTTCATTATTACCAAACACTACTACACAAAACCTGAAAATGCTCATGATTATTGGTTACTGTATTTAGACGAGAAATTTCCTAAAAGTCATTTTTTAAAATGTTCAGTTGAGTAATGTAAAATTCCATCTTGTATTTTTAAACTTTATGAAACTGGATAATTTGCTGATATTCATATGAAACACAATCACAAATAACGCTCTTCTGTTTGTCCAAGAATATACACACATTTCATTCATTTGTATTTTTACTTTTATCTTGTTTTAAAAATTATCTTTTTATTTCAACAAGTATAATTAATTTTAGGAAGTTTACTGTTGTTAGCTGTTTACATTTTTAGAATTAGCTGACCGTTCTACTTCAGGTGGAGGTGTTCGGAGGTGGGGTGGATTGAAAAGAATGCCTCATAGTTCTCATAAAAAGTCAAATTAACTTTCTTTTTCTTGGGAGGTAACTGTTCATAGTGTTTATAGACATCTTATGACACCTTTTGTCTTTTCAAGGATATTCCTGCAAACATTCTTCACAGCTGGACAGTGTCTTCCTCCCAGTCAGAAGGCATATTTATTACCTGACAAGTACAAACATAACGTCTTCCTCTTGGGCTAGTTTGCTAAGAGTTCCCTTTTAAGATGGAGGATTTCATGGGCTTAGGTGCAAAAACAAACTGCCCCCACAAAACTTACAGGGAAAAAGAAACCAGTGTTTGAACATGAAGCTCATGCTTTCTGCTGTGCCATGAATAATAAACTGTTAAAATCTATCTGGACTCACCGACCAATATCTAGTGTAACAAGTCAACCTTGCAGCTGCTTGCCTCTTAGGAACTGCTTCACTGCTTTTCTATGTAATTTCTGAAACCAAATTGAGGATTTTTTTAAACAATTTTTAAAAAGTACTACAACATGTTTACTATTAGACCATAGCCATCCCTCCTTTAAAGGAATAAAGAATGCATGAGAATGATACAGAAGCACGTATTATTCTCAAAAATATATAGTACCCTGCCAAAATATTATACATGTGTGCTAATATTTATAGAATGTTTATAATATTTATAGTAGATTTCAAAATACCCCAAAGAAGAAAAAGTTGGGTCATCCTTGTCCAATTTTAACCATTTTTAAATGGAGTCAGATTGCTTTACTCTCAGGGAAGCACCTACCAAATCATATCCATGGAGCTTTGCCAGAAACAAACATCTCCCTCTGTGATTGGGGTTTGGGAGTGACTTTACTTAAATGTTCAGAAACAAAGAACCCTTACCACCTGAGGGCCAGGAAAACTTCAGTATGGGTAATGGGCAATATATGGCCATCTTTATTACAACTGTCAAAAGGCATCTGGTTCTTAGTAAGATGACCAGTTTCTGTACCCTCTTCCCCATCTCCTTACCCTTGAAATACTAAGATTGAGGATTGAGTCTATACAAAAATAACCATCAAAAGTACAAAACTCTGAAAACCCCTGAGGAAACAGAGGTAACTGGGTTCCAGAAATGGGGATGGCACGTGACATCTTACAGCAGAGACAGACAGGAACGGAGGACACTCTCCCCACTGTGTACCCTCCACTCTCCCCAATGTGCCATTTAAGATCACTGCCATAGCAGCAATGCGAGCATCAGCTGGAGACAGGAAAACAAGACAGCATTACGGGCTTGAACTAACAATCAGAGCTCATTGGGGTGGTCAGTGAGTCACTTCTCCACTGCCCTGAGAGAGAACAGAACCAAAGCTTGGTTTCTTGGGGAAAAAACTAAGAAACTACTTTCTATATAAATAAATTTTATTAAAGAAAAACTTCTGACTAGAATAAGCAAGAGAAAATGACAAAAAAAACTATTAGGAAAGAAAAGGGAAACATGACTATAGGTACTACATTAGAGATTGTAAAAGAATTTGGAAAAGATGGTGTCAGAAGCAGTATAGTTTAATTTCTCTGACTCTCCACAGGAAAACAGAGCACTTAGCACAATCAGATCTCCAGACAGCATTTCCAACAAAACAAAGTTGCAGTATATCCTCATGAACCCCACAAAGTAAGGGGGTAAGGAAAAACCACCAACAGCCATAGACTGGCAGTTGACGTGTGTGGAAAGCACAGGACACCTGACGGGCCAGAGGAAAGACGACACCAACATGCCTAAAAAGTACTCACTGGAAATGGATGGACCGGTTAAAGAGCAGCAGCTGAAGTGGAAGGGTTATGCCCACTCCACTCGCAAGTCAGTACGTAGGCTCACCATAACTATATTTGAATGGACTGCTACATTTTAATTGTGTATAAAGAAAAAGAAAAGGTAAATGTTCTATTACTTAATATATGTAGTTAAGCAACAACGAAAATCTACATAAGGAAGTATAGATGACTCTTGAACAACACGGATTGAATTGCACAGGGCCATTTACAGATTTTTTTTCAATAATAATACTGAAAAACATTTTTGAGATTTACAACAATTTTAAAAAACATTGTTTTCTCTAGCTTACTTTAAGAATACAGTATATACTACATGAAACATCAAAAAGATGTGTTGACTTTATATAATTGGTAAGGCTCTGATCACTAGTAGGCTTTTAGAGGTTAAGTTTTGGGGGAGTCAAAAGTTATACTTGGATTTTTTACTGTGTGGGAGGCAGGGGGAGGGTTGATGCCCTGAACCTCCATTCTGTTCAAGGGTCAACTCTATTACTAGGAATCGAAACATGAAACTTTCAACATCTGAGGATGTTAAGAGAGTTGACTGAAAAAGCATTTGACGTAATAATTTGTTATTTTAATTTTTAAATTAGCAGATGATAAAAATGTCTTGTGCTTTTATGTTTTTTTTTTGGGAAAGAAAAGCAGAAGAAAGAGGGAATCCTTTGAAAAATGCTCATTCCTAATTAGAAATCTATCACTGATGATTGTATGAATATAAGATCGGACATGATAAACAATAGTTCCTTGGCATCTGTCAAAGTTTCCACCATTATATCATGTACAGCAATTCAAAACTCCAAGATAGGTATCACTTTGCAATTGAGGCCCAGATATAAAATGAGGCCAGTGTGCAGATGAAAAGACCATAGCTAGTTAGTGGACTTACTTCCTGCTTAGTATCACATCTAAGAAAAACTTTCTTGCTCTTTACCTTTCATATTTAATGCCTTTTGAATGAGGTATTAAATGCAATGGTAGGGTTCGCATATTCATAGATTCACAATACCTTAAGACATATCTCTCAATGTCAAGAATCTTTTGTTCTTGTAATCTCTGGACATTCCTTATGCAAATGTAGTACTAGATACAAGAAGTTATTTCCTACCTAAAACCGTATGTCTATTGTACCCTTAGTTTCATTTACATAATCCTAGAAAAGGACTATTATCCTAGGTTAAAGAATAGTCAAGTCTACAGTAGGCTCCTCTATTGTATATTCAAAAAAAAAGGTTCACTGAAAAAAGATTTGCTAGAGTTCCTAATTCCTTAAAAATATTTTTAAGTGTCAAATATTAATCTTCCATAAAATATTAAAAACATGTTTATTCATATTGACATAGGAACGATTTTAACAGTCCAAAAAAGCAAATACAAGTAAGATGGTCATGAATTTAAAGAGTAAAATTCATTATCATATACACATGTTTGCCTCTTAATGCATTTTTTTTCTAGACTCAATTTCAATTCTCTATTACTCCAATTTACTGTTTGGAGGAAGAGTCTACTTTTTCTTAAAAATCAAGACTAATAATATTCACTGTAGCTTGAAGAAGCACTTGGAGAAGACTAAAGTTAGCCTCTAGCTCCTTTACAATTTTGCAAAAACTTTAAAATACTTTAAAATGATATGAAAAAATGAACATCCTGGTCTATTTACTAATTTATTCTGTTTGTTAATGTTCTAATCTTTAATACAAATACAAAGCAGATTCATTATTTATGAGAGAATGTGCAACACTGTTGCCTCCAATGATTTTCCTAATTAATCTATTAGACCACAGTGGAACTTATTTAAATTATATTTCAATTTTGGCTTTGGCCTGATAGTTCCAAAACTTATTTCACTGACCTTTAAAATGACTAACTACTAAACTAGAGCCTCATCCTTCAAAAACTATTTCAGGCCATTAATTGAGTTCTGCTATAATTTCCTATTTATTGGGCTATCAGAATAGAATCCTATTCCTATTTATTGTTTTAATATGCTTCCCTTATGTTTTCAAATATTCTTTGTTGAAATCATTATACACTGTCAGGTGCTTCTGTGTGACAAAGTTCTGGTGAGATTTACTGTGAGAGAGTAACAAGAAATGAACTAATGATGTTAAGTTCACCAGAACTTAAAACAAAACACAAACAAAAAAAAAAACCCTACACTCTGACTTACTTTCAGGAAGAAAGAGTAAATTATAAAGGAAATAAGTTATCAGAGATATAAAAATAGCTTTTATAGTAGGCCTGAGTACAAAACCATCTGATCCTAAGTATTTTCACAACATGATCATTCTATTAACTTCTTCAAAGACCGTAAGCTTCCAAGAGATTTAAACAGGTTCATATACTATATTTACTATCTAAGGAAAGAATAGTACTATCCTTTAAATGGTTTTCTGTAACACTTTTTTGTTACTTGACTCTTCATTAACAATAAATCTCACTATGGATATCCTATTTCCTAGCTTATATCCAGCTTTCTAATTAATTAGGATTTTAATACCATATTGATAACAGTGTATGGTCATTATGTTTATTAGAGCATGACACTAAGTCTGAGGACCTAGCATCCGCGATACATAAACAACTCTTACAACTCAACAATAAAAAGACAAACCGATTTAAAAAGGGCAGGGATCCAAACAGACATTTCTCTGAAGACGACAAATAAAGCACTTGAGAAGATGCTCCATATTATCAGGCAAATGCAAACTGAAACCACAATGAAATACCATTTAACATCTACTAAGATGGCTATAATTAAGAAGATAAGAAATAACAAGTATTGACAAAGAGGTGAAGAAATTGGAAACCTCATGGAAATGTAAAATGGTACAGCTGTTTTGGAAAAGTCTGGCAGTTCCTCAAAATGTTAAATAGTTATCCTACTTCTCATTATATACCAAAGATATATTAAAACATATTCACACAAAAACCAATACATATATATTCACAGCAGCATTATTAATAGTAGCCAAAAAGTAGAAACAACACAAATGTCCATCAACTGATGAATGGATAAACAAAATGTAGTAGAGCCATAAGATGGAATATTATTCAGCCATAAAAAGTAATGGAGTACATATACATATAAAAACATTAATGAACCATGAGAGCATTATGTTGAATAAAAGAAATCAGATACAAAAGGCCACGTACTGTATGATTCCACTCATAAGAAATGTCCAAAACAGGTATATCCAAAGAGACAGACAGTACAGTAGTGATTCACAGAGACTGACAGGAAGAATGGAGCTCTTTTGAGGGATAAAAATGATCTGAAATTAGATAGTGGTATGGTTCTACAACTCTATGAATGAATACTCTATGAATATACTAATAACCACTGAATTGTATACACTTAAGAAAAAATAACGTGTGCACTGAAAATTACAAAGCATTGTTGAAATAAATTAAGAAGACCTGAAGAAACAGAAAAACACCCTGTGCTTGTGGGTTGGAAAATGACTGTTAAGATGACAATAATCTCCAAATTGATCCAGATTCAATACAATCCCTAGAAAAATCAGACGGCTTTTTGCAAATTATCCTGAAGTTCACATGGAAATGCAAAAGATCCAGGGTAGCAAAACCAATCTTGAAAAAACAAAGATGGAGGACACACACTCATCAATTTCAAAACTTACTACCAAGCTACAATTATTAAAAGTGTGTGATACTAGCATAAGGATAGATAAATATGTCAAAGAAATAGAATTGAGAGTCTAGAAATAAACCCTCACATTTGTGGTCAACTGATTTTTAACAAGGGGGCCAAGATAATTACATGGAAAGAACAGTTTTTTCAACAAATTATCTGCTTCTGAAAGAATGAAACTGAACCTTTACTTCACATCATACAGAAAAATTAAATCAACTGATCACACACTTAAATGTAAGAGCTAAATTTATAAAAGTCACAGAAGAAAAGCATAAATCCTTGAGACCTGGATTTCGGCTTCTTAGATGTGATTTCAACACCATAAGCAACAACAGAAAAAAAAAAAAAGATAGACTAGATATCATCCAAACTTAAAACTTTCATGCAAAAAACACTATCAAGAAAGTGTAAAGATAATCCACAAAATGGGAGAAGATATTTTTAAATCATATATCTAAAAAGGATCTAGAATCCAAATTTATATTAACAATAAAAGCCAAATAACCCAGTTTTTAAAATGGGCCAGTGACTTGAAAGACATTTCTTCAAAGAAGTTATCCAAACAGCCAGACAAGCACATGAAAATATGTTCAACATCTCTAGTCATAAGGGAAATGCATATTAACACCACAAAGAGAAACCACTAGGATGATTATAAATAATAAGGTAAACAACAAAGTGTTGATGAGGATATGGAGAAACTCATACACTGCTGGTAAGAATATTAAATAGCATACCAGCTTTGGAAAATAATTTGGCAGCATCTCAGATGTAAGCACAGAGTAACCATATGGCCCAACAATTCCACTAATTATACACCCAAGAAAACTGGAAACACATGCCCACACGAAACACAAAACTTGTACACAAATGCTTACAGTAACATTATCCATAATACCTAAAAAATGAATTTAGATTCAATCAGTTGATGAATGTTTAAGCAAAATAGTGAGATTCACTCAATGAAATATTATTCAGTGATAAAAAAATGAAGTACTAACATATACTGTAATATGGATGAACCATAAAAACATGCTAAAAGCAAAAGAAACCAGACACAAAAGACCATACATTGTATGATTGCATTTGCATGAAATGTCAAAAATAGGCAAATTCTTAGAGACAGAAAGCAGTTAGTGGTTCCCAGGGCTGCAGAAAAGGGAATGAGCAGCTGCTAATGGGCATGGGTTTCTTTTTGAAGTGATAAAAATGTTCTGGAATTAAGACAGTAGTGATGGTTGTACAACTCTGTGAATATACTAAAAATAACTGCATTGTTATACTCTTATAAAAGGATGAGTTTTATGTTTATAAATTGTATCAGTTTTTAAAATTAGTTATATGGTTGCTTTAGTTACCTAAAGAAATGCTGTACATTTCTTTTCCATAATCTAGTAAAAATATACTGTCCTTGTACACAAAGACACATACCAGAATAATTACTGCAATATAATACTAAGAGGAAATCATTAATGTAATGGAAACCAATCTCAGAATTATTAAAAGTCATTTTTAAGACTTCCTTTAACTCATCTTACCAATTTTCAAATCATCAGCCAGACTTTCTTTTGTAAGATTCAACAGTTCTCTTCCATCAATGTTATTCATTTTGAAAATATCAACAAGGTCTTTTAAACCTTGTGTGCAGAGCCACATTGAGACATCATCCTCTGACCAATCTTCAGTAAATTGCTTTGGTTGATCTTCTGTGATCCTTGCTTAAAGAAACAAAGAACCCCACAAACAAAAAGTGAAATAACAAAAAAAAAACTATTTTTTTCCTAAACATTCTCACTTTGAATATAAAATGTAAATGAAATCTCCTTGTACCTGTTTTACTTTTAACAGCCTTTTAAGAAATTTCAAAAAGTCACATATTATATATTGTTAAAATATTTAATATTAATTAAATACTACTTTTATAATTTTTACTCCAGATAAACCATTTTTATTATATAAAATTCGTATCAGCAAAAAAGTATTCTATTTGCTCTACTGTCTGTATGTCAGCACCACTATTTTGTTAATTCTGATGTGATAAAAATAAAACTCCTAAATTATGTGTTAACATTGCTTGATGAGGAGAAACATAAAACCAACAAAATGAAACTTTGATGTCTATTTGTTCTTAGGCTCCATTTATCTGAAAAATCAGTATGGAGTTACAAAATGGGAGGTGTAATGTACAAGAATATGCACACAGAACCATTTACCAGTTTTAACATAGGTCAACTACTTAATTACTGGTTTTTCTAACATTGTTTTTAAATTACATTAAATTTGGATGTATACTTTATATTAAGAAAAGCAACAGGAAAAATTTCTCAAATAATTACTGAATTTCTGGTTTTAGTTAAATGGGATTAAAACAGGTTAATCCCATTACTAGGTTGGTCCTTACTAACCTTGGCAAGGTGTTTCCAGATCAAACTGCCAAATATTCACTGTTTTGTCCATTGAACCAGTAGCAAGTAAAAGGATATTGGGTGCAAAGGCACAAGTTGTGACATACCTGGTTAATAAAAACAACTATTATGTATGATCAGACTAAGTTTTTAGTTATATTAATACAAAGTTAGGTTAAATTCAGACCTGGTGTGCTCAGTCAGTGTGTAAAGTATATTTTCAGTATTCTGAAAGAAAGAAAAAAAGCAGCTTTATATTTACTCAGGCAAAAGTAAATTTACTAATAAAGACTCCTTTGATATAAACGGTTATATGCTATACATATTTTAATATTATTAGTAACAAATATAAGTTGAAACTTTATATAGAGAATAGCATCTCTAATAATATTACCAGGTACTTATTTCACCTTTCTCAATGATTAGCACTGTACGCAGTCTGACCAATTTTTCTAGAAATTTCTAATATAGTAGATTCTTGGCTATTGCTGGTTTGTTGAACTTACTAATGATAACCTAAATGTCTATTACACGAAATAAAAATTTGTATTTTTGCTATGGCATTTGACTTGTTCCCACTGCAGACCAAGTGAGTAGAAATTAGTCACTTAGATTTTGAATACACTTTGTTGGCTATTCAGCATATTGATGTATTTCCCTGAGACTCACATACATGTTTTATATGGAGGAAATGTAATGTTATAGCTACTTCTGTGCATGTAGCATCTCATGAAAATTTCAAAATATTAAGGATCTGCTTCAGCTAGTCTATTTGTTCTTAGGCTCCATTTATCTGAAAACTCAGTATGGAGTTACAAAATGGGAGGTGTAATATACAAGAATATGCACACAGAACCATTTACCAGTTTTAACATAGGTCAACTACTTACTGGTTTTTCTAACATTCATTCCCATTTCCTGCCAGAATTCAGTGACGTTAGCTGTGTGGGAGGCCTAGTTAGGCTCCCTGCTTGACCTCCTACTCTGATGATTTACATCTCTATTTCATTTGCTGGCCAAGCTACAGCATGAACTTGGTCATTACAAGGCTCCACTCAATACCGTTTTCTCTTGGAGAATATTTTAATCAACTACATCTTCACTTTATATAAAGTTCACTATATATAAAGTTCACTTCATGCAACTTGGATTTTTATTCACAAATCTACCAAAAATCTCCATTATTCCAAATCCATTATAACCTATTCTTGCTTATACTAGACTCTAAATCCAACCAGGACTCTAACGTTCAATTATATGCTCCCAAAACCATAGGGTAAACAATCATCCTTTACTGTTACTAAAACCTATGTAAAAGTTTAATAATTGATTTACAGTGATTTTTTAAAATACTGATGCTCTTTAATCTGTACTATCTTTGATCAGATTAAGTATCAGTCCATCTTAAAATCATTATTGAGATATTAAGGGCTTTTCCCAGAACCAATACCTTACTTGTGTAACTATTTTAACACTTCTAAAAATTTATGTTATATTCTTGGGTGCCCTAAGCAAAAAAAAAAATATAATTTTTTTTCATCTTACTTAACTAAATTTGAAATTCAGTAACCTAATAAATATAATTTACGTAAATCATATACACAGGATTTTGAAATACTTACAGTGTCATACACTATGACAGATTTGTCTACGGATCTTTAAAAGAAAAAGGAAATTATGGGTGAAAATTTCTATAAAAACAAAGTATAGCATTTATAAATTAGTATTCTTAAATCATTTTGGTAACTTTAGAAAAGGCTGAAATACTGATATACATACATTCAGAATGCAGTCTGTTATGTATGAACTTTTATTAAAAAATACATGCAAACATGGAATTTATCAGAAATTAAAATTTACATATTAGCATATGCTATTTATACTGTATAGCCATAAATATAACAAGCATTTGTAAGGTACATACAAGACGCAGTCCTCTATCAAGTCAGTAACTCAAAGGGAAAAACCACTAGAAGGAAAAGCTATTACTTGCTACTTACTTGGTTTTTGTTTCAGAGCATTTTTCTTCCTTACTGATACAACTGTGCCTTAATTACTAATCTATGTGCATATGTATATCTTGATTGCACCATTTTTGAAAATTATAATTCTAAAGTTGATATGGACTCTACATGGTTTCTTTTAATGGTGTAAAAATTAAAAACATTTTTTGTGTGTGTGTGTGTGAATGCTGCAGAGTAATGAAAGCAGCTAGATCTTCCTATCCTGAGGTCACTTCCATAAGACTGAGAGGAGGAAGACGGCAAGAGAGGAGGTCACTTTGATAACCTCCTCCCACATACACACCAAGGAAGCAACTACATCAAATACAACTGATTCTGACAACACCTGAAGACTCCAAACAGACCATCTATACCACTGAGGAAAAGAACACCACATTCAGAAGGGTAAAGGGCCAGAGGAGCAACTGATCAGAATCCAAGCCCTCCCCGATCCCAGCCCACAAGTGGGAGGACAAGAAACAGAGTAGGGAGGGGATAAGTGCTCAGGAACACGGCGCTCCTGGCCCGGGGACTGCTCTGGGATGTTGAGTCCCCACTGCAGTGGGCTCTGAAGATTAATAGGCTGGACACTGGGGAGAGCTGGAGCACTAGAGGGGACTAAGGCTCTGGTTGCTTGCGGAGGACTGGCATGCTCTATCTCTTTGAGACCCAAAACAGAAGCAGGAGTCTGAAAAGCTCTGTTAGCCTCGGGAAGTGTGCCGAAGGAGAGGGAGCCTGGGACAGCTCTCTCCAGAGGAAAAATGTCAGGTAGACATTTTTCCAGGTTCCCTCAGCCCAACTGGCCAGATGCTTGCGGAAGCCAGATCTGAAATCCGTCTACTCCACTGGCTCTGCCCCAGAATTCTCCTACAGACCTGTCCCTCCCAACATGCTCAGCCCAGCAGTAGTCAGCCAATGTGGGCAGGGAGGCAAAGGACAATCCCACCCACAGCACATTCCAGCAGAAATGTCAGCCATCACACAAAGACACAGCAGTGGGAATCCACCCTGCTACCAGGCAGGCAGAGGATGGGCCCCACCCAGAGCCCATCAATAGTAGTCGAGCTCAGCCCCAACAGAGAACACATCTGGAGCACCGAGCTCTGGTGAGAAGGGGGTTTTGCACTTCTGTGCACCACAGGATGCCTAGTACATAAATCCATTTGTCAAGAGTAGGTGTCACAGCTGATCTAATATAAATGAAGAAACACAGAACACCCGACAAAATGAGGAGGCAGTGGAGTATGTTCCTAAGAAAAGAACATGACAAAATGCCAGAAAAAGTGCTAAATGAAATGGAGATAAGCAATTCTCTGGATAAAAAATTCCAAGTAGTGGTCATAAAGATGCTCTCTGTATTGGGCAAAGAATCGATGATCTCAGGGAGGACTTCAACAGAGAGAAAATATTAAAAAAACACAGTCAGAGCTGAAGAATGTTAAGTACAAAAATGAAAAAACACAATAGAGGGAACGAGTAACAGGCTAGAAGAGGTGGAGAAACAGATCAGCAAGCTGGAAGATAGGGTAGTGTAAAGTAAACAAGCCAAAGAACAGAAAGAAAAAATAATTTCTAAAAATGAGAAGATGCTAAAAGAGTTCTGCGACAACTCCAAATGAAACAACCATATTACAGGGGTCCTGGAAGGAGAAGAGAGAAAGGGGTAGAAAGTATATCCGAAGAAATGATAGCTGAAAACTTCTCCAACCTGGGGAAGGAAACACACATCCAGGTCCTGGAAGAACAGAGGGCCCCTACCAAGAAGAACCCAAGAAGGTCCACACCTGATCAAATATAAAGGAAGAAACACAGAACACCCGACAAAATGAGGAGGCAGTGGAGTATGTTCCTAAGAAAAGAACATGACAAAATGCCAGAAAAAGTGCTAAATGAAATAGAGATAAGCAATTCTCTGGATAAAAAATTCCAAGTAGTGGTCCACACAGTACTTACAATGGCAAAGATTAAAGATAGAGAATCTTAAAAACAGCCAGAGAAAGGCAAGTTTCCCCTACAAGGGAAACTGCATAAGACTATCAGCAGATTTTTCAGCAGAAACTTTACAAGCCAGAAGCATACATGAAATATTCAAAGTGATGAAAGGGAAAAATCTACAACTTAGAATACTCTAGCTAGCAAAGTTAACATTCAGAATTGAATGACAGAGGAAAAATTTTCCAGATAAATGAATGTTAAAAGAATTCATCACCACTAAACCAGCCATACAGGATATGTTAAAGGGACTTTTTAAAATTAAAAAGTTTAAAAATTTGTTTTTCATCAGTGAAAACAAACCTACAGTAAAGGTATTAGACCAATCACTTAAAAGCAAGTATAAGGTTCAAAAGACAAAAGTAGTAAAATAAACTATACACAAAAGCAGTCAGGAAAACACAAAATAAAAAGATGTAAACTGTGCCATCATACACATAAAATGTGGAGAAGGAATAAAATAAAAAATTTGTACTTTTAGAATGTGTTCAAAATTAAGTGACCATCAACCTAATATGGCCTGTTTATACATACACACACACACACACACACACATATACAGACAGCAAGCTTGCACACTATATATGAACCTTATGGTAACCACAAACCTAAAGCCTATGTAACATATACACAAAAAATAAAGAGAAAAGAATCTAACCAGAACCCTAAAGAAAAGCATCAAATCACAAGGGAAGAGCAAGGGAAAAGAGAGGAACTACAAAAACACCAGAAAACAATTAACAAAATGGCAGTAAGTACATACCTATCCATAATTATCTTAAATGTAAATGGACAAATGTACCAAAGACACAGGGTGGCTGAATGGGCAAAAACAAAGACCCATTTATATGTTGTCTACAAGAGACTCATTTCAGACCTAAAGACACATTTAGACTAAAAGTGAAGGGACAGAAAAAGATATTCCTCACAAACAGAAGCAAGAGAAAAGCAGGGGTAGCAACACTTCTATCAGACAAAATAGACTTCAAAACAAAGAAAGTAACAAGAGACAAGAGCATTACTAACAGGAATCAGTCCAAGAAAAGGATATAACAAGTATAAATATCTATGCACCCAACATGGAAGTTTCTAAACATACAAAGCAAATACTAACAGACCTAAAGGGAGAAACTGACAGTAACACAATAGTAGGGGAAGAACCACATTTACATTAATGGATTACCCAGACACATTAGACCAGATGGGCCTAACAGATATATATAGGAAATTCCAGCCAAAATCAGCAGAAAAGATATTCTTCTCAAGTGCACATGAACTTTTTCCAGAATAAATCACATATTAGGTCACAAAATAAGTCTTAATAAATTTAAGACTTAAGTTGTATTAAACATCTTTCTGGACCATGACAATAATTACAAGAAAAAAAAACTGGAAAACAAATGTGGACGTTAAATAACATGCTTCTGAATAATCAATGGATCAATTAATAAAGAGGAAATAAAAAAGTCCATGGAGACAAATGAAAACAGAAACACAAAGGCTCAAATCATGTGGGATGCAGCAAAAGCAGTTCTAAGAGGGAAATCAATTCATGTTTCCTATCTAGCCACTTGTATTCATGTACCTTTTATCCTACTCACCTTTTCCCTCTACTATCTTCATCCTAACATATATATCTGTCCGTTCTTACCAATGACTTTCATTCATAAATGAAATCTATCAACTTATTTCTCTGTTCATCAAGTATGGTTTAAACGTGTCTTTCAGTTTTCCTAAAAAAATTAAATGTTTGTATTTTGCCAGCTTATATTCCCAACTCATTCACTTGGCTGTATATTTATCCACACAAATGAAAAATATCCAGAAAAAATATTTGAATGTGACCTAGAATAAACCATATATCCAAAAGTATTTAATAACATAAAACTCATTTATCCAGAATTACCAGTAAAGGTACATTCCAGTTACTATGTTAGTTAATATTAAGATTCACATATATACAAGCTGACAAGGAATTATGCCATAAAATGAATTTAACATAAAAATTATACTGAATATTGCTTAACATTTCTTCCATGCTTCAGAGGGTAAGGGCATGTCAGGATCCTGCAGTGTTATCAAGTTTATCACCATGAACATTAACTATTAGGATAGAGAATTAAAACATCTTCAAGGGCACAAACATTGCCTTATAGTTCTTTTCAAATGCCCTATTGCAACTGGCAGGGAGTTGGGTACATAACAGAACCATAAATATTTGCTGAATTTCATATAATTTTATAAACTCACCTCTTTGCTTAAAAGTGGAATACACAATCTATTCCTCCAAACAGAAAGAAATCTGACTTTGTTTAAACCTCCCACTGATTTCAGTTCTAGGTCAAAGGGAAATTACTTATAAATGCTTTCTGAAGATAAACTTTTCATATTTTGATGAAATAATAGCTAATTATTTGGCAATGATCAATCATATGGGGGTTAAAGAACTATCGGGCTTAGTCTAAAACATTTTCAGTGGAGAATTAAGCCTAAATATCTTGGCTGGAGCCAAAGCTGCTGTGAAGAGCTGTGAATGTGGGTTTGAATACTAGGGCCTGTGATATTTGACAGGAAAGTTTTAGAAAATCCAATGGCAGTAAGGAGAAAATATGCCAAAGTATTGAAAAGGAGAATATAAAGTAAATGCTACTGTGTCCCAAATGAATTGCTTTACAGAATACAGCTTTGAAAAATAAAAGTCAAGATTTAAATTTTCAAAAGAGAACTAGGAATCATAAGTGATACAGTGGACCTGAAAAAATAGCCAAACAGAAATTCTAGAACCAAAAAATAATATAGTTGTATTCAAGGATTCATCTATGAACTAGTTTAACAGCACATCAGAACAAGCTGAGGAGAGTATCAGTAAAGGGGAAACCATTCAGAATGAAGCAGAAGAAACAGAAGAATGACAAATACAGAAGAGAGAATTAAAAGATATAAAGTTTACAATCAGAAGGACTAATGTACAAGTGGGATCCCTAAATACACATTTTGGGAAGAAAAAGAAGGATGGAAGCAAAATATGAAGAGACAATATGGATTTCCCTTAAATGAGTTAATATCATTCTATGTATTACCAGCTCAGTGAATTCCAAATAAACTAAAAAGAAACCGAAATCCACATTCGTCAATGTGCAGAAACCACAGAGAAAATTTTGTGAACAGCCTGCAAAAAAGATATGAATTACTTCCAAAGGAATGACAGACTAAAACTGACTTCTTTATAGCAATACACAAAAACAGTATGTCCTAAGCTCTGGTTATTCCAACAATGCAAGGTTGGTTTAGAATCTTTATAGATAAATCCATTATTGTTCCATATATTTCCCTGTATTAGCCATATTTTTTTAATAGTGACAAAAAATTAAGTGCCTAGAAATAAATCTAATAAAAGATGAAGAAATCTACATATAAGACAATTATTGAGAGAAATCAAAACACAATGGAGAAATATGCCATATTCATAGATCAGAAGACTCAATACATAAAGATATCAATTCTTGCTAAATTTATCAGACTCAATATAACCCCAGTGAAAATCCAAACAGGTGTGTGTGTGTAGAGGAGGGAATTGGAGGCAATCTGACAAACTAACTCTAAAATTTATATGGAAATGTCAAAAGCCAGGAATAGTCAAAATACAAAGCCTTGGAAAGACAGAATGGTTTTAGAACAATGTAGATAAACAGAGAAATAGAACAGAACAGCAGTGGAGAAACAGACCCACACACCCATATGGTCAGTGATTTCTGACAAAGCAGCAGAGCAAAACAGTGGAGAAAAGATAGTGTTTTCAATATACAGTGCTGGGATGACTAGACAGCCATATGGAAAAAATAAAACTGGATTCCTACCACACATAAAATCAAATTTGAGAAAGAAAAAGCAATAAAGGTTTCAGAAGATAATACAGGAAAATAATCTTCATGACCTCAGCACATGAAGAAGCTGACTACAACTATAATTATAAACTGTGAAAAGGCAAGTCCACAAGAGGGAAAGATATTTACAACACATTTAACCAATAATGGCTCATATATAGAAATATAGAGAGAATATATAGAGATATAGACATATCAACAACAAATCACTAAGAAAAAGATAATCCAGAAGAAAAACAGGCACGACACATGAACAGGCACTTTATAGAAGAGGAAATATGTACAGCCAATAAACTTCTGAAAAGGTTTTAACTTCACTTGTGTCAGGAAAATGCAAATTAAAACCAGAGTAAGATAACAGCCCTTACCCATCAGAATAGCTACAATTAAAAAGACCATAATACCAACTATAGGCTATGATAGGAAATAACACTGCTACAGGAGTGTTCAAGCACTTGGAAAACAATTTGGTGCTACCTGCCAAAGGTGAAAATACAACACTTCTGTGACATGCCAACTCCATTCCTATGTATGTATCCTACAGAACATGAATCTGTACAATGAGAGACAAAGATACGTTCATAGAATCGTTATTGCTCCCAATACTGGAAACAATCCACATGTTCATCAACATTAAAATGGATAAATTACAGTATATACATGCAATGGAATGTTACACAGCAAAGACAATCAACAAACTACAGCTAGATGCATTACTATGAATGAATGCTACAAACATCACGTTGAGTAAAGGAAGCCAGACACAAAATAATTCCCATGGTCTGACTTGGTATAAATCAGTTTAAAAGAAGAAAGCAACATTGCATATGACCTGAAGTGTTGCCACCAGAAAAGGGCATCTGGAAGAAAAGGATTCTGGCAACAGAACCAACAAGTTCTTATTTCTTGAGTTAAGTAGTAGTTGCACAGGTTTGCATCACAGTAACTTATCAAGCTTTCTCTGATGTTTTATGAACTTTTCTATATGTCTGTTCTATTTTATATCAAAATGATTTAAGGAAATTAAACTAAATAACTTACCCTGAGACTAGCATCTGTCCATTATGAGAAAAAGCACAAGCCAGAACAGGAGCACTGTGCCCACTCAATGTACTTTTATATTTTAATTCAAAACCTGCAAATAGCAATGTGAGAAAAATTAGCAAGCTAACCATGCTTAGAATTTATTTTTAAGTCAAACAATTTCACTTATTTTTTCAGTAAATAATCTTCAAAGGACACAAAAATGAAAAAAATCCTCATGCAACTCACATATTAGAATGTAGTGATTAAATGGTTTCAAAAGTTCAGTAATGGGTAAAGAAAATGGTGTGCTCGGTAAAGGCTTCAATGGAGTGTGTGTGTGTTATAATTATCAAGTTATTTTTTAAATAGAATTTTTAAACTATAAAGTATATAAAAAATGAAACTGTAAACTAATCTAAAAATTTTAACTATAAAATAAAAATTTTAAAAATACATATATATATTTTTTTCCTCTAGTTTTATTCTTTTCCCTACTACAACTGCCATTTGCCTAAAAAGGAAACAGGTTTTAAAATCTGATATTAAGAAAATATTTTCTCATTCCATAAATAAAAAATTATCAACGGTAATTTATACATCTTATAATTTCAATATATAATATTCCTACGAAGTATGGTAACACTAAAATCCTTTTCATGCTTTCTGTAATTACTAAAAAGACATATCACAACTATTTTAAAGGTAAACCAAGCAAATCAAATATATTTGAGTGACAACCTATAAAAGTTATTATTAAGAAGTTGGCCTGGGGTGACAAGGAAATAAGTGTATAATTTTCTCTGACCTAAAAATAACATTTTTCATGTGTTAATGGCTTTTAATATAGCAAGCATTTAACTAAATAAAAAAAGTCATTAGAGCAGGTAAAAGTTTCAACAAATAGGAAATATATTTATTTTATTTAAATAAATACAATTTTATTTCTATTCAAAATAGAAAAAGAAATTTTTATCTGAGAGAGCAGATCTGGGCATTGAAGGCACTGTGTGAAACATACATATCTGTAGGTGCGCACACATATACACACAAAGAAAAAAAGTAAGTAGGCACAATCAAAGCAAAAATATTAACAAATTGCAAACCAAATGAAGACCTATTAAACTTGGAATGTGAGCATAAATACAGGTTATATTATCTAGTATAAGATCCATATGTCTATCTACTATTCCGTACAAATAAGTAATTAATTAGGTATAAATGATAATAAATGCTTTATAAAAAGGCTTTAACTGCATATGTACATAAACTATTATGTGTTTTTTAAGAGTCAATGTAAAAACACATTTTCCAACAATGTATGAAAAGCTTTACTTTTGAGTATTAGTAAGTAATATATTGTATTTAGAACACCCATATGTATAGCTAGTATTTATGGTTTCTTATAAGAATTTTACTTCAACAGAGAAAACGGGAGAGGTAGGATAGACCAGAGAAGTAAAGAAAGAATTACTGAATGTAACCTAATAGGCAATACGTTAACTAAACTTCCACCAAAAGAAATGTATTTGTTTTCCGATAATAGGCATATCTCAATGCACTAGTATAATGACAAAGATTCTCTCCTCAACCAAACTCTTAGCCAGGCTCTGAGCCCTCTTTCCAACTTAGTCCTTGATGCTGGCCTCTTAAGAAAGACTTTAACATAGTTTCTAAGAGCTCAAAGTTGCGTCCCTAGGATGACCCTAAGCCCCCTTAAACTGCTTGAGAAACCTCAAGGCTGTCAAAAGAATCTGCTTGTTCCAGCGGACATGGTGAAGACAGGTCCCCTGCCTGCCCATTTGTACGGGACGGCGGGGGGCCTAACCTCCCTGAGTGCCTGTTAGCAAACCCAAATGGGCTGCACATGGACAACTCCATACCTGCCTGCTTTTTCTTAATCTTTCACTTCCCTGATTCTACAGTGCTCCCAGCCAGTTACTTCCTTCTTTATTCTCTCATCTTCCCTTTAAAACACTCAGTCACCTCTGTATAAACTGTGCTGAGTTCAGTTCACGCTGTATTCTTTTCCCTACTGCAATAGTATATTACTGATTAAAATCTGTCCTTACCACTTTACTATCCAGCTTTAACTTTTACAATAATTGTAAACAATGAAATGTAGTGTGTAATTTAACTGAAACTTACTAATAATAAAATAAAAATATTTTCAGGCAACTGAAGCAAGATGGCCAAGCGATTGTATAATTTCAGAATTCCCATTTAAATGATAATGAGGAATTAATAAAGATATAAAATCACACCAAAAAATAGAATGGGAAGTGCGGGTGGGGGCACCAGCAAACCAGAAACTGAAACCAATTTTGAGAAGGCAGAAAGCAAATTACTTGATGGAGCACTAAAGAAACAGCCCAGAGTTTCCAAAGGGAGGTGGCTACAGTCAAGAAGAAAGTTAATTTGCTCTAGAAAACCCCCAAAATTTAGGCTATCAACAGCCAAGAAAAGGAAACACAGAATAACACAAATATAGACCTGAAAATGGGACAAGTAAAAGTCTGTGGAACGCTCAATGCTCACCACCAATTTATGCCACCCCACCCTGCCCATATATGCTGCACGAAAGCCAGATACTTCTCTCCAAGCAAAACATTTCCAGGGAAAATAATGACTGCCTGGGGAGCTCCAGGGCAGCTCCAAGGTGACAGAGACATCCACAGGCTGTGAGCTCACAACCCCAACTGCCCCTTAAGGACCACAACACACTTTCTCATTCTGAAGGGCGGCTGGCCCGAGACAACAAACCGCTATGTGCACAGAACTTCCAAATGTGGGACTGTCTGATATTTAAATGTAAATGGGATCCTAAGGATCACCAGACATATTTGTAAGAAGGTGATTTCTAAGCAAGAGAAAGATCCGGATAAACAAAAGGGCCCCAGAGCAAACCGTGATGATAAAGAAACAGAAGGGAACATCAAAACAAACCAGAGAGCCTCTAATTGGTATCCTGAGAGTTTAGAGGATCTTGCATTCATAAAATAAGAGGATGCTGTGTTAAAGAAACAGGAAGAGATAAGCTTTTAGAAATTGAAAATATAATTGATGGGACAGAAAAATTCAAGACAGTTAAAAAATAAACCTGAGGAATTTTTCCATAAAAAAGAAAAAAAAAACATAGGGAATCTAGACAGGAAATCCAACATTTAATTAATGGGAGTTATAAAAAGAGAGGAAGTGGGGAAGAAATTATTAAAGAAATAACACAAAGGAATATTGTATTCTAAAACTGAACAATGTAAGTTTCTTGACTGAAGGGTCACCTGACAGAACAGTACATTGCATGGTGAAAAGATCCAAAAATAGTAACCACGTATGTGGTGGGGACTTAATAATGGGGGGAGTCTAGTAACTATAATGTTGCTCATGTAATTGTACATTAATGATAACAAAATAAAAAGACACACACAAAAAAACCCCAAAAATAATAACCACAGTGAATAAACTTAAAATATGGTGGTATAAACAATACTTACTGGAAATGAAAGCTTCCAAAAGAGTTGGAAACACACAAAGTGCAAAGTGGTTACTTCTGGGAAGCAACAATGTGTGTGGTGGTGGTTGGTGGGGTCACAATTAACAGTGAGCAACCAATTTTTAAATCATGTCTGTGTAATTACTTTGATTAAAAGTTCTTAAAACATTTTTATAATAATTTTTAAATATCCAGAGCACCTTAGGTAAAGGATTAATTAAAATGGAAATTCTATCTGGCTCACGAATGATTTTTTTATTAAGGTATCATTGATATACACTCTTATGAAGGTTTTACATGCAAAAACAATGTGGTTACTACATTCACCCATGTTATCGTATCTCTCCTATACCCCAATGCAGTCACTGCCCATCAGTGTAGTAAGATGCCACAGAGTCACTATTTGCCTTCTCTGTGCTACACTGTCTTCCTCATGATCCCCACCACCACCATGTGTGCCAATCATAATGCCCCTCAACCCCTTCCCTCTCCCTCTCCACTCAACCTTCCCCACCCCTCCCCTTTGGTAAACGCTAGTCCCTTCTTGGAGTCTGTGAGTCTGTTGCTGTTTTGTTCCTTCAGTCAGAGTACTACTAGTTCAATACATACCTAAGATATGGGTAAAAGAAACAGTCCAAATTTTGATCTGGCAATCCTGACCACATGATGCCAATCGAAAAAACCGAAGGCCTTGTTCTCCATCTAAAAATGTAAATTTATTAAAAATACACACACAAGAATGGATAAACATTTAAACCAAAAATATTTCAATTTTCTTATACTCAGATCTGTTCATTCTATTCATTCAAACCATATCCACAAGCAATATTAATTTATTCATTCTATATAATGAAATGTTGGCTAAAGAATTTCTTTTAAATGAGGTACTTTAAAGGATTATAGCTTTAGCCCCGAAGAAAACCTTTTTATTTACCTTCCACTGAGGGTGTAACTCAAGGCTGCAAGGGCCAATACTGGGCCATTAAATCTAGGGCATGCGTCAGCCCAATTTTAGAGGCTATGAGGCTAGCACTGATAGGGAAAATTAGGTAGAAAAGTAGTTATGAGTGTTAAATGCTTAATTATTCCCAAGTTAACTTTTTTAGGACATACCCATTTCTTAAAAGTTTTATCTATAATTCACACGGGATAATGAATTTTTCTTCCACTTGACTTAAGACAAAGGGGAGAATTACACAAATCCAAAATAACATCAATTCAGTCCATTTGATTTGATGGAAAATATTACACAAATTAAGGGAAGTAATCAATAAATTTGCTACCACAAAAAAACCCATTAGCTGACTTGGATAAATTTAGTGTATCATTATACAATTAGGTAAGTTTCTAAATACTTGTGAGTAATGTAAATATTGATATCATCAACTCAATTTTATATGAGTTCCACCTAATATCATCAATGTACTTTCATCAAAGAAAGTTTTGGCACTCATATGCAGTTAGAAACAAGTAAGAAACTTAATATCCATCTTAAGATTGCACTCTGGTTTGACAAATATTCAGTATGTGGTATTTATTTCATACACTTGGGTATGTAAAGTAAATTTTTTCTATGGACTCTGTCTTGTTGAAAGAACATTTACTTTATTAACATACAACAAATTAACTTCCTTCTCACTGAAAGTTTTTTTTAACTCCATGAAATTTCTACATTTCAATGGCATTGTTGTTTTTGGAGCACAGATTCAGCCAAAGGGCATCCTTTCCCAGAGATATCTTGATGGGAAGCAATTCCTGATAATTATGAAGTTGTTTAAGGCAAGACATTTTACTAAAAAATGGCTAACAGTAAAATATTTAAGTGGTAAATCCAATTAGGAAAACTTCTTTTTCATTGATTCTTGACTAAGTAGATCTTTTGAAGTTAATTCTGAGGTTTCTTTAAGTAATGAGAATTCAGCTAGGAAAACGGAAAATTACAGAGTTTAAAATGTGCATAGGCTCAATATCTAAATATTTAGAAACATACTTTTCTTTAGAAAAAATATTTAAATTGTAATAATAATCTAATCCAAACTTTATCATTCAAAAACCAGAGAATTGATCATTTACCCTCAAGCACAAATAGGATTATTTCTCCTTATCTGAGCTAAATGTCACAGAGTCAATATGTCATAGGTACTTACAGATATTAACAAATACCAAATTAAAACAATATCAAATGAAAATTACATACTTTGTCTTTTTGGTAGTTTCCATAATAATCATTTTTAAAGCATGTATCAATATGTTTCAGGGAATTTACATGTAAGGCTAATATCTATGTCAACAGAAGTTTAAAGAAATTAAAGAAGGGACACATTAGAATTATACTGAGAAATATACTTTGAAATATACTCTGAAGGCAGGGTAGGGTGGAGGAAAGAAAACCATAATGCACTGTTGGAGGGAATGTAAATTGGTGCAACCAATATGGAAAACAGTACTGAAGGGTCCTAAAAAATATAAAAACAGAGCTACTATGTGATCCAGCAATCCCACTTCTGGGTACCCATCCAAAAAAATGAAAACACTAACTCGAAAAGATACCTGCACCCCCATGTTCACTGCAGCATGATTTACAATAGCCAAGATATGAAAGAACTGGATGGATAATTCATCCGTAGATGAATGGATAAAGAAAATGTGGTATATATCTATCTATCTATCTATCTATCTATCTATCTATATATATATATATTACTCAGCCACAAAAAAGAATGAAATCTTCCCATTTGCAACAATATGAATGGATCATGAAAGTATTATGCTTTAAATAAATCACAGAAAGACGAATACTGTATGATTTCACTAATAAGTGGAATCTAAAAAAACAAAACAAAACAGACTCACTGATAGAACAGAGCGGTAGTTGCAAGAGCAAAGGCAAATAGTCGGGGGCAGTACAAAATGGGTAAAGGCGATCAACAGGTACAAACTTGCAGTTATTAAGTACGTAAGTCATGGGGATATAGTGTAAAGCATGGGAAATACAGTCAATAATACTGTGTCAACTTGTAAGGTGACAGATGGCAACTAGGCTTATTGTGGTAATCAAGTCACAACATATATATGCATGTGGAATCACTGTGTTGTACACAAGAAACTAGTAAGACATGTCAATTACACTTCAATTCAAAAAACAAATAAGGGTAGGATAGGGGTGTGGGTATCATATTATTTTAGAATCTCACCTAGAATTCTCTGCCAATATAGTGAAACCTTCCAGGCCCCACCAGTTGAAGATCCCTCTAAAGACAGGACAAGGATGCCCTTAGTTTTACTCAACTAGTAACAAAAGAATGGTATTCTAATTGAAATCTATTTTCACATAATTTACAATTAAAAAATAAACTAAAATCTCCCTACATTTTATATAATTTATCAGATTCACTGGGTGCCTATAAGACTTGGGGAATGTATCACAGAAGTGGAAGAAACGGTTCTGGTCTGTTGCAAGCTGGTTTTCTTAGAATAAAACAGCACAATATATTAGAAGAACCAATTATCATAATTAAATTAGGTATGGGGTTTAATATAAGAATGGGTTCATGAAAAGGAAATCTTCATTTGCTACATGATGTTAAAAGGTTAAAAAACAAAAATGAAAACGTTCAGCAAATCACTATAAGGAATTTTAGTCATCAATCTACATGTCAAGGCCTACTATGTACCAGGCACTATAAACAAACCAACCCAGGCCCTGCCTGGGTTAACCACTATTAAACATAATCCACATAAGTAAATTTATAATTAAAAATTATGATACTTCTTTAAGTACTATAAAATAAAAAGTGTGTAAAAGACTATATAATGGCAAAATGCTTTAAATTAAGTGCAAGGGGTAAGAGCAGGGGAAGCTCACTTCATGTTTATTTTCATCTGAAATCTAAAGGACGACTGAAAGTTAACCAGGTGAAGGGTCCGAATGAAAAAGCCTTGGAAAAATCTTAGGAACATTCAAGGAATGAAAGGAGGCCAGTGAGGCAAGAGAATGCATGAGGCCAACTGAGACTTAAGATGAGACAGGGAAACAAAACATGTGAAGTACTTACAGGCTTTGTGTTTCAGATTTTTGGTATTTTATCTTATCTTAACCTTCTTTTAATAAGTCATTGATGGGTCTGAAACCATCCTGCCTACTGTGCGGCCTGAAGCTGTGCAATATGGTAACCACTAGCCACATGTGACTATTGAACATGTGCAATGTAGCTAGCACAAACTGAGATTTTATGTAATATGCACGCCAGATTTCAAACACTTAGTGCCAAAAAATCGTAAAATTACTTAATAATTTTTATTATGAAGTACTGAAATAATACTTTAGAAATACTGGGTAAAGATATATAATTAATTTTACCTACTTCTAGAAAATTTAAAAGTTATATATGTAACTCACATTATATTGCTATTGGACAGCAATAGTCTGGCAACAAGACTGAAGGGGGCAAAAGCAGAACTTCCAACCTAAAATAAAAGATGAAAATAAAAAAAGAAAACCTCCCAATTCACTGTATCTATTTAAAGCCAAGAGTCTATATTCAGGAGTTTTTGTTTCTCCTTTTTGTAAAAATTAATTGTGTTGTCAAACAACTTCTTGTATAAATTTAGCTTTTGGAAGATTAAATTAGTAAATGAAAACTGTCGGTTCTGTTTCCAATTTTTTCATTTCATATTTATATTTGAATATCAATATACTAAACTTTAAAAATCATAGTGGAACCAACAGGGTTAAGTCTTCTAAATTACCATTCAACACACCTATGTTCACTGTAGCATTATTTACAATAGCAACAATATGGAAGCAACCCAAGTCCCATCAACAGATGAACAGGTAAGATGTGGTATAGACACATGATGGAATACTACTCAGTCATTAAAAAGGACGATTTTTTGCCATTTGTGACAACATGGATGGACCTAAATAGAGATCACGCTAAATGAGTAAGCCAGGCAGAGAAAGGCAAATACTGTGTGATGTCACTTATATGTGGAATCTAAAAAACAAACTAAAAAGAAATAGACCCACAAATATAGACAACAGACTGCTACCATAGGGAAGAGAGTGGAGGATGGGTGAAATAGGTGAAGGGGATGAAGAGGTACAAACTGCAAACTACTGTAAAGTAAGTCAGATATAGGAATAGAAGTATAACATAGAGAATTTAACCAATAATATTGTAATATCTTGGTATGATAATGGGATAACTACACTTGCGGTATCTAGTAATGTATACAATTATCAAGTCATTGTGTTGTATATCTGAAACCAACATAATATATCAACTGTATTGCAAGAAAATATAAATAAATTACCATATTCAAGGAATCCATATCTACTGTACTGAGTTGAGTCATCTCCTATATATACTAAAGAACATGATTTCTCATGTATTTTTTGTGAACTCATTTTGTTCATAAAGGATAAAGGATGACTCCTTCAAAGGAATGAATAAAAGAGCTTGTTTTACTAATGATGAAATGAAAATGAATTAATAAAAGAGCTTGTTTTACTGATGATGAAATGAAAATGAATGAAAGACATACAAAATGAGTGAAAGTCATACACAAATTACAAGTGGGAATTACTGAAGCTTAAAAGAGTAAAATAACTAACCAGACACTGGCTGTGAAGAAAAATCGCAGCAGGTAATTCCAAGATCATGTGCTTTTTCACTATGCAGACACCTCATTTTATCATCCCATACTGTTAAATCTCCACATGAGGACCCAGTGACAAAGAGGTTTCCATTAGGAGAAAACGCACAAGCTACCAAGGAGCCATCCTTAACACTACCACATCTGAAATAAAAGCAAAAAAAGGGGGTTTGCATTTCAGAGCATCTTTTACTTATAATCTCTAACAGCAGCTTGATACAGTAAAAAAGGATAGATGGCTATCAAAAAACTAGAAAGGACAATAGATGCCTACAGAAATAAAATACCATTTATATGCTATAAAGTGACATAAGCTTCCTAAAAATAAGAGGATTTAAACATTATCTTAAATAATGTGTTCAAGACTAAACTGTAGGGATCCAAACCAAAGTCCATATATCTTAACATTTTTCCATATGACAAATCAGTGTGAACACATTCAAATCTACAAAAGTTAACGATAATAGCAATGACAACCAACAATATCAAGAATAGATACATACTTAACAAAAAAGCAACTATTTTTATTTGAAAAACATGTTACTGAGGTCATAAGTCCTTTCAACTTTTATTTTAAAGTCACCTAAAAGTCCCAATAAAGCCGTTCATCTTATCTTTAAATATAAATTCATTATGAAAAGAAAATGCCATGAACAAGTTAAAATCTTGGGAAGATAAGGAAGCACTGTGCTGTCAATACTAGTAATTATTTTCTTATAGGAAAAATAAAGTGGTAAAAACCCAACAATTAATACTATCCCATCCAGTGCTTTTATCCACTGCAGGGCATCATTTTACATGATTAATTACATACAGTATAGAAGTAATGCTAAAGAGAATTTATCACCTGATTGAGAAAGAATATTCCTTTTCTGACAGCTGTATTTCATTCATATAAAAAACAAAGATAATTCATTCTTTATGTGCCTTCTCTTAATTTCTTTATTAACACCACCTAAAACATACCACCTTTTTAACTCAAAGACCTAAATCTAAATGAACAACAGTTGTTTACCAGCGGACACCTGTGTTCTGAATTTTGTTAGGGGGAGGGAAAAGGTAAGGTACATTAGGCTTTTTTTATTTGGTGACATTGAAAAATTTATGGTTTTTAATATACTTAATGTCACTGAACTTTACACTTAAAATGGTTATAATGGTAAATTTTGTTACATATATTTCACCACAATGTAAATACATAAAGTATATGGTTTTAATATTGGTAAGTTGCAACGGAACATCACCAGTGTAAATTAACTGTATTTTTATCCAAAAGGAGTTTTTGAGGTTTGTTTTTTGTTTTAAGAAATAACACACCACCACACTAATCCCCCTCCAAGGTTCTTTCTTCTGGAGGCTGTCATTCACCCAACAAGAATCCTAGTCAGGAAACAGCTGTGTCTTTTAGGTGAGACTTACCTACTATTACCTCATTATTGAGAACACTTTGAGCCACAAGTGACAAAAATAAAGCATAAAATCACCAAAACTTATTCAAAAACTGTTTTCTTTGCCTAATTCTGACAGGAAAAAATCCATAGAACTCTAGCAAGTTTAACCCTGATTTTACAAAAGAACGATCGGAAATGTCAAACTCTTCAGAGTCAAGCAAATTTACCACAAGAATATTGAACATCTGTTGTAAATTTCACGACAGGGAAAATAATATTAACTGATTCTTAAAGTCACCAAAAATATTATGCTCTTTGGGTGGTAGACATGTTAAAAGGGTTAAAAACAGACAGGTCTTTATTAATATGCATACCTGTATAACCTGTATGATTGTGCATTCCACAAAACAACAGTTCCATCAGCTGCTCCTGATACCAAACGAGTGGAGTCTGGGGAAAACCGGCAAACCCTCACGGGGCTACCACTGGGCTGTTCCATCACTGCCAAAGTCTGTCCATTTTCAGTATTCCATAGGACAGTGGTACCATCTGTTGAACATGAAGCCAAAATGTGTCCTGAAGGCGAGAAACAGCAGCAGTGGACAGCATAGGTGTGAAACTTCAGTGGAGAGTGTGGCAGTTCAGTAAAATCACTTAGGGAGTACAGGCGAATTGTTTTGTCCAAGGAACAAGTAGCCAAGAGGGAAGAGGAGAAGGCACAGCAGTTGACGTCATCACCATGATCAGCTATTGTATGAATTAGTTTCACCATGTTCTTTATTTGAAGTAAATACCCTGCATTTTTAAGTAGACAAAGGTTACTTCTTCCTAGGAATCAAATAAAAGCAACTGAAATCCATATAATTAAGGGGCCAAAATTAAGAATTTGCCCAATGAAAACAGTTTTTATATCTGGGATAAGGATAATTTGGAGAGAAATAAAGCATTTCTAAGACTACATCTGATGATCACAGTCACCACTGCCATACCAATAAAGTTTCATTAACTCCTGAGAAAGACCCTTGTCGAATAACATCAAACTGATTTGACCTTGAACATTCAAAACCTTGGGTATTTATTTCACCTTTGAACATTCAAAACCTTGGGTATTTATTTCACCTTTGAAGACTTTCCCTGAACTAATTGCTCCATAACACTGCCTCATTCCAGATCTGCTAATCTCAACTCAAAGATTTTTCACTACTTCAACAAACTGTCTTGGCTGCTCCTTCTGCAGGATGGAAACTAACAAAAGGCTTCATTCAAAATATAAGTGGTATTGAAAGCTACTATGTCATGTTTTGTCATCTTGTCTGATAAAGAATAAATGATATAACAGATCTGAGGTTGAGAACCAATTTAACCAATCCAAGAAACCAAAGAGTGGCAAAAAATAGACTTACACTGACTGCACTTGAGAACAAATTTACAAATTCAGAATAAAATCCAAACTCCTCACTCTGACTCACAAAACCCTACCTCATCTGGCTCTTGCCTGCCTACTTCTCAGATCTCAAGTCAGGCCACTTTCCTTCTCCCTCACTTCTTTCAGGCCTTCCTGATTAGGTTCCAGTCTCTGATCTTCATAAAGAGGTTTTCTTATGCTGAAATTCTCTTCCCTGTGCTTCTGGGGTCCCTTTCTTTCACATCTCAATTTCTCCCCTCACAGAGTTTTCCAATCTAAAGTGGCCACTCTTCAAGCTAACATATCGTCTGTTTTAATCCTGCGTATAGCAGTTACCACCATCCTATTTATTTGTCCCTCCAACCAGAATGTAAACCAAAGGAGTAGCTATCATCCATTTTGCTCATTTGTGTATCCATAGCATGTAAAAGTGTCAGGCATCTAAAGTGATCAAATAAATATTTGTTGAATATTTTTTCCAAATCCAACTGAGGTCTTAGCCTTTAAATATTACGTATGAACATAATACAAAACTTAAGATAAATTATCAATATTAAAAAAAAAATCTAACAGTGGATAAACGGTGTAGAATGAGGCAATAATCGGCCCCTTAAGGGACAGATACAACCTTGAATTTTAAGAGCCATAATCCCTTGCTCTGTTCTAATTTACAGAAATCTTTGCTAATAGATGATGCATGACTTTTCCAATATTTATCTGAAAAATTCGGGCCTGTATTTTCACTTACAGCCTAAAAAATTTTTTTTCCTAAAAAGCCTTTTAAAAAAAGTTTAAAAACACGATAAATCCTAGTATATTATCACTTGTATTATTGCACTGAAAATAAGCAAGATCAGGCGGTGCTTTTTGGAGAACTCCCAAATCCCAGTTGTGCAAGTGCACCTAGAGATGTTTCCAAACAAACTCACTTCTTCACCCTTGTGGCTCTCGGCTCCCTTTGCATTTCCAGGCTATACAACTGTTATACCAGAGACGTGATCAGCTGACCACTTTTGTTCAGAAAAGCGCTCTCAAGCCCACCCCTACCTGCCTCGGGGTGTGGGCGTCCACTCAGGCCTCAGCTGTCACACCAAACAATCCCCTGCGAACCGGCCCAACTCGCCAGTGTCAACACACGCATCCCCATCTATCCGGAGCAAACCCGAGACGTGCCAAAAGCCCCCCAAATAAAGCCCGCGACTTACACCCCCCACTCTGAGAGCCAGCCGGGCCTCAGCTGACTGAGCCTCCCAGGCAGGAGCGCGGCCTCGGCGTCTGGCGCCCGCTCCGCGGCGCGCGGAGAGCAGGCGGGGCCCTTGGGGGCGCGGGCACCGGGGCGCGGCCAGGGCGCAGCTGGCCTTGTACGCGACGCCACTGGGCCCCGCCCGGCTCCCGAGCCGAGGCCGCACAACCGTGCCTCGTTCCCGCAAGGTCCCGGCGGGTCCCTGTCGTGCGCTGAGAACCAGACTCCGAGACACGGAAGGTTCGGACACCCGGAGGCGGGAGGCTCCTTGGGCTGACGCCAGCCGCTCTCCCGGACCTGCCGTCGCTGCCTCTAAACTGGCCCTCGGGCGCCGCCGCTCCCACCTGAACACGCAGCTGGCGCGGGATCCGCCCTCAGGAGCCCGGGACGCGGCACGGGCCACGTGACCCACAGGTGAGGCGGGCCGGGCGGGCTTGGGCGGAAACCCTCAAGCGCCGGAGCAGGCCCCGCCCCCCGAGGCCGCCCACGCGGAGGCGCATGCGCGCGCTTCGGCTCGCTGTTGGGAAGGGCTTCTCGGAGATCCTGGGTCTAGGCTATGGCTGAGGGTTAGAGTTGGGAAGAATCTTTAGGGGCAATTTTTTCCCAGTTGAGAAAGCTGAGGTCCCAAGGTCTAAAGTGCTGAATTGTTTTAAAGGGGCCACTGTAGCAACTGTCCGGTTACTGCATCTGAGGGCTTTTGAATTTCCTTCCTCTACCGTATTTTTCCACCCTGCACGGTCTTTGCTGTTTAGGCTGTGTTCTCAGCGGTCCGGCTTGGTGTCCTGCCATGGTCTTTGTGTTCAGATATCCCATATCTCCCCAGCGCAAATGGCTAACTCTGGCCCCAGTCCTGGGGTTCCCGCTGTCCACTGGACAGGTCGGCGTGGATTTCCTGGTATCACCTGCGCACACTGGACATTCCCTCCACCCTTTCTGAGTGTCTCCTAGGCTCACAGATAAACCGTGGTTTCATGTGTAATTGACTACAAAGTGGTCCTGCCAAACCCTTTTGAGATTTGAAAGTTCAGAAATTCCTAGGCATGCTAACCCTTGTTAACTAAGTGCACGACTCAGTACAGGACAACGTTCAGATGAAAATTTATTAAAGATACAGAGCCTTTATTTTTAATCCGTACAAATTTAGAGCTTTCTTTAACGAGTTTTTCTTTTAAAAACTCAGCCTGAGGAAACCAAAGTCATACATTTTAAAAGTAATAACCTCAGATGTCAAATTAAAGATGAAACTAAGACCACTGTAAATGTAATGAGAC
Source organism: Manis javanica (assembly GCF_040802235.1). Lineage (NCBI taxonomy): Eukaryota > Metazoa > Chordata > Mammalia > Pholidota > Manidae > Manis > Manis javanica. The sequence goes on from NC_133162.1 coordinate 126,255,156, forward strand.
AAATGGAAAAGATCAAAATTCATGATTTTTTGACTAAGGAGTGCATGATTGAGATTTTGAACACCTGATTCCATACGTGCCAAAGTACTCCCAAAACAGCGTTTTTCTAACAGGAACTTGATTTAATAGAGCTCTCTGTAGGAAATAGAGAAAACACAAATAAAAACAGCCAATAATTGTATCAAAGATAACCCACTCAGACATGTTTCTTTTCAGTCTTTTTCACTCATATAAATAGCAGTAATTTTACAAAAAGTCCTACAAATGCATTTTTAAACTTAAATCCTGAGCATTTTTCCATGTCTAAAATTTCTTCAGTAACTTCATTTTCTTCTGAATAATGGTCCACATTTCTGGAAATATACCATGATTTATTTAACATTTACCTTGTTATTGGATAGTTGTGTCAATATTTTTGTAATTACAAATATAATGGATTAAACAACTTTGTACATAAATCTTTATCCACATTTATGAACACTAAGGAAATTATTAATAGAAATGTAATTACTTGGCATAAGTGTGTAAAGATTCTTAATAAATACTGACGTATTGCTTTTTAGAGAGGTTGTATCATTTACAATTTCAGTGACATATGATTGTGCCTCTACATATTCTTGACAGACTTGAGTAATACCTTTTTTATCTTCACTAATTTGGTGAGTTAAATTGGTTATATTCTTTAAGAAAAATATGCAAATAAACTCCTGGCCTACACATGCCAGTAGTTTAGCATAGAGAACTCAAGGGCAATATGGTCAGCTTTAGGCACGGGTAATTTCTGAGAGGGAAGCCTTATCTTAGCTGGTCTGTAGTCTACATGTTTGCAATTTGGGAGATGTTAATTAAAATATCTTGCTAAGAACTAAGAAGTTTTGTGGAGGATGTGAAGAAAAGAGAACCCTCGTGGACTGTTGGTGGGAATGTAAACTATTGCAGCCATTATGGAAAACAGTATGGAGTTTCCCCAAAATATTAAACATAGGGAAACCATACATCAGTAACTTTGCTTCTGGGTGTTTACCCAAAGAAAACAAAAACACTAATTTGAAAAGACATATGTACCCCTAAGTTTATTGCAGCATTATTTACAACAGCCAAAATATGGAATCAACGTGTGCCCATCCATAGGTGAATGATGAAAATGTGTCATATATTTATATGTGTTTATATCTATACACACACACACACACACAATAGAATATTACTCAGTCATAAAAATGAATGAAATCTTGCCATTTGCAACATGGATGGATCTAGATGGTAATATGTTAAGTGAAGTAAGTCAGAGAAAGACAAATACCCTGTGATATAACTTATATGTGCAATCTTAAAAAATAAAACAAATGAAAAAACACACAAAATAAAAATTGACTCATAAATACGGAGAACAAACTAGTGGTTGCCAGGTTGCCATTGGGGAGGGGGAAATGAGAAAAATAGGTGAAAGGGATAAAGAGATAAACTTCCAATTATAAAATAAATAAGTCACAGGAATGAAAAGTACATCATAAGGAATATTTGTATGGTGACAGATGATATCTACACTTATCTTGGTATGTTGTATACTTGAAATTTACTAAGTAAATCTTAAATGTTCTCACTACACACAAAAAAAAGTACTTGAATATATTTATAGTATCTCTTCTAAGGTCCTGTTATTTTTAAGTTTTTGATTTCATCATCTCTGTCACTTCTGTGTCTGATTCTCTTCAGATTTTTCTCCTGGTTATGGGTCACATTTTTCTTTCTTCATTTCATGTCTGTGCCTAGTGATTCTTGACTGAATTATAGATATTTTCTATTTTATTATTTTTGAGTGTTGTTTGGGTATTTTCCCTAAACAGTGCTGGACTTTGTTCTAGCAGGCATTTAATTGCAAACCATCTTGATCCTTTTGAGGTTTCTTTGTTGTTAAGGCAGGTTTATAGTAGCCTTTTCTCTAGGGCTAGTTTATTCATACTACTTTAGATGTTTCTACTGGGTGTATTGGGAGTTCCAAAAGGATTCTCCACTTTTGGCTAGTCAGAACTCAAATGTCTCTCAGTTCTTTGAGAGCTCTGTAAATTGTTCTATTTACAGACCTTCAGTCATTCTTTGCCCTGCCTCAGAGAGTCTCACCCTATGCATGTGCAAATTAGTATTCATCAAGGGTCTCAGGACAGACTGGATTTCCGGAGCTTTTTGTGTAGCACTCCTTTCTAGATTATACCCTGCAAATTCCTGCCACCTCAGCCTTTCTGAACTTTGACCTTTGTCTCCTCAACTCAGTGTGATTTCTTTTCTCTATTCAGAATAGAGAAGCTTCCTCCACTGAAGTCCCAAAAGTGATTTCAGGCAGAAGCCAGAGTACTTGCAAAGGAAGCTTCATTTCTCACTCTTATTCAGGAATTAGATTTGCACTCCCTATAGTATAATCTCTGAAAACGTTTGTTTCATATATTTTGTTTAGTTGCCTTCTTGCATACAGCAGGAGATGGAAGTTGCATTTCCTTCCTCATGCAGAGTGAACTTTGAATGTTCTTAGATATTTGATTCCCAAGTTATGTATCTGTTCCTAACTAAACTAGCATGCATTCATCTCCTAAAAATTACCATCTTGATATTATTCCATGCTACCAATGCTCAAATCAGTTTTGGAATATTTTCATAGAAAAATGCATTCAAAGAAAAACAATCAGTTCTATCATGTTCTCAAGAATTCAGTTTTTGAAGGTCAAAAACAAACGTTTGAGTCCTAACTGAAGTTCACTAAGTTTGGTGCCAATGACATTGCCTTTTTGAGCATTAGTTTTCTCAGCTGTAAAATGGGCTATATCCCAGTGTACATGTTACACAGCATGTACCTTGAATAGCAGGCACCCTGGCTATGTCAAGATTTCACCTGAAACAAAATATTCTAATCAAATGACTTATATAGTAAAATAAACTAACTTCACCCTAGCAAAATGGTCAAAAGTCTTGTGGCTTCAAGATTAATTAATTTCATGGCTCATGTCATCAAGAACCCAAATTCTTTCCATCTGCCCCTCCTCCTCCTCTGCCTTTAGCGTTACCTTTATCTTCTCTCAGGTTTGTCTCTGCACAGCTGAGACATAGCTGCAGTAGCTCCAACACAAGAGCCTCCAACAACCATCTTCAAAGACATGAGATGTCCGTTTTAGACAGAAGTTCTCCAGCCAGTTTTCCATAAGTCCCCCGGCAGACTTTCATTTGTCACTGCCAAGAATTCTCTCACATGCCATTCTTTAAGCTATCACTTTCAAGGGGAATAGAATTACCAATGTTGGCTTAATAGTTAATATTTACCCTCCTGGAATTGAAAAAGGGCCCACTTTCTCTGGAAGCATATGGCCAACTAACATTTATAAAGAGTGCATGGAAGAAAAGATGGAGACTAGACAGCTACCGAACAGGCAATGGAAGTATCTATTCAATAAGAAGCTATTTAACTTAACTGAGATAATACATGTGAAAGTAACCCATGTTCAATTATTACATAATGTTATGCTTCATTCTTTAATCATTAACGGGCATTATTCAGTATATTCACCAGTTATATTTATGAGCTAAACTTACCATATTTGATTTGTGACTCTCAAATGTTAAAAAAATTTGGAAGGCACATTTGTTGTAGAGATATACATAATTAAGGAAGATGACAGACATGCTAAAACCTTCCCAAATTCTACAAACCAGAGGGCAAAAAGCACTATTAACACTTTAATACATACATACCTACAGAATTTTCCCCATGCTAAGTGTATTCAACATTTAACAGAATCAGTATACATTCTGTAACAAGCTTTTTACCTTAATTTACCAAAATCAACACAGATTTACAGGGTACTTCTTAATAGCTGAATAGAATCTGCCTTTTAAGAAAAATCCCTTCTATATTAAAAATTGAGCTTTATTGTAAAGAAGATCCTCAGAAGGGTGTATCACAAATGCTGACACCATATTGATGAAGGAGTTGTAAACATATTTTGAGAACTGGAGGAATCCCTTGGATAAGCATATTACAGCCTCTCAAGGCCTCTACTGTCTCCATGGAAACCTGTCACGTAAAAGCATCACTAGCTTTGGTGATCTAGTGAGCTTGCTGAGCTTTCCCTCACCTCAGTCTGATTTACTCCCAAACGGCTATAAGCCTTAGGTCTCCATCATTCACTAAGGAATTCCCCTGCAAGATTCAACCTCATTCTTTGATATCCACTCCACCGATTATTAGGATCTTTCAAAATTCAAAGACATGGTAAGGAGTCTGTTTGGGGGAGAATAGGGCACTCTTAGAAATCCAGCTTGATACTTAGTTTAAAAAATTGTAAAAACATTAATTAAAATTTTTTTTCACTTATATAATACACCCCACACTGCTTTCATTCAGTCATCCAGTGGGAACAACCCAAATGATCTTCATGTGTATGGTCAGAAAGAGAAACTTCAAACACAGCCCAGATACTAATTTTGCCACTGCCTCTCCCTGGATTTAAATGCTAAGGCGCAAAATTCTCTTCCAATGAAGGTCCAGAGGATCCATTGGAATCACAAAACAATATGGAAATCCCTCAAAAACTTAAAAAAAAATCCAAAATACCAATTCAAAGAGATATGCACCTCTATGTTCACTGAAGCAGTATTTACAATAGCCAATATATGGAAGCCACCTAATTATCCATCAGTAGATAAATGGATAAAGAAGATTAAATTTACACAAAGGAGGACTACTCACCAATAAAAATGAATGGAATCTTGGCATTTGTGAGAACATGGAAGGACCTAGAGGGTACTATGGTAAGTGAAATAAATCAGACAGACAAATACCGTATTTCACTTACGTGTGGAAACTAAAAAACCAATACAAACGAAAAACAAAACACAGACTCATAGATAAGGAACAAACTGTTGTTTAACTGTGCAGGGAGTGGTCAGTAGTAGGTGAAATAGGTGACAGGGATTAAGTGGTATTCCAGTTACAAAATATACATAAGTCATGAGGATGTAAGGTACAGCATAGGGAATATACACAGTGATATTGTAATGACTTTGTATGGTGACAGATCATAACTAGACATTTGGAAATCACTTTGTAATACATAAAAACATCAAATCATTATGATATACATGCTAAACTATGGGCACACCTTGTTTTATTGTACTTTGCAGTAATTGATTCTTTTAAAATACCTCCCTTAACTTCTAGTTGAAATTATTTTAACAACACAAACTTCTTTCATTTCTTAAATGGGAACATTTAAGATATAAATAACCTTGAGAGAAGTCCACAAATAAAACACAATAAGGAGTAAATGATTGATACCAGGTTTCCTTGTTGAGGATGTGTTTAATGAGAGGCTAAATGAATAGGATTTTAAATTTTTTGAAAAGGTATTGGGGGTGGAAGGAATGGAAGAACCCACAGAGGGCTGCATAAGGTACCAAAGGCAGATTAGATTCCCTCATCATTTAAAAATGAGTGCTTTTAACAAATTTCATTTTGGGGTTGAAACAAGGAAAAGAGAGAACCGTGCATTTATGGTAACTTAATTCTTCTGAGTTCAAGATACACCCATACCCATAGATAAGTTTCACTTGTTTTTCACTATGGTTATCAACTATTACTTTATTCTCTATATATTATTTCAAATTGACTATTTTCTGAGTTTAATGGTACAGCACTGTTTGGTTGGTTATCATTTGTTGATCACCCCTTGAATGACAATTGAAGTCCAAACTTGAGGGTAAGCCAGGGTTCTATAATTTACAGAGCAATCGGGACTAAAATGATGGTTAAGGTTAAAGCCTCATTTATCTGAATGAAAAGTACGCTGTGTATACTTGTAACTGTGTGGTAGCAGAGGGTTAGAAGAACTTTTTTTGTTGTTATTTGAAGAGAACCAGATAGGGGTTTAATTGAGGATATACTCAACCTAGGGTACCTTGAGTGCAAGAGTCAGTCACAGAACGAACGGTACACATATGTACAGTAACAGTTATTACTAGACCAACTGCCATTTTCAGAGCATGCCCACTACCTCTCCCACAGCTGCTCCTGCTGAGTAACGGTGATGAAGACACCAGTCCAAAGTAGCCAATACGTACCAAGCCTTCCTTTTTTCAGGGATATTGTATTTATGTTTAAAAGAAAATGATCATTCCTGAAAAACTGTTCTTTGTGTGTGTTTATTTCTTGTTGACGAGTCCCTCAGATACCAGACATGTTATTATCAAGCTGCTTGTACACTTTTAATAAAAATCAATGTAAGTGTGTTTCACTCCTCAGGCAAAAACACCCCATGCAGAAGACTCCCTATGGTGCATTTTGGCAGTTCTATAAACACAAAAAACAGATACTTTATACAGAGCACCCCTTTGTTCCCTGCTTCTCATGGTATTTTGATTAAGCACCAGCCATTTAGGGCATCACTGCAACATTTGATTAAGAGAAACTGACATATTTACATAATAACAGCTGCTCTTCTTTTAAGTCTTCATAAACAATCTAGGGATTCTGGGAAATAGTCTGTGGCTTTGAAGCAGTTTAAAGTTAGGAATATTTTCTTTAAACAGTTTTCTTTTTTCCTTCACTATTAAAAAATTCATTCTCTGAGGACATTAAGGACCATTTCTCCACTAGGCTGTAAGCTCCATAAAGCAGGGCCTGTTCCTGTGCTGTTGACTAATGACTCCTCAGAGCCCAGCAAGGCATCAAATCATCTTTCATGAATGCTTAATTTGTATCTCATGACTTATTATACTAATCTATGTTGTCAGTTTTCTTACTGGGCTATATATCTACCAATAGAAAACACTTCTCATATAAGAATAATACGTATTCTTAAAATTATCTTAAAAATCCTTAAAAGTGTATTCTAATATTTTCTTATTGAAAATGTGAAATTAACAATAAAATGTGGTCCAGAGAAGTTCAGATAGTCATGAAAGTCACATCATTTGACTTAAAACCACCCTCCTTCACCCAGCCCAATGTTCTTTGAACCACATTCTGCTGCTCCACCTTTATGATTCTGTAAAAATCAAATTTAAATGAACTGTCTTTCTGAAAAGAATATTTTCAGGTTCATTAAGAAAAACTAAAAACTAGTTTGTAAAAGTCTTTTATTGTATCCGTGCCACACATAGTAGTGAAAAATAACACTCCTAAAAAAAAATGCTACCTTTTGCACATCATTTTATTTTAAATAAAACTTCAAATACTCTTACATAGGTACAAAAAAAAATTCTGATCTATCTGCCTCCAACAGGCCACCACAACACACAGTAGATAAAACACAGTGGCTACAAATGTCTTTTAAATTTATTTCTGAGGCAAGGCAAATGGGAAGGAAATGTTTCTATGAAAAAATACTGTGTGTGTAGGAAATTGTCACAATTTTATTCCACATGGATACAAATGATTATACTTTAATTTAGGCCTTGGTGGCTTAAAATTATGTAACAAAATAGAAAAATGGAAAACTAATATCCCCTACACCCTGTTTCAAAGGCAGGCACTACCAAGATCAAGGACACGCCACAGTGTTGGTAGAGGAAATTACTGTACAAGCTGTATAGCTATAATTACCTTCAGACTAAAATAAAATGCTACAATCCTTCTAAGGCATAAACAATAATGTCTCCAAACAATATGTACACATAATACATATTTAAAACAAGACTCAATATAAACAATAATGAACAGTATATACATGTCAATTTTTCTTCACTGTCTTGAAATACAATTTAACTACACAAGTGATGCAGCAACATATATATATATATGTATATATATACACACACATATATATATATATATAAATGTACTTGTAACTTTACAGTAAAGTTTATTTTTGGTGCTTTTATAGCACATCAGTGTAAACAGTTTAACTTGGCTTTGTTTTATATTTTAAAACATTCCTTGTTGTATTTTCAAGATTTAAAGCAATTTTCTAGTTCTTCCTTTTCACAGAAAACGAAGATTCTGGATGTGGTTTAATCATAAATAATTCATAAAATTAAATACATTCACTAAAAAATAAACTACAAAGTAAAAAAATGAAAAATAGATATTTATTGAGAGGGAAAGGAGAACCATTTCCCACATTAGAGCTCTGGTGTTGAATATTCAGTGCGATTTGATATATTTTAATTGCTATTGCACTATAACACCCTTACCTTTGAAAATTCTTTGGGTGTGCTTCCCTGTTCTACCTAAATTAGCTGATAAATCACACAAACCAATAACCAAGGGCCTTGGTTGTTGTAGGAGTGAAGCCTTTAAAAACGGTATCATTCTTCTGATACTTTTATTTTTTGTGATACTTTTTTTTAAGGAAAAACAAAGTCATTATGCGTGTGCCTTGCACATTTACGTAAAATATAGTTCACATTGCTGGTCTTATTTGTCCTTATTGAAAAGGAAAAAAGAGAGATTATTGTAGCTTCGGCTCACTTTGAAAGTATCTGTCCACTTTTTTTCAAAATACTTCCTCATACTGTGGCCTGCTCTGCCTATATCAGAGTCATCTTCATTAAATGTTTCACAGTTGTCAAAAACAAGCCTGACATCGAGAGCAAAGGCTTCCGGGTTTGGATACCTGAAAGAAAACACATGATTTAGAGGTTCTTTTGTAGGGTGGCTTTGTTTTGTAAACAAATGAAATAATAATAAAAGGTAAAATAAAAAGTAAAACTGAAAAGGTAAGAGAAAAAGATGAAGATAACTGCATTTAAGCAGAAATAAAACACCTTGTATCCTATTATAAATGGAACATTTTAAAACTTCCATGTGTTCTGGACCATAAAGGATATAAAGTCAGGTTAAATGGAAAAACAGATTTCTCAGAAGATCAAGATATATTTCAACTAACTGGCATTTCTCCCCCCATCCAATTTCTGGTTTGACTTGTATTACAATTCTGTCCCAGGACTCATACCTTTTGACTAGTTTAACTTTTCTGACCAATTGTAGCGCTTGTAGTACCCTATGATCCACATTAAAAAATACTCAGTTTCAGTAGAAATAATGTAAATGCCTCCTATGCACTATACACATTATAGCTGCCCTGGAGCCCTCACGTACATCCCAGGACATGCCACTCTGTGTTAAATCTTCCCCATTTTCTCTTTCTCTTCTTCAACAGTGCTCTTTTCTCAAGCAATGGATTATGATGAACCCAAGAACAAAACAGCATGTGTTATCCCTTCACAGAGCAACACTATGAGGATCTGCCCTTCCATTGGAGGCACTGTGGAGCCAGTGCTTTTTTGGTGTGATAAGCCTGATTCTCTTTCTCCGTAAGAGCACAGACAAGACAGAATGGTGAATGCACCTGCCTAAACTTTTTGGTAAAAAAGGGCTGCCTTGTTTCAAGCCAACTCAAGCCACATCAATACATTTTGAAAGAGGGCTTTTGGATATCCAAATTTAAATTACTTCTAATATATGATATATGATAAGCTGAACACTAAAATAATTTACCTATTAGAAATACCTATGAAATACACACTGAAGCTCTGAGCCCTGGTAAAATTGGAACTATTTCTTTCATCAAATACCTTATATAGTCTTTTTCACTCTCTCATTATGACATATGCAATAATAAGAGAATTAAGTCAGTACTTATATAACTTCACCCATTTTCCTATTCTTCTGGGAATTATTATTTTTATTTAGGTGAAATTCACGTAACATAAAATTAGCCATTTTAAGGTAGATAATTCAGTGGCACTTAGTACATTCCAAACATTATACTACCACCACCTCTATTTAGTTTCAAAACATTGTCATTACCCTAAAGGGAAACCTCATAAACAGTTACTCTCCATTCCTCCCTATCCCAGTCCCTGGAAACAACTAATCTGTTTAAACAACGAATCTGTTTTCTGTCTCTATGGATTTACCTATTCTGGGTATTTCATATAAATAGAATCATACAATGTATGAGAATAGTTTTTATAAAACATTTTAATGTTACTCTGAGAAATATTTCTCTCTTTAGACTCTTCCTTACTACAAGAAAAGGTTAATGATTAATGTTAGGGAGACTGAAATCCAGGAAAAAATTCTAGGTGAGATTCTAGGTGAGGTAAGTGCAATGCTCACATCTGTGCCGTCCCTTCACAGGACAGGGCAGCTGATGGAACCCAGACTCATTAAACTAGGCACTACCTCCCCTCTGTTCTATAAAATTCTAATTTAAATATTTGAAATATTGTTCTGAGTTTGGGTTCCAACTCATTAGTATGGGCTTAATCAAACAACTTGAAGTTAAGAGGAGCTTGAATCCACTCAATTTTGCCTCAAACATGGCTGGCGTCATGAATGGGATTACACAGATCTGCTCCTCTCCATCTGCCTTCCTCTGCTGTGTTCCTCCTCCATTCACCAGGACTCATTCTCAAAAGGGAGCTCCAATTTTTGGTAATGTCTAAGGTCTGTTTTAATATCTAAGCCTGTGTGTTTTGGGCATTTTGAGGCTGAAGTTCATCCTCCACCCAGGGATTGGAGAATCACAGAACATAAAGTCGAGTTAATTTAAACACTGGTAAAGTCTTCCTGTGTAAGTCTGTCCTGGCCATGTGCTACCCACTTAACATCTGAGTTTTTTGATTAAAAAAAGCAAAAGAACTAGATCCTATCTAGACACCAGCTTCTGCTGTTTCGTTCACATTAGAACCAATATTTTAACAGTCTTAAATGTTTTCTGAATTTTAATTTTTTAAAAGGTAAATAGACAGAATCTCCTATACACTAATGATAAACTAACAGAAGGAGAAATCAGGAAAACAATTCCATTCACAATTGCATCAAAAAGAATAAAATACCTAGGAATAAACCTACCCAAGGAAGTGAAAGACCTATACCCTTAAAACTACAAGACACTCTTAAGAGAAATTAAAGAGGTCACTAACAAATGGAGACTCGTCCCATGCTCCTGGCTAGGAAGAATTAATATCGTCAAAATGGCCATCCTGCCCAAAGCAATATACAGATTCGATGCAATCCCTATCAAACTACCAACAGCATTCTTCAATGAACTGGAACAAATAGTTCAAAAATTCATATGGAAACACCAAAGAGCCCGAATAGCTAAAGCAATCCTGAGAAGGAAGAATAAAGTGGGGGGGGGGGATCTCACTCTCCAACTTCAAGTTCTACTACAAAGCCACAGGAATCAAGACAATTTGGTACTGGCACAAGAACAGAGCCACAGACCAATGGAACAGAGAGACTCCAAACATTAACCCTAACATATATGGTCAACTAATATTTGATAAAGGGGCCATGGACGTACAATGGGGAAATGACAGTCTCTTCAACAGATGGTGCTGACAAAACTGGACAGCTACATGTAAGAGAATGAAACTGGATCACTGTCTAACACCATACACAAAAGTAAATTCAAAATGGGTCAAAGACCTGAATGCAAGCCATGAAACCATAAAACTCTTAGAAGAAAGCATAGGCAAAAATCTCTTGGACATAAACATGAGTGACTTCTCCATGAACATATCTCCCTGGGCAAAGGAAACAAAAGCAAAAATGAACAAGTGGGATGACATCAAACTGAAAAGCTTCTGTGCGGTAAAGGACAACACCAAAAGAACAAAAAGGCATCCTAAAGTATGGGAGAATATATTCATAAATGACAGATCCGATAAAGGGTTGACATCCAAAATATATAGAGTTCATGCACCTCAACAAACAAAAAGCAAATAATCCAATCAGAAAATGGTCAGAGGAACTGAACACAGTTATCCAAAGAAGAAATTCATATGGCCAACAGACACATGAAAAGATGCTCTACATCACTAGTCATCAGAGAAATGCAAATTAAAACCACAGTGAGATATCACCTCACACCAGTAAGGATTGCCACCATTCAAAAGACAAACAACAACAAATGTTGGCAAGGATGTGGAGAAAGGGGAACCCTCCTACACTGATGGTGGGAATGTAAACTAGTTCAACCATATGGAAAGCAGTACGGAGGTTCCTCAAAAAACTCAAAATAGAAATACATTTGACCCAGGATTTCCACTTCTAGGAATTTATCCTAAGAATGCAGCACTCCAGTTTGAAAAAGACATATGCACCCCTATGTTTATTGCAGCACTATTTACAATAGCCAAGAAATGGAAGCAACCTAAGTGTCCATCAGTAGATGAATGGATAAAGATGTGGTACATATACACAATGGAATATTATTCAGCCATAAGAAGAAAACAAATTCTACCATTTGTAACAACATGGATAGAGCTAGAGGGTATTATGCTCAGTGAAATAAGCCAGGCAGAGAAAGACAAGTATCAAATGATTTCACTCATCTGTGGAGTATAAGAACAAAGAAAAAACTGAAGGAACAAAACAGCAGCAGAAGCACAGAACCCAAGAATGGACTAACAGTTACCAAAGGCTGGGGAGGATGGGTGTGAAGGGAGGGATAAGGGTGGGGGGAAAGAAAGGGGGTATTATGATTAGCATGCATAATGTGTGTGGGGGCACAGGGAGGGCAGTACAACACAGAGAAGACAAGTAGTAATTCTACAGCATCTTACTACGCTGATGGACAGTGACTGCAATGGGGTAAGTGGGGGGGACTTGGTGATGGGGGGAGTTTAGTAAACATAATGTTCCTCATGTTATTATAGATTAATGATACCAAAAAAAAAAGGTAAATAGACAGAATCTTTTGAAAGACTGGCATTTCAGTCTCCAAATAAATAAATTAGTCATTTGGTAAATTTCTTAAATCCTTTGATACATATGAGAAGAATGTTGGTCATTAATGAGTTAAGTTTTCCTCAACACTTCTAAATTGAATATAAATTATAGAACATGGTCATTTTCTCCCAAGGAATATCCAGGAGAGATCAAATAATACACTATAAAATAGTGCTTTAAAAAAAACCAGTAAGAATCTAATTAAAATATATTTTAGGGTTATTTTTCATGTAGAGTTCCCTTTTTCTCTATAATTACTGGTGAATTTGCCTGCAGTTATGGACACAGGCTACATTAAGCAAAACCAGTATATAGGAATAAAGGGAGCGGGGAGAGTGGAGTAAAGGGCCCGTGCAGCTCCACGGCTCCTGGCCATTCTCATGTGCAATGCTTTACATGGGCTTGTTCTGTAAACAAACAGCCTCATTCCTTCCTGTGGTTCCAAAATAGTTCAGTGTCCAGAACCAACTAAGGTCCACTAACAGTAGTTACACTCTGGCAGGAGTTTGAAGTGGTTTTAACAAAGATCATTAACTGTGGCCAGGAAGCCACTTTACCCTTCAGATAGGATCACAAAGATGATATTGTAGAGAGGAGCAAATAATAGTTTTCTTCCACTTTTAACAAATGCCTTTTTTGTAATCTACAACTCCTTGTAAAGTTTTCATTACTTAAAATTTCCAATGATCCATCTTATAATATCTGAAAATATTATGAAATCAATTTTTGTTAAATCCACATGAAATGGTATTGATATTCCACTGATACACAATATAAGCTCCAGCTTACATGTTACTTAGTCACTATGAGAGGCTTCTCTGATACTTTTCCTTAACTCCCAGGCTAGGTTTGGTGGCCTTCCAATGTCAAAACAGCTTTATTATACTATTTCTAATTACTGAAGTAATTTTAATTGACTTGTCTTCCATATCATAGTACCCTAAGCACACATATATATCCTGTCTCTAAAGGCAGGGCCTTTAATTAATGTATTCTTGGCTCGCTGTAAGAGTACCGAGCACATATCAAACATTCAATAAATACTGAACCAAAATGATTTACTTACTGTCCACTACTTAATTTCTCTCTAATTGTGGAAAAATCCATAGGCTTCTTAATAACTTTCTTATAACCAGGAACAAGTTTCAAGTTTACAGGAAGTAGAAAAGGCCATGCATCTTCATGAGTTTCCATTTCAGTAAGGATCATACTAGGGAAAATAATGTTTGAAATCAGTATCTATGCTTTAGAGCTATCTATCTTTAGTAAAAATTGAGCTTTCATTCTCTTTCAAGTAAAGACAATGCAAACTAATTTATTAAAAAAGATGAAAGAATACATTTACTTACAGTACAGAGTTTACATTACACAGGAAAATTTGTATTTACACAAACTGTCAAAAAGTCACCTTTAATATGGTGGAAGGTTTCTAAACAAACACAATGGGATGTTATGAAAATATAGAACAGGGGAACAGAAATAATACCTGCAAAGAGTCAGGTCCTTAGAGTCATCTCGTTTTGGTTTCTTAACAGAAGTAAAACTTTCTTGTTTTGACAAGTTACCAGAAGTGTTTTCCTCCATTTTTCTTTTTCTTGGGTCTTTGCTGAGATGAGTTTCCATTTCAGTAAGGATCATACTAGAGAAAATAATGTTTGAAATCAATATCCATGCTTTAGGGCTATCTAATCTTAGTAAAAGTTTAGCTTTCATTCTCTTTCAAGTAAAGACAATTCAAATTAATTTCTAAAAAAAGACAAAAAAATACATTTACTTACAGTACAGAGTTTACATTACATAGGAAAATTCCTATTTATACAAACTGTCAAAAATTCACCTTCAATATGGTGGAAGGTTTCTAAACAAACACAGTGGGATGTTATGAACATACAGGACAGGGGAACAGAAATAATACCTGCAAAGAGTCAGGTCCTTAGAGTCATCTCGTTTTGGTTTCTTAACAGAAGTAAAACTTTCTTGTTTTGACAAGTTACCACAAGTGTTTTCCTCCATTTTTCTTTTTCTCGGGTCTTTGCTGCCCCTTTTCAGTGAACTGCTTGCAGACGCGGAGTCTTCATCTTCAGTGTCCCCTGTTAAAGTTACTTTCTTGCCTTTCTTTGACTCATTAGTCTTTTTTCCTTTGACATGAAGTTTTTTGATTTTTAAAGTTTGACCACTTGCCTTTAATTAAAAAAATAATATATGAGGTATAAGAAAATAACTGTCTACAGACCTTCTATTATTTTAAATTATGAAACTGACAGAATAAACAAAAAGAATACTCTTTCTAATCCAAGAAGTGGATAGTTTTATTATTTTCAAGAGAGATCTATGAATTTGTTCTCTCATAATATTAGGCTAAACTCTAATGATGCATGAAAAATGTAAAGAATTCTTAAAACTTGAAGATGTTGATCTCATGGCACAATGTTTGGTGCTACAGAACTTAGCAGTTTTCCTTTAGACTTTGAATGAATTAAAGATACTATCTTTTGAATGAACTGAATGTCACTAATTGAATGAATTTAAAGACTATCTTTTAGAGCACAATATAATTAAGAACAAAGGTGAATATACATAGAAATATAGAGATTACTAATAAGAAAGTTGAGGAGGTAATTAAAAAGCTAGCCAAAACATGAAAGAAAGCTCATGAAGTGTCAAATAGGAAAAAGACTTTTATAAATGGTCAAATCTACTGGAAATTGTTATTTTTCTCAAAAAAGCATTTGCTGTTTAGAAGAGAGTTCCACAAACTTGTGGTTCCCAGGTGTGAACAAAGCAATGTTATTAAAGATGAGGAGAAAAAAAAAAGATGACTTTTTGGGGAAAACAATAAAGAAATAGCATAAAAGAGATCATATTTGGAATAAAAGGATATGAATGCCAGCTATGCTCTGTCAGTAATTAACTATGGAACTTTGTAAAAAAATCTGTGAGGCTCTGTTTTCTTGTCTGGAAAAAAGATAAGTCACGCAGTTGGTAAGGTCGTTCTAGCTCTAAAGCATATGGAAAAAAACAAACAAACCCCAATGTGACCCTTATGCAATCTAACAATTTGTATGCAGCCCATCAATGTAACAATGAATATCCACCCTCCTCCCAACATCCCCCAATTTAGAAATTGGGAAATAAGCCTGTATTTTGAGAATTAAAGTTACAATGAATATAATAGATCAAAGAAGAGAAATATGCAAGGTTACTGGTAATGTATGATTTTTGTTTTAATTTTCTATAATAGTGTTTATCCACTTTTAGAAAACTATTTACTCCTTACCTAGACTGTTAAGAAATCTTAAAAAAAAAAATTATAATGTGGAGTTAGATATTCAGTCTAGCCCTAATTTAAAGTTGCCTATATTCTTGAAATGAACTTGGCTGAAAACATTTCTTTGGAGTATTTCATAGCAATTACCTTGAGGATTTCATGATTCTTTTAGCAATATTTTTTAAAAACTGCTTTTAATCAAGCAATTACAATTATTTGGTTCTCTATTGGGATGTTAAAAGCATAATTAAGGAGTTATTTTAGTGGATTGAAATGGTAAGGCAAACTATAAATCTAACACCTTTCCCATACGATATCAAAGAATCACTACCTCTTGTCACTGACTGAAATAATTAAAATGTTTCACTGTCTCTTCTCCATTTAGTTTATTAATTTTTACTCACTAAAATTTGATTGAGTTTTCATATTATACTGAGCTTTTAGAACCCCCAAATCATAAAAAAAGAGAAAGAGAATGCTGAATATATAATGAGGAAAAAGTCCATTTAATGAAGATTAAGTTAGACTGAATAGTTGCTACACAAAAAGAACATTTCAAAAAAAAAAAGAGAACATTTCATGGATAATGGGCCAAAGCTTCTAGTTCCTATTCGAACTAAGATGTTACTTGAGATCATTTTCTAACAATACTCACAGTAAGAAAACAGGAAATTTAAACCACAGAATCCAAAGACTTTTGTTACAAAATGGTAATAAAGTCTCTTTTTCCATTTATTTAATTATTGATGTTTCTCAGATTACTTCACTAGATTGTGCACATAGATAACTTTTTAAAAGCAAGCTTTTATTCAGTTACCTGATTACTTTGTTATTAGACAGAGGTATTTCCCTTGCACCCACGCTTTCTACCTTGTTAGAATGCACAAAGAGGACCTTCAGTATGTCTTAAGCAGGACCTAGCAGATTGTACATACCATCGCATATTTCTGTTGTTTGTACATTTATGTATCAGAAGTTGTAAAGTGGTGGCTCACAGACTGTAAACAGCCCACAGAATGTGTTGTTATTATATTTGGCTCCCATAATGCTTCTAAAAATTCTGAATTTGTTGCCAACATTTAACATTTGGGAGGACATGCATAAAGATCCATAATCTTGAAATATTGGTAGATCCTAGAATACTGGACCTACATGTCTACATGACAACAATTGGCAGGAGTTGAGTGATGACTGACACTTAAATTGGGGTATGACTTCCCTGTTTGCCACAGTCTCAACACTTCTGTGTTATTTGTGTGGCTTTCATAGGCACTGGACTTTGAAACTTCTTGTGTGTGTGTGTGTGTGTGTGTGTGTCTGTGACTGTGTATAAATATGTATACATACACACGCAAGGCTTTTTGATTCAATGTATATATGTTGGCATTAATATGCACATACACACAGGAAAAAAATACTTAATCACAATAATGTGTATAGAAATAGCCATTGGAGAACAAGGTATACAGCATAAAAATTTGTAAATAACCATGAATTAACTAGGAAGATATTTTAAAAGCTTAACTTTAAAAATTCTTATAAATCAAAATAAAATGTTTACATTTTTTATTGCTACAAGAAATATAACACCTAATTCACTACATTTACAAAACTAAAAAGAGGAGAGGCTTAGAAAGCTGTATTTACATAGAAGGGCTTGAATGAGGTCATAGATTTCTACATCTCCTAGTCTATACCCTGAATGAAAGATAGCCAGAATACTATTTAACCAAATTTATCAAAACAGAAATCTCCTACAGCTTACCAGATGATACTCCAAGACTTAAAACCCTGATTTGTTAGTAATTCATAAAGTTTTAGAGAAACTTCCTATAGCTTGACTATAACTAAACTAAAAGATAATTCACATACAACCAATAAAGGTCAAACTGTAGTTGACTATATATGACAAAGATGATCAAATAATAAGAAAGCGACTTAGTAAATATGATGCCATGTGAGACCCTCTGTTATTTTGTAAAACAGTCTAAAATATTATACATATTAATATAAACATGTCACAGAACTTTAAAGTTATAAAAATATTTACATTCGTGACCTTATTTTATCTTTACAAATCCTTGCCAGGCAGATGCTATCCCACTTCACAGATGATAACCCTGAAGCTAAGAAAGCACTCCAATGCTTATCGATCAAGCAGGTAAGAAAACCAGCAAAGGAAACTGAAAAGGAGCAAAGGCAGAAAGAAAACCAAGTATGGTACTAGAAGCCAAGTGAAAACAGGGTTTCGAGGAGGGTGTGCTCTGGAACTGATGGGTGGGCCAGGGGAGGCCTAAGCACTGATCCCCAGACTGACAAATGGCCACGATAGGAGCACTTTCAGAGAAGCTGTGAAAGTGAGAATCTGACTAGAAAGAGTCCCAGAGTGACTTGGAGGAGAGAAATCAGAGAGAGTCAGAACAGACCTGTCCAGCAGGAGTTATTCTGTAAAGGAAAGGAGAGAAATGCGGGAAGTGGATGCAGAAGTGAGGCTAAGGAGGGGAAGAGACAACAAGGGGGTGGGATCTGAGGCACAAGATGGGAACTGGCTTAGGGAGCGGCACTAGTGGTGCATGGCACCGAGAGACGGGTTTTTGTATGAATGTAGTATGATAATAAGCAGATTCATTTGAAATCACTTGCCAGTCACATTTAAATTAGAGACCTGTGAAGGCTCATACCAACTGGTCAAAGCAATATGATAATATAGCAAAAAATGGGTTGGCCGAGTTATAAAGTAAGGAGAGAGAAGTGTGAAGGGGCAGCACGAACTGAGGGCCAGACTCTTCCCTAGAAGTCCCCTCCTTCAGGCACTCTTCTCCCTGTTTACTCTCTTGACCTCATCACTACCAGCAACTACCACCTATCCATACACTCAGTCCCAAACATCCACCTGCCCATTGCCTTTTTTTCTTTCCAGTCCATTCCCTTTAGCACTTGAAACTACTGTGCTAAGGGAAGGAAGGCAGATACAAAAGGCAAAACATTGTATGATTCAATTTATATATAATGACCAGGAGAGGTAAAGCCGTAGAGATAGAAGGTATATTAGTGGTTGCCAAAGACTGAGGGAGAAGGGGGACAGTGACAACTAATGGGTACAAGCATACTTTTTTAGGATCATGAAGATGTTCTGGAGTTAAATAGTGGTAATCATTATATAACTGAATATATTAAAAACCACTGAATTGCACACCTAAAAAGTGAATTTTATGGTATGTGAATTCTCTCTCAAAAAAATCCTCACAAAACTCTGTAACTCTGTATTTTGATGTGTAATTAAAAGGTTGAGTTTTCGATCCCTCTTACCTTAGCAATGCAAGCTGGACAAAACCAGTCCCCATCTGGTATAGCTGTAATCTTAGGTCTATGGCAGTACGTATGACAGCCCTTGTCACAGCCATCACAAAGGAGGAGCAGTTCTTCATTATCGCCCTTTCGACAGATCTGGCAGTACTATAATACATGAGAAATCATTTAAAATTAATACTCTATTATGAAGAATAGTTATTGGGATATTAAACACACCATAATTCCTAATTCATATTAGTAATGAACATTCCGCTTGCTAACAAAGATACAGTAGCCATACACATCTATGTATCTCTCGTTACACAGATAGGGACCACATGACGGGGTGAGCAGTTCAGTTGGGGTAAATGCACATTTCAGGTACACTGCAAAGAACAAAGCTAGAGGTTGAATGCCTGCACACACTTCAGAAGCATGTACACATTAACATATGAAATAATTAACATGACATTAGAGCACATAAAGCAATGAATAGCTTTAATACATGGTGTTTAAATTTTTTAATGTATTTCATTTTTTGCTTATCTTAGCATCCTCATGATCTCCTGAGAAAGAAATAAGTAAGAGTTAGAGTAATTTTCAAGATCAAAACTAGGAAACTTGTATTAGTATCAGAACTATATATAATAAAAAGATATTCCTATATTTTGACTACAATTGTCCACCCATTTTTTTTGTGATTGATTAAAAAACCTGTTCAACCCAGGAAACTTGGGGACATCAACCCAAATCAAACAGATGACACAAATGCAGAAAATAGACCCTACAAAATGATTTCCAAGGGAAAAAAACTTATATAAAAATTAAATCAAGTAATTTAAGAAGTCATGTATTTTCTAGAACTAAAAATAAAATTTTTCTCTCTTGAGAGATTTCTAATACCATTAAGAACTTTAAAATCTGTAAAGAGAAAATAAAATTAGTAAAGAGAATGCTTTTTCCCAGGCATACATATTCTGTATAACAAGTTTCACAAAGAGAAAGGAGGGAAGTTAGACAGTAAAAACTTTCAAGATGCCTTTAAAAAATGGTAAGTAGTAACATCATATATTGTGACATTTCGTTTATACTCCCAGTCACAGTAGAAAATGTCCTGCAACCAATATTTTCAAATAATGAAAATAAACTATAAATTATTTATACTAATTGAAAATTATGTATTCATATATTCTTAAAAGCAAAATAGCTATTCAAACTTAACTACTCAATATAACACTGAATCTTAATCTGCAGTCTAAATAGTCTCTTATATAACACAGTATGTACACTAATGATAGCTTGAAAATCTTATCAAAATGGCAAATACAAAACTATTCAACTTAGTAAATACCTATCAAATATATGAGATAATACGTATCAAATACATACGTAATAAAATTGGCATGTGTACTAAGAGCAAAAGCTGCAGTTTAATGTTCCAACAGTTTTATTTTATGACCCTTCCTAATACCATAACACTAAATACCTTAATATGGTATTATTTCTCCAAAACTGAGTTACATCATTACATGTTCTATTATAAAAATATTCACTGAGAAACATTTGGAAGGTTATACTTCAACCCCTCTAACAACAAATTTAATTCATGAATATTAAGTAAATTTTTTTCTAAATATACTAAAAATACCATGAAGTCTCTTTTTCTTCTCACATTTTTCATTTAAAAATAAAATTATTTTCCGATACTTATTAGGAAGGGGTGACAGATCTCAAGCTCATATCACTTTTGAAAAGTCACAGTAAATAGCTCAGAATATGTTAGAGCAAATGTATTATACTTGATTTTAACTCCTTTGCTGCCACAGTAATAAAATAGTAGCTGTTGCCTATTGTTTAACATTAGCAACAATATGAAGAACACCCTGGGCAGAACATTATCGGGAGGCAAATTACGTCAGCTCCTTCTTTCCTGGTAAGGCAGGTGTCTGGCTAAACGGGTACTTCTAAAGGTTTTGAGCACTTAAACATTTTGCTGGGACTTATGAAGATTATTATAGGCACTGTTACACCTAACTAAAGGTTACAATGTGCTCATTAATCTCTGAACATGAAACTCTGCCTTCTTTTTAAGGTAGTTTCACAGCACATAATGTATTATTGAACATTAAAAAGAGAAATGAAGATTATGAGAGACGGAGTTAATGAGAAATGTGTATTAATAATGTGGAAAAGGTTGTGAATTTGCAAAAACTGAAAAAATTCTGTAAATTACAAGAAGTACGTATACTACAAATAAGCAGCTTTTGGTACAGGTTTTGTTTTTTTGTGTAAAGGTTGTAACAAAACTGATCACATTGTGATAATTCTCCTGGTAGATGAGAAAAATAGCCATTCAAATTTCATTGTGTTGTAGGAATTCAATATTTTTTCATCGTTTTAGCCTAGACTTCACCAAACATATTTGTCTAAGGTGACTTTAAAACTGATTTTAATAGTTTTTAGAAGAAAAATTATTTTTACCTGGTAAAAATGCTACCAGATGAACTTAACACTGACTTAAAACTCATGGTAAATACTAGTCTAGATTAGGAAAGACTGAAATTTGAAGATATTGTGAAAACTGCAGATTCACTATTCTGTGGACATTTTAGGAAGAATTGAAAAAATACAGAAGAAACTGAATTTATTTCTATAGAATGAATAAGGCCTTCAGTAATATAAGCATAGAGGTGAGAATGAAGGAAAAAATGCTAAATTATTTAAGGATCACTTCTTTTCTTTGGGGAATGACTATTGTTAAGTAATTTTACTTCCAGTCATTCATGCAGACAAATGTCAAATGTTTGAATGTTAAAGCTAATCTATAATTTAAAAACAAATGGTAAAGTAATTCACAAAAGTCTATGTATAATAAATATTTCTCTATGTGATATAAGACAAAAGGGACACAGACATGATTTAACACATAGTATTTGGTGCCTGGTACAAAACAGGGGTTACTACATGATAGTGACTAACTGGGCTCAACCACAGAAGGTGAAAGAACAATTTTAATTATTAGAGAAAAGACTTAAAGATCTACTCTTCATGTGAGCTACATCTGATATCAAATACATGATACCATTGCATAAAGAGCTCTCTGCTTATTTTGCAGTTATTATCTAAGAATTTCTTAGTGTTAAAAAAATTAAAATTGATAAAAACTTAAGGTCATTTTAAGGATGCAATGAATGTATAGTACAGGCAATGTTAGCAACTGCCATGTTTACAAGAGTGAAATAATATTTAGATTAACGACTTCAGAATATTTGGATTAACAACTATTATGATTAGATTAACAACATAATTAACTATTATGCTGACCAAACACAAAAGACAACTTCAGTCCATTATAAACAATATTCAAAGGAGGGAGAATCAAGATTTCAAAAAATAAAAGATAAACACATTTGATAGATTACTTCAAAAAGCTCAAAACAAGCAGGAAAGTATCAAACTATACAGCATTCAAGAATTAAGAAAACTTCAGGTACAGCATACATTATTCTGACAGTAAGAAATGTAGAATTAAGAAAGATTTGGAGGTTGGGAAAAAAACAGGACAGAGTAAATTAGTTATAGTATTTCTTAAATAAAAACACTTACAACTTTCATAATTGATTTTTCCCATGCTATTGATTTCTGTAACTGCTGAATGCACAGAGCTACCTGTGCAGCACTGCGAGCTTCTGATAATGCCCTTCGCCATACCCTGAGCCCTGGAGCAATATCCTCTTCAATTCTGCATTGAAATATAGAAAAATTAAGTAGGTCATGTCCACACTTATGGTTACTGAATATGAAACAATCATCACACTGAAAGCCAAGCAATGACAAAACATGTAACAGCCAATAAGTATAAGGTTTAAGCAACTAAATTTGATGTAGTGCATAGACCGTGGCTACGTGCGTCAAAGCTTAGTCACAACCAGGTAAATGTAAGATCACTTCGCAGGATTATCAACGCACATAACAACAACAAAAAATGTTTTACAAAGCACCATGCAAATAGCATGATCCATGTGGATCACAGACATACAAGAAGATACATAGATAACAGGCAATAGAAAATAGGCTCCAATTAGCAAAGAAGCACAATAATTTTTCAAGTTAATTTCAATAACCTACCCGTCACCATCACCACTAATGGATGGTGCAGGAGCAGGGACAGTAACTGTGCCCACATTATCCAGTTTGATCTGAATGGTGGTACTTAAGGGGCTCTTCAGATACCTTCTTTCAATGTTCCGCTCCAAATCAGCCAGCCTGGTTACAGCTATATCTAGGGGGTTTTCACTCTTCCGTTCTAGTGCATGCGCACTGCTTTCTTCTTCGCCAGTAAATTCTCCATCGTGCTCCTTGCACAATTTAGAAAATGACTTATGTTCAAAATATACCAAGTCCTCCCTTTCTGATGCAGGTTCTGGACACATCCAACCCTATATATCAAGAGAATAATGTTGTTATGGTTTCCTCTTAAAATGCCTGATGGGTGAATTACCTTTACTTAAAATACAGCAGCCGACACCAACAGATCTCAAGGATCATTACTAAAAGTTTTTACCTGGCGTTTCCTAATGCTAGGTAAAAACAAGAAAGAAAATTATAAGAAAGAGTTCTAAGAGAAGTTTGAAGAAGAAAATTTAACAACTTTTGATATTATGAGAGGTATAGTGGACATCAGCAAAGTATTCTGAGGGACTTCACACTAACTGCTTATTCTTCCACGGGACCACTTTAAATGGAAATCCCTCAACAGTAGGAACTGTGCCTCCTGTCCATTTTCATTCCTTCTGCCACTCCTGAACAGGCCCTTGTACTGCCCATCCTGGCCTCAGGAGCTCTGCATAAGCTGCTACATTTGCCTGCAGAGCTTTTCCCCTTTCCTCTGCACCTAGTTAGTGACTCCACTCATCCTGTGGCCCTCACGTGAGAATTTATTTCTTCAGGGAATCCTTCCTTGACCTCTTTTAGGAGGTAAGTCTCTCTATTATAGACTCTCATAGAACCATGTAACATTCCATACCTGTGGCAGTCACAATTTGATACTGCTGTGATTATTTAATTAATATCTTTCTACCTCTAAATTCCCTGAGGGCAGGGACGATGTCTACTTTCACTCATTTCATCTCCAGCAGTGTGAAGGCAAATAATAGACACTCAAAATACATGTTGATTGAATAAATGAACGAGCTTATAATTCAGCTTGCTTACAATGATCTTTTAGCTCAAAACCCTTCAGAGTCCCTAATGTTTAGTAAAGTCCAGTTCTCATATTCCCATTCAGGCATCCTACACTGCAATCAAATTCCATGACTTGTCATGCCACAAACATGTCCTGAGCTTCCCGAGCCTGGTGCTCTGCCCAGTTATCAACTCTTCCTGGTACGGCATTCCTTGTTCTCTGTCAGAAGCTTCTCCATCTTCTCAAGTTCCATCTTGACTTCTACAGGCAATCTTCCTTGATCTTTCCCATATCTCCACCAGAATCAGTATATTCTTGTCCTAAACTTATGAATGACTTTGTATGTCTTCACTATCAGTTACTAGATTCTGCAGGGCTGTATACATGTATTATTGCCCTAATGTATGGAATGCTTTCTGAGGGCAGAAACC
Source organism: Manis javanica (assembly GCF_040802235.1). NCBI lineage: Eukaryota > Metazoa > Chordata > Mammalia > Pholidota > Manidae > Manis > Manis javanica. The sequence goes on from NC_133162.1 coordinate 126,280,061, forward strand.
ACATTTTATTCAATTGTGTGGTGTCCACTCTCTGATGTAGAATAGGTACTTTGTAAATGCACAGTAAGTAAAAAGCAGAATGAACATTATCCTTTTTATTAAATCTCTGTAGAGATAATTATTTTTCTTACATATTGGAATTCTTCCTCTTTACCTCAAGAGAATATTCATATTTAGAAAGTATGGATGAATTTATAAAGAGTACACATTAGTGCATCATATATGTCATAACAAATGAACCTCTTTTGTTATGGAAGGGATATGAAATTGCTAAATCAAGGGAATCCTATAAATGTAATACATTCTGATTTTTGCAAGGCAAAAGACAAGAAAATGAGGACTGAATTAGATTTAGAGAAGCTAGAAGGTTGAAAACTGTCTGCAAAGCCCTGTGACAGACACAGCTTGCCACCTCAGAAAAGGTCCTCAGTGCCATTGTCCAAGAGCTCTCTATATTTGGCTTATCATGTTAATATACTTATGAACAGCTCGGTTCACTATTAAATATGCAGGTGACTTAACTAGGAAGGAAGTTTAATATTCTGTATGACAGGACTGTGATAAAAATAGTTTCATATGCTGAAAAATATACCCAAATGAAATTAATAAAAATATAACAATGATAAATGTAAATTTCAGCTTTGAAGTTTAAGCAACCCATCAAAGCAATATTGGATGTGATACAACACACTTAAAAGCACAATGAAAGATGCAGAAGGATTTTTTTTTAATAACACATACTCAATGGAGCAATGGTATGATGTGGATGTTAAAAAGCTAGTACAAATTGGCATTAAGAGAAGTACAGTGCCAGTTTATACATCTCTGTGTTTAGTTAGGGGTACATTTTAAGAATATAGACACTGGTGTTTATTCAGAAGAGAATCGTGGACCTGGAAACCATTTCATGGGACCAGTGGTTGAAGGAATTAGTCAGCTTATAAAAGAGAAAACTTAAAGAGAGACACAGGAACTGTGTTTAGAGGAACTAGAAGAGTAATTCGTCTTTTTACATGCTCTCAACAGAATTAGGACAAGACTCTTGCAGATTTTCCTACAGTATACAACAGAATTTACATATTTTCAGCAATATTGAAAACAGAAATGAATTCATCTAAGTAGTACCAAGCTACCTGCTTAACGTGTCTTCACAATGGCTAGTTCCCGGGGCTGACCACATAAATATTTTGTTTTTAAGAAAAGAATTCATTAAATCTTTTATAGATGTTAAAATGTTTTGTGGTTATTTCCATCACTTGTATTTTTAGATTCCTCAAGACTAATATAACTGCAATTCATTTCTTAAAAAAACCATAATAATCCCATAATACCGTATTAACAGGATGTTAAAACATCTCACTTAAAAAACCAATTTCATTTATCTTAGCTAGTGAGAACACAGTCAAGAACATCTAAGCAGTTAGTAATGTGTTAAGGTCAATAAACCAAAATCTCAGTATGTCACCAAGAAAACGTTAGGCCCATGCTCTGACTTTACATACAATTTTAAAAAGCTGATGCTACACTTTCCCAACCAACAGCCAATTAGAACCGGCAAATTAAAACCAGACGGGGATGGTTATTGGAGGAAAACAGGGATAGTAGAACCAATCAAATTCAAACCAGCAAGTAGTAACAACCAACCATGAGAGATGATGAAGACAGACTATGGAAAGCAGATGCAGTAGTTTAAAAGGTAAAGCACACTAGGGCCTTTTCATTTACTGTAGGGCAAAACCTCTCCACAGTCCCTGAGGGAATCATTACCCAAGAATTGGTCTTCATACTGATGATCTGGTGTCACCAAGGGAATTTAAATCAAACTCACCATTCTCAATTTAAGAAGGCAGGGTAATGGTAACCTAACTGATCCAACACACGTTAAAATATTATGGCACTAAGTAGAATAATTTTTATTTCTCCAGAAAATGAACTTGTATAGAAGAGTTCATTTGTTGAAGATGCCAGATTAGTGAGGCATTTTTATACTGTATTATAGTACCAGGAGGAGGATACATATAGTTTGCTAGTACAATTTCAGTAAATGATAAATTTTTGCTTCCCTAAGGTGGTAATTATGTCTGTGGTAAAAAAAGGGACATTTTGTTAGCTCTGGAAAAATGACATTTTTTGAGATCCTCCAAAGTTTCTAAATGCCAGTATTAAGGTAGTTAATGCAGCTAATTTGTAATCATTGGTAGGACAGTATCATGGCATAATTTCACATTCTCAGTAAAATATGAAATATTGAATCAAATTACACAGAAACTACCTTTTCTAAGCCTTTTCAAGTGTCTATCTCATGCTAATTCATCATCCATCCATTTATTCTCAGAGATATCACATTATCAATTGAGAAGAGACATTTATATTCTTTTTAAAACCAAAAATTTTTGCACAAAGGTAAAGCATTTCTTTTCTTGTCCTTTTAGTTTCAATCATTGCTGTGACATGGTAATGCCCAGTCAATAAATAATTAAAACTTTACATATATATGTAGGATGTGAGTATGTGTATCATAACATAACATATTTTTAAATTAGCAGTTTTAAATCATAGAGAGTGAAAGTTCAACATATAACATGGCTACATAACATGGTTTGCATACAAGACAATTACCAGGCATATAGGAAACACTGCAGAAGTAGTTTGCCATTACATTGAGAATGGCTGAAACTATGAAATCCTGCTTGCGGTAAAGAACTGCAGACCAGAAATGATATTTTTTAATGCCATTAAGGAGGGGGGCAAGATTTAGTAAAAGACTTGGGAGGACAGACCTGGTTTGATTCCACATTTAGCCACTTACTATATATGACCATTGACAGGTTACTTACTCTGAGCCTTGTTCCTTACCTGTAAGATGGGGGAAATTAATCAGATCATTTTGAGAATTAAATGAGACAAAGTGAAAACATTTAGCATAGTAACTGGCATATATCAGGCATACAATAAATATTAGTTACCTTCCATTATTCTACAAACAGATTTTATTCCAAGTGAATTTTACCTTTACTTGCAAACTTGCTGATGCGACTCTCCTTTCTAGATCTTCTACCTGTTGAAGAATACTCAAATCCACTTCCATTGCTTGTTCTTCTACTGACCAGTTCTCCACAATATCTTGAGTTACCTGGTTTTCTTCATTTTCATTTAATTCAATAATAGCAACTATATTTGAAAGGAAATTTATTTTAAAATCCACTTTATCTCTCAATGATTTCTTCCAGAATGTGAATGAAATTCCAGGGGTAACATACATGTACACTTAACACACACAAATTCACTTGTGAATATGCAGGCAGCTGACTCTTGCACAAGGAGGAATAAGTACTCTTTTTAAGAAACAGAACAGTATGTCTGCAGGTTGTAACAAACTATCAAAAGTAGTACCCATTTAAGAAATGTAAATTGTTTTTGAGCAAAATAGGAAAAAAAAGTCTTTTAGTAATAAATTAAGAATTAAGATACTAAAGTATGCTTTAAGATGAAAGAATTAATTCTCATAACTAAGCAAGAAATCTCTTTTAGGTGCCTACCATCCTTATTCTTGATGCAGGCTTGAGTGATGTAATCCAGGTGTTTCTGAATTTGTTTTTGTAATGCCTTTTCTCTTATTCCTCTGAGATGTAGCACTTTGAGCAAAGCTTTTAAGTCCTCTGGGTCAATAATTCTCCACCAGCCAAACTGCATTTCTAAGCCAAGATAAACATGTAGAGCATTTACAAATATTCAGAATATGAATTAATGGCATGATGTAAACGAAAAGATTTATAACTGTACATAAAAGCATCAAAGATTCACTATAATACAGAGATCTGTAACAATACAATAAAGTAAGTGGCTATAGCAAACCCTCTCAAGGTACCCACCTTCTGGAATAGGCTTTGGACTAGGAAAATCTACTGGTTTGGCTACTTCAAGAGCTGCAGGTTGAGTTGAAGGGACTTTTTCGCTCTGTGGTACCGGAGATTCACTTTTGTTTGACGCAACACTGGGAGTCAAGAATGCATCAGCGTTTCCTTCTGACAGTCCCAACCCCGATCCCACACTAGGGACAGGTGGTGGGAATGGAATACTGGAAGTAAGCATGCCCGTGGGCCACCCACAAAACTGGAGTCCCATCACAGATACTCCACTTTTCATCTGGAAAAAGAAAATATTTTAAAAGTAGAACAGTCTAAGAAGTTAGGAAAAATGTTTAAAAATTCTGAAAAAATATTTTCATTTACCTCAATTGGAGGAAAACTAAATACAACAGCAACAACATTAAATTCCATCTTCTTATTTGCTCCCCAAAGTAATTTCCCTTTTAGAAATACTGTAACAGTAACAAGTTAGAAAGTAATTAAGGAAGCCTTTGCCTTAGACTTAGACTCCTAGAAATCAGTAGTTCTGATGAAGCTTGGTGATAAGCAGTTCCAACTCTCTACAGTTTTCAAACTGTGGCAGGAATAATACTGTAAATATTCAACTGATTCTCCTTTAGTGTTCATGGAATTAGAGGTTAAATACAGCAACATAAAAACGAGTTACAATTAGCAGTACTAACCTGAAGAGGTGATAAAGCAAATGGGTTTAGGCCAACGGGATTTTGAGCAGGAGATGGTCCAAGAGGAGGAGCTGGGGCAGGCGAAGGTGACTTGGAGGGCGGGTGGGACTGAGGGGTCGCTGAAGAAGCAGTGGGCGCGTTGGCACGGATAAGGGAAGTGTCATCACAAGGTGTTCTTGGCAAAAGGCTAAACCATTGTCTACTCTTTTCAGTCAGTGTTTTTAACAACTGGTCACTGGGGAGAGGACTGTAGAACTTTCCTGGATCACTTGAACTAGTACCGAACAGATTCGAGTCTGTCTTTTCCATGTTGTTTTGTGTTACTGTTGACTGTATGCTGCCCAGTGAGTGTTTCCCACTGTTCTGGTGAGGCAGTGCACACCCATTTGCACTACTATTTGGTTTGGGGGTCATTACATCTGACTCAGGAGGCATCTTAGCTACTTCTAGAAGCTTGCTTAATTTGGAAAAAGAGCCAGGTTTCTGAAGAAATAGATTTGTGTTATCTTTTTCTTTAGGATCTTCCTTTTGCCCACAACGATCTGGATTTGAACAATTTAAAGTGTCCTCAGAAGTCTCAAATATTTCTTCTTTGATCTGGATATTTTCTGCTTTTTTTAGTTTTTCTCTTTCTTTTGCAATTTCTTCCAGTCCTACAAAATCGAGAAGTATTATGAAGATCAGTTACTCTAAATCAAGCCATACTATATTTATTATTACTTATCAAGTCATATGCATAAATACTTTAACAAATTTCTCTAGGTTACTTAATACTCTTCAGTTTTTTCTCTTAATAAACTAGCTTGTTATGCTCATTGGAAAAAATTATGCAATTTTGTAATTAACCACAAAAAATTACAATAATAGAAAATATTAAAAGCCATAATATACAAATTACTACTAACATTTTCGTATTAATTTTTCCAGTTCTCTATGCACACATGACATCCTATTTTACACGTAGTTTTCCATCCTGTACATTTTACTGAATAATACTCTTTAAACATTCTGATGTGTCAATAAATATATACCTACACCATAAATTTTAATTACTATATTCAGTGGAATATATCATAAATAATCAATCTTCTACTGATAGCTATTAGTAGGGTCCAATTATTCATTATTATAAACAATGCTATAATGATGAATGATCTTAAATCTGTATCTTTGGATTTTTTTTTCTGATTTACTTCCTTAGAATATATTTCTAGAAAAAAAACTGAGTCCTAAGATATGTACTTTTCAGAGTTTTTGAAATATATTGTCAAATTGCCCTCCAGAAAGTCTAGATCAATATACAATCATACTTACACAAGAGCATCTGTTTGCCTACACCCTCAGTGAAACTGAAGACTATCAATAACTTTTGTCTTTGACAATATCCGGGAGGTGAGAATCTAAACTATATTTTTTTCTGATCATTAATGAGACTGGGTATCTTTCTGTAGGATTACAGGTATTTCTCCTTCGTGAACTTCTTGTCCATATTTTTGACCAGTGTTTTAAAAATAATTCATAAGAAATGTTAGAAAAATATAAACCTACTTTATTTAATTTGAAAAACGATGTATATTCAAGGTAAAATATTCAGTAGTGAGAGGATAAAGTAACCCTTTCCTGCCCTACTCTCTCAGTTCCTATTTCTAATCTTCAGATGTAACTATGGTTAATCAATCATGTCCATCCATCCTTTGTGAAACCTTACACGCATGCATATGACTATCAGTTTGTGCTGTTACATAAATGGGATGCTACTGTTTTCTGCAACATTTTTATTTGGATAAAATCCAAATTCCTAAGCAAGGCCGCCAACACTCTATATGATCTGGTTATTTCCTTTCTTGGGGCCTTTGCACTTGGTATTCCTCTGCCTGAAATACTGTTTTGTTGACTGGCTCCTTATCCTCTATGTTTCACAAAGGTTTTCTCTGATTACTCTGTTTCAAGTAGGGTCCCCATCTTATTATTCACCTTAGAATATCATCATCCTTTATGTTTCTTTTGCAGAATTTACCATTATACACATTAACCTAATTTTTTATTTTTTATTTTATACCCCACCCACACACTACAATTTAACTCAACAAACTTTACTTGAAGGCAGAGCAGTATTATATTGCTTTTGCAGGATCCCAGCTACCTAATATGTGGCTGCTTTGAAACTAGGGCTCAATAAATACTTTTTGGATGATGAAATAAAAGGTTGAATTTACTATTTTCACTATTTACCTTAGATTGCTTTCCATGGTGAAACATATGACTGTACTACATTTTCCTTCAATCAGCTGCACAATATTCTATTATATGGAAATATCATTATTTATTTATTCATATATGTATAGCTTGCAATGCAAATTTCCTTAACTTTGTACAAATTACTAGCTAGCAAGGAAGTACTAATATTTGTGCTTGATTTACTCTGAGAACTAGTATCTCAAAAACCATTTTCATATATCCAAAAACAAACAGACCAACCAACCACACTAGGTCTGAGACTAGTAGAGGATTTTGAAGGTGATACATTTTAATAGCCTCTTCACGGTGGTCATTAACTTTAATATCCAAATTGCTTACTTATAGACAATTAAACCTCTTCTTAGAATGTAAAATTATTTAAAAACTTGAAAGTTTATAAGGATGTTAAGTATACAGAGATTCTTTAGATAGTTTTCGATCACCAATTTCACATAATTCCCTGTTCTTTCCAGCCCTTACTATGCTTCCGATGGACACTTAGGCTGGCTCCCTATGTTGGCTATTGCAAATAGTGCTGCAACGAACATGGGGATGCAGATTTTGTTTTGAGTTTACATTTTCATTTGTTTGGGTAAGTACCCACAAGTGAAAGTGCTGGGTCATATGCTAGTTCTAACTTTTTTGAGGAACCTCTATACTGTTCCCAATAGTAGCTGCAACAATTTACATTTCCACCAACAGTATGCAAGAGCTCCCTTCTCTCCACATCCTCACCAACACTTATTTCTTGTCTTTTTGATAAGAACCACTCGAACAGGATGAGGCGGTATCTAATGTGGTTTGTATTTTCCTGACAATTAATGTTGTTGAGCATCTTTTCAGGTACTTGTGGCCATCTGTGTGTCTTCTTTGGGAAAATGTCTATTGAGATCTTCCAATTGTTTATTTTGCTATTGAGTCATATGAGTTCTTTATATACTTTGGATATCAGGCCTTTATCAGATATACAATTTGCATATATTTTTTCCCATTTAGTAGATTGCCTTTTTATTCTGTTAATGTTTTCTTTTGCTGTTCAGGGGCTTTTTAGTATGATCGTCCCACTTACTTATTGATTTATTAGTTATTTAGTTTCTATTTTCCATGCTTTAAAATATTTTTATGTTTAAATATTTTAAGCAATCAGTTAAAAAAAGAACTCACTACACTATCCTGTTAACATTCTGACCCATCCATATCAATCTTTAAAAATAAACACAACTGAAGCCTCTATGTGCCCTCCCTGATTCTATTTCTATCAGCAACTTTTACCCTGGGAAGGCAGACCATGACTTTGATGCATCATTCCAATACGTGATTTTATACTCATTCTTCATATACTTGGAATCCACAAGAAATAAATTACTGTGCAGAACAGTAACACTGCTTGCTATATGCCAACAATATTTACATGCCAGCCACTATTCTAAACCATTTTCATGTATTATTAACTGGTCCTTTGTGCCCCATGAAAAATTTTTATTAAAATAAGAAAAGGGTAGTTATATTGTTAAAACCAACTGTTTTATATAGTATCTGTTCTAGACATCTATGTGATTAATCAGTCCCTTCTTTACACTGGACTGTTAAACTTCTACATGGATGGCATGGATTAATGTTTTGTTTATCTTTGAAACTCCGGTGCCTAGAAATGCCTGGCACATAATGAGTGTTTAAGAAAAATGAGTTGAAAGAAGTTTTTGCCTCCCTATACCACCCTGGGGCAACTGCTACATGTAAGCACTGACTTAACACTTTGGCCCCATCACAATTTACACATTTGAAAATGCCCAGACATAGTATTCTGAAAAATTCAATTCAAGACAGTTTCCTGAGCCTATAAATGCACTATGTACTACACTAGTTAATTTAACAGAAATGGAGCCAGAAAAGCATAGTTTACAGGTAGAATATGAAGGATGTGTGATAATACTTAAGAAAGTAAGAATTTTAATGGAGAAGAAGGTAATCACAAATTTCAAATACATACAAGACTTCAAGATGAATGAGTCTTATGATAAGGATCTTAGATTTAAGCAGTTTACCTCCAGGGCTATTGTTAGGATGGATGGTTGCTGCAAAGGTTAAAGAATAAAGCACATGTTAGAAAATTTGACAGTAGGAAGGAAGAGAAATGGAGCAGCAGCTACACAGTCCAATACAGGTAAAGATCTGTGTCCACTAAATGGGTGGATGTCAGAAAGTGCGGAAGAAGAAAAATCATGGACTGGAAAGGAATATTTTTCAGTGAAACGGGTATTATGAGTTTAAAACGAATGAAAAACAAGGTTTTATAATGTTTATCCACAATGCAAATTTGATTCTGGAAGCACACAATATATCAAAGGAGTAACAGGGTTTTTAAATGCATGGTTTGTTATATTACTTTGTAACAGATTAATGGCTCCTACCTTCACCACTCTCCATGCCTTCTACAAAAATCCCCCCACACTGGGGAAGAATCCAGTACCGACGTCTGTAACGATCCTGGCCAAACATCATCGAACGTAAAGAGTGAGAAGCATCAAAGAGCTTCCTTCTGTACTGACTCTGTTGCTGTTAAAAAATGATGCATATAATTATGCTATGGGTGTTAAGCGCTTTAAAAATTAATATTTAAGTGACTTTATACTTATCATGGCTTTAGAGAAGATAGATTTCACTATTGAGGAAAGACAGCCAAAGAACTAGTATCACACGCCTGACTTCAGATCCACTAACAGTTGTAAAGGCAGAAATTACTTTGGGGGTAATTAGAATATTTTTGTTGCCAAGGATTAAAAATGTTTTATTTTATTAGATATCTTATAGTAAAGCATGTCTTATATTTGATAATAAACAATGTGATCAAGTGTTTCACTGAGCCAAAGAAAACTGACTCAATTCTAATGCTTACAGTGTGTAACAAACAATACTCACATATACCTATATTTGCCTATTTTTATACTCATGCTGCAAACCTTAGGCAGCATATGACTAAATTTTGAAACAACTGTATGATGAATCTAATAATGACATAAAATGCAGATATTTTATAATACTAATCCTGAAATACTTCACTAATGCTACTGAAATTCAGTTTTACATGAGAAGTACATACATATATCGTTTATAGATCCAGTGCAAATAAAACCCACAAATACACTAATGTAAAATAAAACACAGGATGCTGAAACTATTACCATGAAATCTGACTGAATTTTAAAAGTAATGAATTCCAAGAAATAAAATCATGCACTTACTGATTTTTGTATTTAAATAAAGAGCTAAAGAACATAGCTCTTGATTAAGTTAGTACCATGTCTTAAGAGGGAGGCCTTTAACATTGGCAAGAAACTTTTAAGGTTTAATTGTGAGAATGTTTCTGGAGCGCCCCATTTTAATTACTTACAAGAAACTTGCTTTTATTTAGGAGTCAGAAAAAAGGAATCCCATACAAGGTGGATTTTTAAAACATTGCAAAAATGATGTAAACTATAATCTGAAAAGTGCTTACTTTACTCAGCTTTTCAATCTGTTTTTCTAGCTCTTCAACACTTGCTGCTTGGTCACCTTCATCCTATACATGACAAAATATAGTATCACTTACCAGTTTTAAGATTTATTCAATCAATCAGTGAATATTTAACGAAGGCCTCCTATATGCAAAGTACTAGGATAGGCCCTATGGAAATGAGTCAGCCTCAGCTCTTGGTTCTTTGTTAACTAATAATCTGGTAGGGAGACACATGCACATCACACTAAGAAAATAAAAACCACTACATAGAGGAAGCCGTAGGGACCCCAAAAGAGGTAGAGATTAAGAGTCATGGAGTTCAGGAGAGGGTGAGGTTACTTTTAGTGGGAATCTTTACCAAGAGAGGCTACAGGGAAGAAGTTGTGTTTTAATTAGCTACTGAAGAATGGTTAGGAATTGATTAATCAGAGAAAAGAGGGCAGGGCATTCCAGAAAGAGTTTGATGTATCTTGACATGAAAGGTACATGAAGAGGTAAGACAGGAGATGAGGCAAGGATGAGTTCAGGGTTCAACGATCTAGAGCTATAAATGCTTGACCATGGTCAATAATGGGATCCTTTGAGGGAGGTTAAACATGAGAACTATGCTTTACAAAGATATTATGGCAATAGCTGTAAGGTGGCCTGGAGCAGGGAAAAGATTAAAATTGTCAAATCTGGTTAGTATTCCACTGCAAAGATTCAAGAGGGAAGGAGAATGTGGGACTTACTTAGGTAAAAGAAATAGAAATGGAGAAAAGCACATGGATGTAAGAGATTATTACCTAATTAGAAATGTTACGTAATGGCAACTCATGGGTTATGAGGCAGAGAGGGGTGAGGGAGACAGAGGAAGGAGTAAATTATGGTAAGAGTTTAAATCTGGGAGACTGCAAAAATACTGGTACCATTCACTGAAGGAGTCATTTTTAGGGCAAAGAAGATAAGTTATATTTTGAACACCTTGAGCTTTTAGAAGAAAAATAATCCCTCCTATATATATTACTAATTTCATAAGTGGTACTTTACTAGTAATTACATGAAATTTTTCATTCTAGAAAATGAATATAGGAAAACAACCACCAAATTATATGTTTTAGAGGGAAAGCATGAAGTAAAAGAAGGTAGATGTATTTTCTTTGTATCTTAGCCATGCTACTTCATATGGGCAAACTACTTAACTCTTCTAAGACTATTTCCTTTTCTGTAAATTGATAATAACATTTCCTGTAACATGGGGGCATTTGTGAGGGCTGAGAAGAACAGATCTGAAAGTAACCAGCCAAGTTCCAGGCACACAGTGTGCAAACTGGTTACTTTCCCTCTTTCTGAAAATTGTACCTAGAAAATGCAGGTACCTCTTAGGTTTAAAAAAGTAAAATTTGTTTCTGGTGCTCATTTACTAGAAGCATTTTTTAAAAAGCCACACTACCACCAACCACTCATGGGCAGATATTTCTGGATGAATATAGTTATCTCCCCAAAAGAAGGAAATGAAAATGAAGCCTCACTAGTTTTAGTATTATCTATCACTTATCTACTTCTCATCCAGTTTAGGGGAGCAAGTTACAGAGGTACTTAGGCATATTATTTGTGCTAACAGTAACACAATTTCTACTTCAGGAAAGAAACCTTAAAAGAGAACAGGCCCAATGAGCCTCAAATAGATAATTACATAATTACATGTCTATGTGATTCTAAAGTGATCTTTTGACTGGTAGAGCAAATGTTTGATGATATGCTTATATAAAAATACAATTCAAGCAACAGTAATAAAAAATACTTGCAAAAGACAGCAAAGTAACTATGTATCAGTCAAATAAACTTACTGCTGTTTCTAAGACTCTCCCTAAGATGAAAAGGAAGTAAAATGCCTACTTTTCATTTGGACACGGAGTTTTGGCTAACAGTCCTTATAATTTTAAGAGATGTGAAGGAACTTGAAAGGTCAGAGAGGAAGGCAAGAAGACTAGTTACAAAGAACCCGTCCCTGCTGTGGTTCTCCATGATTTCCCAGCCAAAAGAGAGGCCATTGTATGTCCCTATGTGTCAAAGTTCAATCATCCACACAACCTCTTACCATGCCGACTTGTGAAGTTAAAGCTCGCATAGGTTTCAACACAATTCTAAGTTTTAGATATAAAGACTCCATGTGCTGAAGGAATGGAAGAGTGTGGAGAATGGAAAAGTACTGTTTCAAAGGGGGATGACTTAGTCAAGGGCAGGACCTTCTAACTGAAAGCGATCACACGAGTCTCAACAGAAAGGCTCTCTAAAATTAATCTTCTAAGGAGTTTTAATTACTGGCACTCTCCTAAACTTCAATCAGGAATCTAAACATATTTTTTGAGGAATAATGTATCTACCTTATCATTGAGCTCATTAAATCGTTAAATTTTTTAAGGCAATTGATAAGTAGCTACCAGTTCTTCATTATAAGAAATAACTCTAAAATCACTTAAAGGAAATGCTATTTTGGCTTGTTAGGTCCTAACATAATTATCTTAAAAAGTTTTTAAACTGTTTTCTCATATTAATAACATATACATTTGCCAGGATTTCGATCAATGAAACCCTATAATCTAACTCTATAATTCAATACTCATAAAAAAATCACTTTAAATGATACATGGGGTTTAAGAAACATTAATGATGATATTTAAATAATTAGTAACAAATTTTAGTAGTCTTTATCAACCTTGCCCCATTAATTATTTTCTTTATCTCTTTACAGTCTTCAACCCCCTCTCTTACTGACTCCTTACCTCAACCTGAAAATCATAGTAAGTCTTGCACATCTGAATAATCCTTGGTGTCTGTCCCCCCTTAGGGACCACCTTTTCCTCTGAGGCACGATGCTTACAGGAGTCATCGCCACCTCCTGTTGTTCCCGATCCACCACCACCCGGCTCCTGCTCTGACCCGACTAACGACCGTGCTGCCACTGGTCCCCAGTGACTGCTGCCTTGCCCGAGCCCACAGATACTTTCGATCCCCATCACACCAGACTCCTGCTGCATTAACATTGTTTATCACTCCCTCCTTTTTGAAATGTTCAATTTTCTTGATTTTTGCTACTACTACATGTTAGAAAAGAGTTAACATTGCAGGTCTGACTGCTCCCCTTTGAAAGGCCCGCATACAAGGCTGGTCCCTGGCTGGTGTCTGGGAACTTGGATTTCAGAGGGGCTGATAAGGTTGGCTCACTGGATCCCAACTGTGCGAACAATGGGGTGTATATCGAACACCTGCTTTTCTCCTGGGAGTTTTATACTTGTCATAACTCATTCCTTGGAGACTTAAGCCAATCCTGGGTGACTCCACTGGGAAAAGACTATTAACAGTGTGGGTCTGGTTTCCTCTGGCCTGTGGCTCATATGCCTTTTCTCTCTGCTGATTTTCTGTGTGAATCTTCCTAGTGAGTCACTGGCTCTGGCGATGGCCTCAAGGATCCTTGAGCCATTACAGACATCTCCCACCTCTATGACCACACCTTCTTCAACAAGAAGCCCTACGGGATCTTCTTAAATATCAACATTCCCTGGGGTCCAACTTCAGTCTACTACTCTGTTCCCTAAACCAATCCCCCTGTACAAAAATCACCCACCTCATGATTTTAAACTATTGTCTGCGTGAATAACTTCCAGATCTATATCTTCAGGACTGAACTCATCTTTAGGCTTCAGATTCTTATATCCAACTCACTGCTGAACTGTTGCATCGGCACCTCAAACTTAACATGTCCAAAATAAACCCACCATCATTTCTTGTCCTCCATCGTCTGTTCTGCACTCCCCTCCTCCTCTATCATCTATTTACTCTGCTCCTCCTGATTGCTCTAACTCAGTTAATGGCAAGAATACCATGCAGCCTCCCAAACCGGATGGCCTGGAATCAATCCTACCAGTCCATCAACCTATCATTCAAATACTACTCATTCTTCTTCCTAAGTATTTACTGAATCTTTTCCTCCTTCTTCCCAACTACCATTGGGCTACTTTTGGACCCTACAACTCACTATACTCTTGCAACATCTCCTGACTGATCTTCCCACCTCTGATCTTGCCCTACCCCAAAACTATTTCTATTTTCCACGGAGCTGCCATAGTGAGCCACTAAAAAAAGCAAGTCTCACTCTGTCATTCTGTGACTTATAACCTGTTACTTACAAAGAGTAAGCAATGGCTTCCTCTTACCAAAAAAGTGTAAACCCTAGTTCACAGTTGTTGCTAGGAGGCTCTCTAATAACAATGAAGCACTTGTGAGTCACTTAAAGCACGTCGTGGTTTCAGATTTCTACGTCCCTGTTGATGCTATTCTTTCTGCCTGAGCACTTTTCTATGGGTTCTTCTCCAGGTTAACATTCAGCCCACCTTTTGGCCTCAGCCAATGGGCCCAGAAAGCCTTTGTGAGAACTTACTCCTCATAAAGGTTAAATGCCCTTCCTTTCTACCTGCCTAGCACAGAATAAATACCACTGTCAAAGCAGTTAACATGTAGTACATCACATTTTCTTATAGCAAATCTTCCTCAGTGAGACTGCAAGTTGAGAGAGGACTTTCAGTACCTTATTCATCTTCGATCAAAAGTGCCCAGAGCTAGGCACATAATAAACTGATGCTTGAGAAATACATCAGTTTCACTATGTGACAATACTTTCAAGGCACGAAGTATCGTACAGATATATGGTAGTATTTTACCAGAATGAAAGAGGTTACCTGAAATTAAGAATCTGCATGATTCTTTGAAGAACTCTCAATATGTTCTATAAAAAGAAAAACTTAACTTTGTTTATTCAGTGTAAGTCCATCCTTACACTGAATTATTAAACCATCACAAAAAACTTTACGAGGTGATTGTTATAAATATTCTGTTTTCAGATGAAGAAACTGAGGCAAGTAAGCGTCAAAATGGAATTCAAACCCAAATCCACTTGATCCCCAAATTCTGTTTTCAGTATGTTACGTTATCTTCGTTAAGTAATAAAAATCCACCTAAACTTGATTACCTCATCTTCACAGACATCAGTTTTCTTTCCTTTTTTGTCTTCCTCCTCCTCCTCATCGTCATCAGCCTGGTCATCGCTGTCATCGTCGTCTTCGTCGTAGTCATCACTGTCCCCGCCCTTCTTTCTTCGCTTGCGTCCTGCTGTGGGGGTGCCCGACGCGTGCTGCTCTTCTCCAAGATCGATGCCACCTGAAGTGTCTCTCTTGCCTGTTTTCTTAGCATGAATGATTCTGAGCCTTTAAATGTAACAAAATTATGATGCGCAAGAAAAGCTTCTCTTCATACTTTTTAGAGAGATTAATGTGAGTTTTAAGCAAAAATGCCTCATGGATGAGTAATAAGTCAATGGCAATAAAATTAGAATTAAGGAAATTTAAGAAATATGTTTCCAGAAATTACAGAATATGCTGACTTTTAAGAATTATTCTTGATATCTCTTTAGAATTAGAATATATTAAAAAAAATAAAACTTAGCTGAAAATATTAACTCAAGCAATGACCAATTATAATTCCTGATCCCATGCTACCAGACAGATTACATTTCTGTTCAAATTATGCAAAGAAATACCCTCTTACATAGAAACTGAATAATTTCAGCATTATATTTCCTGGCAGCAAGCTAATTAAGTTTTAATTCTGAATACATTTGGATATTTTAGACTCTATAAAAGCAAACTTTAATTAGAAAGCAATTTTAAAAAGTGGTAGTTCTAAACAGATTCTATTTATGACAAAAGTAACTTGATAGCAACAACAATTTTAGGAAATGTGATTGCTTGACTTCAGAAAAAAGGTAAACTGACTTTCTTCAAAGTTTGAAGCATAAGATGTTCAATGACTCTAATTACAATTTTGTCCATTGCAAACTCTTACCCTGGGTTTTATTAATTTCTTAATTCATCTTAATTAAGCTTTACCTTTTTTTATATCTTAGAGAAAATAAAGTTTAAATTCTATCTTTGCAATTTATGTTTTACTGGGAAATTTGTACAACGGATACAGTATACTAACTTTAATAAAACAGGACTTACTTGCGGAGTTTACCTTCTACCACCCATTTATCTCTCCTCAAGTTTGACATATAATCAATGTTCTTGTCAATTTCACTGTCAATGCAAAAATTTATTAGAAGATATAAATTAATCCATTATGCAATATGTTAACATGGCGAGTAAACTGTTGCCATTTTTTGCTAAGTAAAAATGATGTCAATGAGTAGCAAAACCAAATGAAAAATTATATCAATACAGTATCACAGCTAAGAGATGTACAGAAGACTAAATATGTCCACCAATGGTAGAAATGCATGGTTCTGAAATATACAGATTGATCCTTTTCCTATAAAGGTAAAGAACTAAAAGTAACATAATTAAAATATGTAAAATAATGAATAAAAAGAACAAGATGAATATGGATTTGTTCACCAAAACTTGAAATACTAGAGTACAAAATTTACTTTGACTCTTAAATGTGATTAGTTTCTAAAAAGTACAGTACATCAATAAACTAATAATATTAAATTGTTACTAGCATATAATAAAATAAAAAGCTGGATAATTCTATTAATGGCTATGAAGGAAAATCAGGTAGTTATTTATCACCGAAAGATGTCAAAGAAAGAAGAAATTCTGAATTCTTGCAAAGGTGCTGGATTCTGGTGTCATAGTAAGAAAAAACTATTTTTATGTTTCCTTATATGAATAATTAACAGAATTATTAAGTAAACAAAATGGTTGCAAAGAAAACATGCAGTAAGACCCAAATTTTCTTTTCAACAGACTGCAATAAATACATTAAAATATTAGTAATAGTAGTCATCTCTGAATGGTGAGATTAAGTGTAATATTTTTTTCTTTGTGCTATTGTATAACTTTGGACTTTGTATGGGAAATTTGTATTACTTTGTAATATAAATTATTTTGATTAGCCGAATTGAGAACAGGAAAGGATCACCAGAGAAGTGTAGGCACAGGCTCACCTCACCACACTCTTGCTGCAGGCCAGCTCATTGATCAGGAAGGCCAGCGCCGAGGCTTTCTGGGCCGGAGTGTGGGCCTGAAAAGATTTGGTCTTCAGGCTTTCGGTGAGCTCAGTCTGTCCACAATGGGCTTCCATAAAGATCTGCAAGATCTCGGAAACATTGTCTCGATTCACACCAACATTCAGCAAATGTTCTCCAAGAGCTGTTTTGGCCTATAAAAGTTTGGCATTTTTGTCAGTATTGATCCTAACCATATAGAACACAAAAACAATTAAGATTTAAAAATATTGTTATTATATTATCTATATATTACTGAAAAAAAGGGCTTTATTCATACTTTAAATGAAGCAAAGATAAAAATAGGCAACAGATAATAGACAAGTATTTGAGTACTTGCATTTTTCTATTCGTTCTTTAAACCCTTGGTTAACCGGTGGGAAGGAGTATGTAAATTGATAGGCAGATATCATACCTTCTTCGACTACAGAAACTATCTCAAGCTTTCCCAGGCTTTACCTAGGCGTTCTATCAGTAGTGGTTGCAGGGAGGTCCAGGGGCACTATTACTCTGTTTTCCAGCTTTAGAGTGTCATGGACTTTATTGTCTGGTATACTAAATAGGAAAATGGAGGGACAAGTAACTGGTGCATCTGGAAGCCTCTCTCTCTACAATATCATCTACAGCAAAGCTGACTGAAATGTGTATCTTAGCTGGAACTATGATAAATTTGAATTTCTTGAGTATCCACTGAGTGGCTCAGAGTCTTAATATGCTGATCTTAGAGCATATTAGCCATTAGCCTCAATTATTCACAGTGACTGAGAGCACACAGCATTAATTTCAAAAGGCATACATAAATTTTAATTCTTTACGAATTTATAAATTGTTTTGCTGAATATCACTTTCCTTAAGTCAGCTTGGTTTTGGCCAAAAGCTAGAGGAAAATAAGAGTAATTTGGGAATATCTACATTCCCTAGGCTTTATGAACCAGGTTTTCCTAGATGTGGACCATTCGTAACTGAAAGCAAACCTACACTTAACTTTGTGAGATGTGGAAAACATTAGATCAGTGTATACACTCTTCTGCTAATACCCGAAAGCCAGCTGTCAATGCACTGAGGGTACAAATTAAAATAATTTTTTGTATTTTGTTTTTTTACCTTGTATCCTGTAATTAGACCTGGATCACATACAGCAGCTGAGAGGAGCCTCACAAGCAAGTCTTGTACTTCACCCATGCTGTCCCCTATATTTAGCAATCCCTCTTGAAGGACACTCAGGTTTGGAACATCAATATTCACATCAAAGCCCAAAACTTTACCAAAGTTTCGTAAGAACTGCACCACCATGAGACAGTCTGAAAATGTACTTCCAGAGAGAACAAGTCCTGGAATACGAGGCAACTCTGGCAAAGGCTGAAAAATAAAAGAAAGTTTAAAAAACTAATTAATTAAAAAGGCTTTGACTTCATATCTTCTGAAATAGAACAAGTTGCTATCTTTCTTTGCTCTTGAATTCTACCAGTGATTTTCCCTCTAGACTGTGGATTCCCTGAGGGCATTTCTGCAACCCCATAGTACTAAGCATAGGATCTTGAAACCAAGTAACCATCAATAAATTTTAGTTGAACTCAATATGAACTCAGAATTTTGAAAAAAGAACACAAATTTTAATTAACATATATTGATAGAATGTGGGTTACATAACTGGAGCAACATAAGAAATAAACATTTCAAAAGTACTTTGCCATGGACATACTAAGTAGGGCACGTGTACTACTTTCTTCTAATGATGGAGACTGATTAATAATTCAC
Source organism: Manis javanica (assembly GCF_040802235.1). Taxonomy (NCBI): domain Eukaryota; kingdom Metazoa; phylum Chordata; class Mammalia; order Pholidota; family Manidae; genus Manis; species Manis javanica. Next base: position 126,299,150 of record NC_133162.1, read on the forward strand.
AGTTTTTTCGTAGCTCAGAAACTACTATGCATCTATGGGCCGATGGGAGAATGGTACCATCTTTGGCTAATTAATGCAGATAAATTATTTGGACCAGAACCCATGATCCTATCAAGAACCCAGTTTTACTGCAACTAATAGTCTCTAGGCTTGCAGCAAAACACTCATATTGCATTTCAATACTAAAATTAGAAAGTGGCCTCTTTAGCTACTTCTCAAATATGCTCACATCTTAACATTTTAATAACAAAACTGTAGTACCAGTTGTCATGGATATTTAAGAAGTGAATAAGGTAATTTAAAACATTTTTGTCCATGAATGAGATTTAATAATAGTATTTTAAATTTTGATGAAAAAAACAATGAACTTTTAAATATTTCTATTTCACTCATCTTTGTTAAACAATGTTCCTCCACCCTGCACTTACTGAAACAACTAACCAATGACCTTTTCTAGTAATACTGTGTGGAAACACAGAACTATGGATAATATCTGATAGCATACAAACCTTACATGTTCCATTTGAAAACCATTTAAGTCTGAATCTTTTTTCTTGAACCATATCAGACACACACATACCATACAATTAAAAAAATTTATATAACAAAGCTAACAAAAGGCTTAAAATGGATTTCTATATTTGATTTAATACATATGCATTTAAATGGAAGTAACAAATTCAAGAAAATAAAGGTCATTTAGGATTAAAAAAATTGCTCACTATGAGTCTACTAAATGTGTCAACTAACCTATGTACCCACTCTGGACTTAGAAAAATTTAAAAATCCAGTTTTGCTAAAACTAGTATTTATACTTTTATTTGTAATTAAAAGCACTTGTGCTAAGTAAATAAATAGATTATTATAACTAAGTCCCCACTAGGATATTAAGTTTGCTTTAAGTGCTTTAGAAAAAGCTGAAAAGAGACAATCATTCATTCTTTGTACTAGCAGATGAACATGGCATATAATATAGATGCTATTGACTAAATATAGAATTATTGACAGTATTACAGAAATGATATGCATTGATGACTTTCTAGAAGTACCATCTTAACTACAGTCAAACATAATTGACTTCTCTTGATAAGTATGTAAATCATGCCAGTTAACACAATTATCTTGTTCTTTCCAAATTTCTACTTTTACCTATTTTAGCAACATCACACGTCTGTGAAAACAACAGGAGAGAGAACACATGAGGTCCTCTGACTGGACGCATTTTTTGGCTTTCAAGGTGATAAACAGTATGGACCCTGGAGTTTAATAGAGTGGAGTTTGGATCCAAGGTGCTTCTTCTTAGATGTGTCATCTTGGGCAAGTTCCTTAACCCTTTGTGTCAAAGTTTCTCACTTGTAAATGGGCATAAATATGTGTTCTACAGGATTGTGGTGAGGATTAAATGAGAGAATTCATATATAAAAAGCACCTAGCACAGTGCCTGGAAAGTAGTAAACATACTCAATGCAAGTTAGCTAACAAGTTTAAAGCACGGAAGGAGGTTACAGATTATAAATCCTCATTTACTTAAATATCTAAGGGGGTTTGGGGAGAAGGTAGATCTTTCTGTATCTAAACATACAGAAAGGACCAAATGAAACACAGAAATCCTATCTACTTTTATCATTCACCCTTGTAGATTTGTACAGTATTTTTATTTCAACAAAAAAGATTTGCAGCGCTCCACTTATATATTTAGAATTTATATATTTAGAACTTCCATTTTCAGCGCAGGAGGTCAAGAGACTTACTGGCGGCCATCCCGAAGAACCACACTGACCTAGACTTGGAAATGCACTGCTCAGCTGAAAGGGAAAGCTTTCGTACTGGCAGCTCTGGCAAAGGAATGAGGTGAAAACACAGGAAAAATTAAATTTATTAGTGAAATGGTTTACATGATAAATTACCTTTTGGTCTGCTAAGCACATGTCTTCATTAGGCTTCTTTAGTTCTTTTGCCATTTCTAATTCTAATCTTCGTTGCTCTAGTTTACGCTCTTTATTTAATCTTTTCTCATCACGTTTTTCTTGCTTCAACCGTTCTTTTTCCTTAAAAAGAAAACCATGTCCACATAGTCTCTTTAACCATTATTACATTTGAAAAACCTATATTTAATATTTAAAAGGTGATCTGTATTATGTCCATGAACAGAACTCTCCTAGCAGATTTAGCAACAGATTTAGGATTACATAGAAATAACTTATTTTGCTTTTCAGTGTTGTCACTCTCTGAATTTCAAAATAATCTAATGACTGTATATATTTTTGTGCAGTTGATCCTTGAACAACACATGTTTGAACTGCACGGGTCCACTTATATGAAGATTTTAAAAAAATAAATACACTGGGAACTTTTTAGAGAACTGCAACAATTTGAAAAAACATTTTCTTTTCTCTAGCTTTATTGTGAGAATATAGCATATAATACATATAACATACAGAATATGGTTGATGATCTGTTTATGTTATCAGTAAGGCTTCCCAGTCAATGGTAGGTTATTATGAGTAGTTAAGTTTTGGGGAGTCAAACGGTATATGCAGAGTTTTGACTGTTTCCTTAATGTCACATTGTTCAAAGGTCAACTGTGTGTGTGTGTGTGTGTGTGTGTGTGTGTATTCTTGGGTATCATTTTTAATTAGTGATATGCAGTACTTTTTCCAATTAAAAAAACATAGCTATGGAAGAGAAGGTAAAAGCATGGTCAATTTTTAGGATAAAACGGAGATTTCCAAGAAATCTTGGAAATTAGTAGGATCTTTAATACTTGGCGACAGGCATCCATTTTTATTTACTAATATGGATACTTGAAGGGAAACATGGCATCTCTAAATTCAGTGAATTTAGTGAACTTATTCACTAACAGAATTTATTATTTAGTCAAATTATTCACTAATTTATTTAGTGAATTTTAATGAACTGTATAGGACGAATACAAATCCTGTGGTTCTGGTGTAAGATGACTCTCAAATAACCAGTTTCAAATGGCATATAAAGACAGTCACAACTTAGCACCGCACGAGGCCTGTCTCACGTCTTATTCTCGGTGCATGCGCCATGCCCTAGTCATGTTGTTTGACACAGCTGGGGTGAGAAAAGTCTGCGTAACACGTTTGAGGCACTGCTTGGATGATGATGTGATGATGATGAAGATGGAGGAGGAGAAGGAGAAGCAGCAACAAAGTCAAGACAACAAATACAAGGTCAAAACCGACTCCCTCTGCACCTTTGTCTTCCCCACCCCAAGCACCCTGTTCAGTCATCAGGCTGTACCTCAGTATGTCATCCCCGCCCTGCTTAGAATTCATAGCTCCTCCTTCTCTACACATAGGTAAATAAACCCCCTTTTTTTTTTAACTCTTCCCACAACTACTTCAGGCACTTTAATATTTCCTTTTTGGGCTTCCACATAAATTAACGTAGCATTTATTGCACTCTGGGACAATTATTTGTTTAAAGTTGATGTCTCTCATGTTACTGTGAATTTATAGAGGTCAGAAGAACTAATTTATTCACTGTTTCTTTATGCACCTATTCAATTCCCAGCTGTACAATTTGCCAGGCACAGTTTTTAGTGATTTTTATCCTTTTCCCTGACTCTCAAGTCTGTATCGTTTCAACATTCCTCACCCACTCACTGGTCTAAATATTGTTTTTATTTATGACTATAGTAATTATCATCTGACGCTAATGGACATACTTGGTGTGCTTTAGCATATAAAACTTATTTAAGCACGAATTAATGATTAATTCTACAAATGCCACATAAATAAAGATAGGTTAACATCTGTACTAGTTATTGAACATATTCAATAGCCAGTTTTTTCTCTACTTTTTATACTTTATATTGTGGACAAACATAATTGATGTTTTCAATTTTCATTTATGCAGAAACCTGTATCCAAAAGCAGAGATAAACATGTTTGTTTTGTTAATAATACTCAGGTTATATTTAGGAATTTTTAAATATCTGAAATATATTTCTCACATCTACTTCAACATTAATTTAACCATTTTAATTGCATTATGATTTCCTGTGGTTGTAAACAGACCTCCCACATATCAAAACTAAACTGACTTTATATTCTCTATAATTTTTCAAGAACTAAAGTTTAAAGGAGCAGTGCTACTTTAGGCCAAGTTTAAAAACGAAATCTGTGTAGTAGTCTCTCTTCCAGACTTGGTATACTTCTTGAAAGAGCAATATATTTACCTACTTTTCACTTAAACATTTTCTTGGCAAATTAAGTTGCCATGCTTGATCCTACATCTAATTTCTATACTATATTTTGTTGCTATGCCAAATATTAAAGATTTCATAATGGACCGATCTGATATTTTTTAAGGTTAGTTCACAATAGACCTTTGACCTACCAGAGGTAAAATTAATTAAACCTATCATGATATAAAAGGAATGCTGAGAGATATTTTAAATTAATGCTGGTTAATCTCAGGGCAATAACTTAGAATTTCCACAAATGACTACAAAATATAGCTCTTGAATACTTTTATTTTTAGATTGACTGTAAATAATTACCAGCAAATAAGTATGCCTCCTCCCATTTTTTTGGCATTCACCTCACCTCCTCCATAGTTTCTAGATGTAGAAATTCTTGAAATAAATGTGGATTTTTGAAATGTAAGTCATTTGTAATAATATACCTTTCTATCATCTTAATTATAGTAATGGAATTTTCTGTATCAAATATTATTATTTCTTAGTTAAGAAGTCATTTAAATTTGATTTCAAACTTCAAACACCTTTTAATAGCCAATGCTTTAAATTTGGAATATATGGAACAGTCCCAAATACACAGGGTGAAAATTTAAAAACGAGTTTTCTACTCCCATAAAAGGTTTATTTTAGGGACTCTAAAAGCAATAATGGAAGTGTTTCCAAAAATCTACAGTACAGTAACAAATGTATGAAATAAACTTATTCTATTTTAGAATTATAAAAGTTTAAAAACCAAACAAGAATATAGTAGAATGACCTGTTACTGTAAAGTTTTACAACTTATGAGATTATAAAACAGGCCATTTTTAAGGGACCTTGTTGCAAAGATGCCTGTATTTTTTGCATTTTACGATTCTACTGGGTCTCTTAGGTGTTTGTTCTGGGCATAATTAGGAGAATACATTTCTTTTGACAGCAAGTTGTACTTAAATTTCAAAGACATAAATAAAATTTAAAGGACACAGGTTTACCTCAGGGTATAGGAAGAATGCAAGTATAAATAAGATTAATAATATAAGCCATTTATAGGAGACAAGTATAAAGAGTAAAAATGATTCTGTTTTATGGTCACATATTGAGTATGGGTAAAACAATCAGGGTAATATTTTTAAAAAGGTGTACTATTACATTAAAATATTATGAAAATTAACAAATGAAAAAATTATGAATCATATGATTTAAGAAACCCTTATATTTCACATTTTAATAAAAGTTTTACTTTACAGGTATATTTAATAATATTCCAGTCATATTTTCTTAAAAATCCACTGAAGTATTACTCAAAAATCTATACTTAGTTTAGATTAAGTATCTTTAAAAACTTTGTAGAATAGCTACTGCTACATAAATGTCTTCTAAATTAAAATCAAAATCTTTAATAATCTTGAGTCAGATATTTTAATATTATAAATTGTAACAATTCTTTCCAAAATGAACTGTTACATGATATTTACATGAATGTTAAATATAAAAATGTAAAATATAAAATCACTTCACATTTGTTTTTAAAGGCAACTGAACTTTAAAACTGAGATTGAGTACAAGTACATTGTGTTAGTATAATGTACAAGTATGTCACATATGTACATTGCCTTCAACTGAAAAATGGGGTTGCTTAAACCAAACATGTAAAATCTTACATTTATTTTTATTCTTCACTGATTAGTATAAATATAGGATTATAAAATATTCTTATGACTTGAATCATTGGGAGGGGGTTATACATTTTTTCTGCTTTCCAATTATTTATTAGATGACTTTTGAAATCTGAACTACTCTCTTCTATTTTACGGTTTTGCCTCCTGAAGTGCTGACACAGTCATTCTGTGATAGATGCATATTTAACAACCTTTGTAGTTTATTGATCCTTGGGGAGGCATGCAAAATACTCTGTTACAATTACTATGGTTGATCATTCAGTTATTATGAGTAAAGTGCTTATATATTAGTGACTGGTATGGTTTGAAATTTTGTATAAATGAAACAGGAGATTAGAGGTACTTGTCATGGTGCTTAAACTAGTTTAAATTTCCAGTCTAAAATTTCAACAATGAAAGCAGATATACTTCATACTATTATTTGAATTATACTAGGCAACAAGCCTTTTTTATTCATCAGGCTAAAGACTATTCTTTCTTACACTGTGTTAGGAAAATATTTATGAACTTTGATGATACATTAATGATTCTTTAAAATTAATATAGTGAGTAGAAGACAGGCGCGTGTTCATCTCCTAGTAGATGGGTGAGACGACCGCTTCGAGGTGGGTCACCCTGATCTCAGTGGTATGGTCCAGTATATTCAGACCATTGCCTCGAAGGAATCAATCATGTTCCAGGTATCAACAAGATGGAGGTTGCATCGTTTTTTGTACAAACTGTTAAATCTGCAGGTTGTTCTGTAAGCTGACAGTCGTATCACATCCAAATTCTGAGCACGCATTTCTACAAACAGCTGCCTCTTCTCTGCCATGGTTTTCGGTCCTGGAGGCGGCAGCCTCCACCAGTCCGGCCCCGGAGCGGCCCCCGTGCCTCCAGCCGCCTCTCAGCCCAGTACGAGCAGCGCCACAGGACAGCGCCGCTTGCGGAGTGCAGCTGGGCCATGGTTTATTGTTTCCTTCGCACTTTGCCACGTTAGCTCATTAATTCATGCATTCACTCAACTCTAATTTTCTAAGCACCTATTATGTACTTGGCTCTAATCAAGACTGGTGATATCATGGTAGATAAGACAGACAAGATTCCTGTCCTCATAGATCTTTCATTCTGGGAAGAGAGAGACCATAAACAAGGAATTATATGAGTAAAATGATGGAATGGAGTTCCGGAGGTAGGGCATAAGAAAAGGCAAAATTAGGATGTTCTGGGAAGACCCTTTTGACAAGTTAACATTTGCTATGACTGAACAAGTATGACTGAACCTCTTGGGTATTTGGTGGAAGGACAGCAAGGTAAAGACCCTTTGTCCAGGAATAATAAAAATACAAAATGACTGGAATATAGTAATAAGGGATAAATTGTATGAGGTAAAGATGGAGTAGAAAGCAGAAACTGGAGTATGTAGGGCTGGTATGACATGGTGAGGAATGTAAATTTATTACAGTTGCAAAGAAGTCACTGGGACAGAGTGAAGATGCAATCCGGTTTACTTTCAGAAAAGATCACCCTTCCTTAAGTTATACTGCATGTATATATGCACATATTTACCTTTTTTTGGTGTAATATTTTGCATGGTTGCTTTGACATTTCTTTTCTGATTACTTATGCCTGACGTTTGCAGCCTTAGTAAGTACTTGTACTGCTCCAATATAGGTGGGTTAATTTTCCTTTAGTTCCCTATCACTTTATCTGCTACTTGGTTATAGTTTAAGAATTTCAGATTGAAGAATGAGTTTTCTGTATACTATTCATGCTTTTTTTGTGAGGACAAAGAAGCCAGGAGAGGCAGAGAGCTGTGCTGGTTTCTCATAGACCTCTCCAGGTTTTATTGGAAGCACTGTACCTGATTCACTCTTTCCGGCAAAGGGTCATATACTTTTCCCATAAGAGGGACTCTTGGGCTTTGATGGGTTCCTTAAAGATTTAATTTTAATTATCTTCACTTAACCTGCGGCTGCTACCTTCTACTCAAACCACATCTTTCCCGCCTCTCTTCAGCAGCTTTTCCTTACTTTCCTCCAAGGCCACATGGGCAAGTACGAAAAACCAGTGGAGGAAGTCCTGCCTTTTGGGTCTTTTGGATACCTCTCAAACTGGGCGCTTACTCCCTCAGATGGTCTGATTTTTACTATTCTCTTTGGTCTCCCCTTCTACTTAATCCTAGTATGTCTGGATATACCGCTACAGGTATACACAATCTTACATTGGTTTCAAATGTACAACACAGTGGTTCAACAGTTACCCTTATTATTAAATCCTCACTCTCTAGTACAGTTACTATCTATTGATGTAGAAAGATGTTACAGAATCACTGACCATATTCTCCATGCTGTACTACTATCCCTGTGACCAACTTATATTGCAATTGACAATTATTGTGCCCCTTTATCCTCCTCTCCCTCCCCACACCTCTAACCATGCCTCTCTGATAACCATGAGTCACTTCTCTGCGTCTGTGAGTCTACTGCTATTTTGCTCCTTCTGTTTTGCTTTGTTTTTATACTCCACAAATAAGTGAAATCATATGGCATTTGTCTTTCTTCAGCTGGCTTGTTTCGCTGAGCATAATACCCTCTAGGTCCATCCACGTTGTCACAAATGGCAGGATTTCTTTCTTTTTTATGGCTGAATAATATTCCATTGCATGTATGTACCACTTCTTTATGTATTCATTAACTGATGAACGCTTTGGTTGCTTCCAAATCCTGGCTATTGTAAATAATGTGGTAATAGAACATTGGGGTGCATGTATCTTTTTGAATCAGAGATTTTGCTTTCTTCAGGTAAATTCCTAGAAGTGGGTTGTATGGTATTGCTCTTTTTAGTTTTTTGAGGAACCTTCATACTGCCTTCCACAGTGGCTGCCCTGGTTCACACACCCACCAACGGTGGGTGTAGTGGGGTTCCATTTTCTCAGCATCCTTGTCAATACTTGTTGTTTCTTGTCTTTTGGATAGTGGCCGTTCTGACTGGTGTCAGGTGATATCTCATTGTGGTTTTGATTTGAACTTCCCTGACGATTAGTGATATGAAGCATCTTTTTATATGCCTGTTGGCCACTTGTATTTCTTCTTTGGCAAATGTCTATTCAGATACTCTACCCACTTTTTAACTGGGTTATTTGTATTTTTTTGGTTCTGAGGCTTATGAGTTCTTTATATATTTGGGATGTTAGATCCTTATTGGGTATATCATTTGAATCAGGACACAAAGGACTTTTCTAGGCATGCTGTAATTCTGGTTATGGTAATAAATAGGTACTTTTAGCTAAATGAATGTCATTCACTCCATTCAAAAAAGATGATTAAAATTTCAGCTAAGAAAATTAACATTTACATTGGAATCCTTCCTCCATCCTTTTATGTTCTAACAGTTATTATTTCTAACCTTTGGCTTGCTTATCAAAGCCAGTAAATCATGACAAACCCACACTCTGAAAAATTTATATTTTGAAGAGCCACTGCTTGAGGAAGAAAATATTAATTTACGACAGGGTAAATATTTTCCTAGAAACATACACTTACTTCTGCTTTTTTACGAGCTTCCATAGCTTTCATAAGCATCATATGTTGTCTCCTTCTCTCTCGTTCCTATTGGATAAAATTAGGAAAATAACCATAGTTAATAGTTTGATTTTCAAGTGGAAAAACAAAAACAAAACAAAACAAAACTCAGTATAGCATGTTTAGCATTTATAGACAAGTCACAGTAAATACTAAATATAAGACAAGAATGGCCAGTCTGTGCATGTTTTAGTTCAGGTTTAGAAAGCAAATACAAGAACAATCAAAAGCAAAAAGGTAAAGCAATGAACATGGAGACAGTGTAAACAGAAGCGTACAGATTTACTTATGGTCAGTTGTGATGCTCCTTCAAAAGCTGGCAGAACAAAAAGCATAATGGTTGGCTGGAACAGGTCAGTTACCTTACATCTGCTATTGGAAAAACCACAAATATGTACTATAGCCAATTAAACTAAAGGTTGTATTGCTCTGAAATTTTTAGATCAGGCAGAAATTTAATATAATCACTTCCCTTCATGGTTTTAGAATTAGCTGTTTTTCAAGTACACTCTCATTTTATAAATGCAATAAGCCACCAACAAATTAGAAAGGTTTTTTTTTTAAAGCTTTTACACCAATTTAGTTAAACTAGCTGTGGTTCATATACCAATACCAATGAAAAGGGACACTCCTATTTACTGATGTCTGCCACTTGATGCACTATTTAAAGCCAAAAAAGCTGCACCATCGGCTATAAGGGCATTTAGAAGGCACAGTATGAAAATAAGATAAGCACCGGCACTAGCTTAGTTTGATAATCTCATTTCATTTCAAAATTTAAAAATCAAAGTTGTAGCATCTAATCAATTCTTTTTAGTACCCCCAAAGGGATATTTATAATATCACTTCTAAAATGTATCTATAAAACCAGAATCTCTTTCATATTCTCTCATCAGCCTAACTCAAAATTCCCATTGTATTCAATGGCAGTTTTGCATCAAGAAAGATGGGAGAATATGGGTCATAATTGTATCTAGTTGTACAGGAATCCAACTTTCATTTTGACATCAGTAACACAAATTTTCAGACAGCGGCCTTCAATAAGGCTTACACAATCCAATTAAAAATCTTGGGAACAGATCATACTTATAGACAGACAAGCAGATGTATGCAATGCACTGTGCTGTAAAGCCATGCAGCAGTATGTAATATGACAGCAGCCAGTGCTACACTTTATGCATTGCTATGACAACCATATCACAACCAAATCACAATGCGGTGTTAGATGTACAAAAATAAACATACCCATACCATATCTAGTCTATGCCTCTCCAACTCCTGGTAGAAAGAGTTGGCACAACATTATGAAACAGAAATCACAGAGTCATGAAACCAATTTTTAACCCCCCAAAAGACACCAATACCAAAGCAAGGCAATAACTGTAAGATGAAGGGAAAACTTAAGCGGGAATCATAATGGAAATTTTTAAGAAAATATTTTCAAGATTCTCCCCAAAATAAGATTTAAGAAAAATCATAAAATGTACATTTCAACAACTGTTTAACTTTATGTCTACAGACCTGATGCTTCAGAAGAACAGCTTGTTGTCTTCTCATTTCTTTTTCCTTAAAAATAAGAAACTTTTAATATATAATTTCAGAGAAGATTTAGAACATGTTACGAGTATTGCAAGTTCTTTTTCTGAGGTTTTATAGTTGTCCATTAGGTTGAACTATATAGAATTGCAAATCTGTAATCATTTTTTACTTATAAAATAGGCAATTTCATATGGTTCTACCTAACACATAACTGTATGACCATATCAAGGATCTTTATTCAGCAGCCATTTAAACTTAAAAATTCAAGGACCTAATGCCACATTTCAACAGCACATTTACTGAACCAACTAAGCTAGATGGTCAGAGCATATCAGATACAACTGGAACATGTATTTTTTTATTATTTTAATGCATGGCACAACCCTCAAATCTAGCTAACTCGAATTCTCTCCACTCTGAATATAAATTCCCCAATACACTCTATAATTAACAGCATCTATATCCTTTTTATACACTGTATGTGAATGAGAGTGACAAGAGATGATGGGTTCAGTCTGAGATTCTCACGCCTGCCTATGACTCAGCGGACCATTCCAGGGGGTGGGGCTTAATGCAAGCTAGTCTATGAATGCTAATAATTTAAGTATTTTTATAAAGGTAAAATCTGGATGAAATTATGATTAAGGGAAGTCATGAAAAAGGGTAAAAATCTAAAGAACAAAGTAAGAGAGTCTATATAGAAAAGGTAACAAACAGATCCCTGGCTTTAGAAAACAGAGTGTGGTAGCTATTTCGTGAACCAGTAGGATCACCTGGCTGCCTTCTTTCAGTAATTACTTGTGAGAAAAAGGGGAATGTAAGAGGTGGAATGCATGCATGCGTGTGTGCGTGTGTGTGTAGGGGAGCAGGAGAGTCCACCTCTCTGATGCTTCATGTCAGAAAAACAAAATGAAAAGACCCTCAAACAACACCTGAATAATTAATAATGGCTACTTTTATTATTGGTAAACAAGTGATAAAGTTAGGTTTTTGTTTCTGTAGGCTTCACTTTTTAATATTAAAGCAAAGAGAAAGTTATAATCTAAGGAAATAATCAGATTTTAGATGCGATCTGAAACATATAAACAACACAAAATAGCTTTGGGGAGATCATTCTCATCCAGCGAAACTATACATAGTATTACTCAACAGTTTGCATTTCTGAGTTGGTGTCTTCTACTTAAAGAGCTCAAGGCATCACATAAAACCCATATATAATGAAATAAGAAATACATACATACAATAAAAGCACACATTATATACATGTATCTGTGAACATTATTTCATATAGTCATTTTGAGGAGTTTTTTTTCCATATAATTGATACTAGTAAAACATCACATAGTTTATTTAAAAAAAATAAAAACTCTGATTCTCCTCTAAACTTACCTTTATTCGTTTCTCTGCCTCCAATAATTTGGCATTTGCAGCTTCTTCCTTCTTTTTCTTTTTAGCCTGTGCATGTAAAATAGGCCTCAAAGTCATGCAAAAGCACCACTACAACCTGAAAATAACTTCGACTTGAAAATGGAGCTCCATGCCTCGCAAGGCACAAAACAGTATGTAACATATATGTAGACAATTACAGATTTCCCCCCAGTTTGTTACATTTAACATACTAATTTCATTTCTAATGTATAGACTACCATTAAGATATACAAAAAAATTCTTAAATTCGTAAGAGTATCTCAGCTTTTCTTGTCTTCTTCAAACTCTGTGAAAAGTCTGAAATAATTGAGTGTTATTTTACCTTAAAATTTAATCACAGAAAAAATGATGTTATGGTATTTTTTTGCTTTTTTTCTCTGATTTTTGAAAGTAAAACTTGATCATTGTGAAAAATTTAGAAAACTGGATTTTAATGATAAATAAAAGTTAAAGGATAAATCAGTAATATTTAAAAATGCACATGTCTACTTTCTTTGAAATTTTTTTAATACTTGAAATTTGAGATAAATCCATTACTTAAATAACTCAAATGAAACATATTAAACCTGATTTAACCTAGTATGGTTAAATTCAAGTTTTTTTCTTAATAGAATGGAAACAACCTTTAATGAAGCACATTCTGAATATCAAGCTCATGCTATCAAATTTGAGCTTCATAATCTTAAAGTCATTAACTATCTAGTAGTTTCATAATTATCTAGTAGTAATTGTCAAAGTACTTTAAGACAGGGATATTTTCAATTTGGAGGGTTTTAAAATTAATTTGAAATGGGTAAGGGAATATGTGTATATATTTTTAGAAGGAAAAAACCTGTAATTGTGAAAACCTCAGCTAACTGCATTCCTCAGGGAATAAGCCGATTTTTATGGCAACAGTTTCCTGAACAGCTAAGGGTTTGGGTTATAATAATTTTGAACATTAAAAAGTTTATTTTGGACAAAAAGTATTTTGGATAATTTTGAGACATATGCCAGCTTAGACACAGTACACTTAACATAATTTGGCTTTTTCTTGAGGACTTTGAGCAATTATTCTTGACATCAGTTATTACACTACACAGTTTGATAAGAGAAATGCCTTTTGGCCATTAAGGTACTGAAAATTGCTTGCTTTTTAACTACAAGATTACAGACTGTTGCGAGGCTTTGCAGTTTCTGTTTATCCTGTTTTCCCTTCCTGTCTCTGGCTATTCCTTTTGCTGTTGCCAGTATGTCCTTGAGCCCTATTCCGTCAGCCCAGTTCTGTCAGAACTCAGAAAACAAAGCTGGTTAAACTGTTTCCACATTTAACATTTACTTTAACTTTTGTCATGTTTTATTTCTAAAAGAAAAGCAGGTATCTGACTATAAGACTTAATGAATTTTTGAAAAGTAAAGAACATGAGTTTTAGCATATGATCTTTATGAGAACTGTATTTGGCTATGGCGAGGTTTCCCCTTTCTTTTTTTTACTTTATTTCCTGGATTTTTCCTATTAGGATTAGATAAACTTGCTGAGTAAGGTTCAGAGAGGACCTTACTCTACGCATTATGTTTACAGATAATTTGTGATGGACATGTTAATTTGTATGAGTGAGAGAACATACTGATAAAATTTTCATTTTTCAGACTTTAAAATACATGACTATATTACTTTAATCATACCAAATTTAAGAATTCTACCTCTAGAATTTGCTGGGCTCGAAGTTCTTTTTCCATTCTGATTTGTTGTATTCTCTTAATTTTTTCCTGTAGGAAAAATTATGATAATTTAAGATAATAAACTAAATACATAGGTGGAAGGTATTTAAATGGAATCAAATAATTAAAGATATAAGTACAGATTTACCAAAGGCTGCCCATGCCAGATATAAATTTCAATTATTTAGTTTAACATTATATATATGTCACTTGTCTTGTCTTAAATTGGTAAGACTTTATAAAATGTCTCAAAACAATTTTAAAATACAAATGCTAAGTAAGTTATTATACTACACAGTTTGATAAGAGAAATGCCTTATTTCTAAATAAGTATATAGAAACAACATAAACCAAGCTGATTAAACTCAAGTCTTTATAAGTATTTGCAAGTACAAGTAATACTCATTTGGAAATAAATATCGGACAGAAGAGTAGGAAAAAATAGTGTATCAGGAATCAGGACACCTAAGGCTAGTCCTGAGTCACTGTCACTCATTGCATGAACTTGAACAAACAGTAACTACTCTTGCATAAAATAGGGAGATACTTGGTCTTTTTCTCACTGTGTCACAATTAAATTAAAAATGCTTAAAAAAGTGCACAGTACATCACAATTGTACAAAGTATTAACCATTTCCATAACATGATAAATAACATTACTTTCAATAACTACAGTAAGCCAAATACAGAAATAACTTGTAATAATTTATAAGTGGTGCTCACATTATCTAAATGTAATATACTAGTTATTGTTTGAATTTAGCAATCTAAATTTTGATAAGAACTTTACATTTTCATTAAAATATTCATTGCATATGCTATAAGCACATTGTTAACAATTTTACATTCATAAATCCCTTTGAAAGTCCCAAATTGGCACTGAGGATACAGTTTTAAAAAAATACACCTAAGTTGTCCTACTTGTAAATTGCAGCTATCCTAGGATTTTCAGAGCCAACAGATTTTATGCTACTGTATATTACCATACCCACCCCTACGTCCAGATGCTAGTTGTACCTTTTGAAGCTATACTTTAATACATTTTTATTTCTTTTTTTGCATTGATGTTATTGATTCCCTGCAGGGATCCACTGCAGTATAATGAGATTTCTGGAATTTCTGTTCTGATTTTAGAAGACTGATCACATTCTATGATTTTGCTGATGGTGATCCTAGGTTTTGAATATTATAGCTAGTCAAAATTAAAATTCCAGTGTATCTTTTATTTCCAAGTCTTAGAGAAGGTTGCACTTGATCCATATTTGAAGTATTTATTTAAATTAGAACTTGAGACCTAAAGTATACTCTGAATTTAATCTTTACTCAAGTCAACAGAAGTCATTCATTATTCTCTTAAGCACAGAAATAGGTATAGAATCTTGGGCTTAACTCACCCAGTGTAGAGCTTTGTTTTAGTCTAAGTGATTTATATAGATGTACATATATTTAGTAGTGCTTTCATTAGCAAGAGCAGAGATAAACATTATTTATAAATTATTACAATACGTGTTCACCTTATAATACTGAGTATCCATCCAATGAACTGGGCATTTTATATAAAATTGCTTATTGATCATAAAATAATAACAACACAGAAGTTGAAATTATCTGCTTTTCACCTAAGAGAAAATTGAAGCTCCTAGAGAATAAATATTTTGCCTATAGTCAAACAGTGAATGCAGAGCCCTGGTCAGTTTCCAAAGCCTCTGCTCCTGCTTCATAATAATGCCTCTGTATACTTCCGGAAAACTGCCTTGAGGACTGTCGGATGGTATTTTTGGCCTACTAGGTGGAAAAAATAATCTCGAGGATGAGAAACACATGGTATTATTTTAATTATTTTATTCTAGATCTACTGCAAACTTTAAAATAGGCTCTATGTAACTGGCTGTGGACTAAAAACCTATGCACGACTTTAATTTACTTTGCTGGCAATAAGGAGTAAGAAAGATATTAATCTAAGACTAGTCTCAGGTAAGTGTGTTGATGAATGTCTGATATCAGTTCACTTGTACTACTGTTTCTGGAACCTTGGAACATCATTTTTTTTTATGAGTAGCACACTATGTAGGCTTAGGTTGTAGCCCTTCAAGACTTTAGGATCACAAAGCTGAATTTAAAATGCTATTGGGATACAATGGGCCTCAAGCCATTAGGAAATAGGAAACTATTAAAAACTATAACAGAAACAACAGTATTTCAGCTTAAAATGAACTTATTTTTACATATACTGTAGTAGGCAGTAAATATTACAGTATTTTAATAAATATTCATCACACTACATTTTTTAAAGTCAACCTTACAGTGTCTTTAGCAGTTACAATTAACAAACTAAGGAAAGAATTCAAGTTTACATTAAATTACAGTAAAAGAGTATACCAAACATTCTGATGTTTTATATCTATCTTTTAAAAAGCATTTGCTTTGTGCCAGTCACTGTGGTAGGCATTTTACATTCATTCAATTTTCATAAAATACAATTATTTTTCTTTTACAGTGGAGGAAATCGAGGCTGAGAGGTTAACTAATTCATCTAAGGTCATAAATTATTAAGTAGGAGAGCCCATATTTAACTCTACAAATGACCTACATGCATGACTACAAATTCTAAATTCTCTATCTCAATTCTGTATCAACTCTCTCTAATCACACCGCTTTAGTCAATATTGAAAGTATTTAAATATATGTATTCATTACATTATTTAGAGATAACCACATCAAAAACAAACCAAGCCATTATTTAGCAGCTGTCTATATAACAATTGACTCAGAAATAACTACTTGCCGTTTAAAAATTTTAAAAGAATAGTACTTCCCCCCATTTCCTTTCTGCTTTAATAGTTAGATGAGTATGTGGAGATAGGAGAGTAGTTTACACATGCCCATCTTAAAGGAAGTTGAGTATATGCTGCCATGTAGGCTTTATCTGTAAGAGTTAAAAAATTATTTCATCTACTTATATTTAATTTTAAAAACTACACAGAGGAGAGCATTGTAGATATAAGATAGAACACTGGATATGCTAAAATAATGCTTTCTCGTTTTTTTGCAATAATAATTTTTAAGCATTTAGAAGCAATCTGAGCAAATCTTCAAAGTTGTTCAAGATGTTAATTTATCTTCAAAGTCTATCAGGAAATTAAAAGTACTTACATAATTGTATTGTTTGGTATCATTTCTTTAGAGACTTGGTTTAAAATTGAGGTGAATTTTAACTAAAGGAAGATGATAACTCTCTAAATAAGATACATAGCAAATATGAAATACAGTTATTTCAGAAATCAAAATGAGAAGAATGCACATATACACATAAGTAAATAGATCCCCAAAGTAACACCGATGTTATAAAACCAGTTCCAGGGCATGAACATACCTGTTGTTTCATAATCTTTATCTGCTCTTTTTGCTTTCGCTTCTCCTCAGCAGCCATTATTGCTGTGATGAAAAGCCAAAACACAGGGATTGTCAGAAAAGGAACGAAGAAGAGAAGCCGCCTGTGAACTCCCCAGTACTCACTCTTCAAGTTCATGTTTTCGTTTTACTCACTCACCTTGTTGTTTTTTAGCTTCTTTGGCAACCCGAGCCTGTTCCTGCTTTTGGAGTTTTCTCAAAAGCTTTATTTGTGCTGCTTGTCGGGCTATTTCTGAAAACACAAAATTTCAAGGACTAGGATTAACAACTTTACCTAACTGCTAACCTAAAAACAATTAACTATGTGAATGGCATCATAATAAAGGACATACTTTTTAAGAAAATTGTTTAAAGTTAGATACCAAGTAGGAAAATGGTGTGGCAGAAAATACCATGCTTACTTCCTTTAGAAATTGTCCAACTTTCTCATCAAATACAGCCCCATATTCAGAAGTACACAAAAATGATGCTTCTCTTAATCCTCATCACAGAAGCTAATTTAAGTACATTTTTTTCACATTTCACATAATCCCTGTTTAGTAGGAAAGTAGCTGCTAATATGTAAAAAGAATGATTTAGCTTCAGTCTTAAAAATAGCAATATAATAAAGCAAAAGAACTCAAAACAGAATACAAAGCCCCTCCCAAACATAGTATTTCAATTAGCTATAAAAATGGTAAAGTTTCTGAATCCAGTGATACTTTCATTTATGAAACAGAGGGACTAAATCTAAATAAAAATAATACAGAATATCAGTGAGGTTTAAAGACAATCTAGTTCTCATTATTTTTAAGGACAATGTATGAAACTGGGGGAGGTCTACAGAATTAGTGGCCCCAATTCTTTATTCCTCCCTCTATCCATGTTACTTGCAATGTAACTTTGCAATTCTTTTCATCAAGAAATGAAATTTATTTTCTTGTCTCTTGATACTAACTTCTCACATGTGATCTTTGGCCAACAGGATGTTAGCAGTTGTGACTGCAAGTGTAAGTTTGAGAGTGTACTCTGTACTTGTGCAGGTGTGCAGTTTCACTCTTCTGTCTTGACCTTTATTATCAGGACATGTTAAGGCTACGCTGCCAGAGGCTGGAACACAGGGAGTCAGCTGACTCCACACTCGTGAACAAGGCCAGGCAAGATCAGTAGAGCTGCCTACCTTACCTCCAGCTGACCCTATCAGCCTAACCAATTACCACGTGGTGGTGTTCACCACTGAGGTTTTGTGGGTGCTTGTTTCCCAGCATTACTGTGGCAATAGGTGACCGATACAGAAAGCTTGTAATGTCGTGCTTTCTTTTCCTGGAAAACAACTATAAAAGTGTTGTATCACAATATCACTTATAAAATCACTCTAGAATACCTAACATTAGATATTGGTTTAAATTTTGTAGCAGATGAAGAGTTTTAAGAAACCTATCTATTACATTCATTAGTAATGAATATACTTGGCTAAAACCTGAATCACTTGAACTCTACTAATAATTTCCACCATTTATTGAACTGCCATATTAAATTTACATGATCTTATTTAATCTTCATAACAACCAAATAGGATATGCAACACTACACCCCAGTTACGAATGAAATAACTAAGGCTCATAGAGGTTAAATTGCAGAGCCAAGGTATAAACCCAGGTCTTTCTGACTCCAGGTCTATATGCTACTAGTCCTGAAAACCTCTAAGAAAATTTAAATGCCTTGAGATTTTAAAAAAGACTTAACCATATGTTCTGTGACAGCTGAGAAACTCTGTAATATATATGGTATGTATTTGTGTGTGACTATATCAGCAATTTCAAGCTCTACACAAGTGCACAGTAACTTTTATTTTTAAATCCTTGGGACAGAAAAACACTAAAAAGTTCAACTAGTTATCTTTTCACTCTAGCAAGGAAGACATAATTTTGGTAAGTCATTAAAAATTTATATAGCTTAAATTTTGTATTATGAGCAGTTAAAGAAGATGCGAAAAATAGGTTAAAAAAATCAGGCACCCCATGGAGGAAGTACGAGAAGTTCAGAGGCACAGAAACTTCACCCAGGCTGAGGAATAAGCTACTACCAACATCTCATTTATTTGGTTTATGATTGTTGAATATATTATCTGTTATAACTAAATTTTGATATATTAACTTGACAAGTATCCTTTATGGTTTACAAAATCATTTGCTCAAATATCAGAAAGAAAAGTTTATTTTTGAAATAAAGTTTTTAAACATGTTTAAAACCAGAATATATCTAACAATTGGTAGCACTTTTCTTTTGCAGTGGTGTATTTTAAAATAATGAATCATTGTACAGCAATGGCATTTCAGACTCTATGATAAATAAAATTGACTGGTAAATTATTAGACAAATTAGAGCATTTGAGATATTAACAGCATTGGCCAATCAACAAGCAAGTTTGTTTATATAGTTTTAAAGTCTTTCTTATATTTAAATGGTCAGATTCTTATCTATATTCTCTGAGAAGATTGAGAGCTATCATTTCACATTCAAAATTCACATTTATTTTATTGTAAACCTTCCTTTAAATTAAGTCCAGTTTTACAAGCCTAGTTGAGTCCAACTAGGATAACAGAATATGACAGAAACTTCCAGAATCTCCTCTGACAACACCCCAAACTTTTAATGTAGAAGTCTTTTAGAATAAAAGGGGTGATCAGGTGACTCATTTCTACTTTTTCCTTCCCAAGAAAGAACATGCATATTATACCAAATATACTTATACAAATATTAAGAATAATTATTTACTTATATTAACTATTTAATATTTATATACATGTTGAGAAAAAACATGTATATAGTAAGGTCAAAGGTAACATAATTTACAAAATGCAATATAATACAAGGGAGAGCTATGTGATAGAATACAAACCAATTTGAAATCTGAAAGGGTAGAAAACACTGGGCAAAAGTTGAGTAATTATCTTCTATTTTGTTAAAATAAAATTTAGTTAAGTTTGCAAATATAAAGTTGCCATTTTGAATACTAAGTATGAATGGTACTTGTGATAGACAAGCAAAACAGGCATGAATATCCCATGCTTTGTTTATCAGTTAATTACAAGCTTTCCTATTTTATGTAAAAAATGCACACTTCCCACTATTATACATTTTTCAGAAGAGTCAGTGTTTTATTGACAATACTAATTTAAAAAACTCATCATGTATGTCTGTATGTTTACATATTAACATTTTTTAAACCTTCTGTAGTGACTATTTAGAACAGAGTAAAGTCTTAACAGGAATCCAATTAAATAACACAAAAAGTACTTAATTAACATACTAAAGGAGAGGAAAATTACAGGACATTAAGTTATAGGGCAGGCAGTTAACTTATATGCCACTGGTGGAAGTATGAATTGGAACAACCTCTTTGGAGACAATATTTGCCTGCTCTCTACCAAAATTGAAAATGCACATACCCTTGGAGTAGAGATTCTATCTCTGAAATTTTATACTGTGGATAGCCATACCTATCAAAGAATGAAGATATGTGTAGTGTTTTTATTGCAGCATTGTTTGCGATAGCAAAGTTCAGGAAACAGCTGAAACACTCATCAAAGGAGACTGAGTAAGTGAAGTATGGTAGAGCCATACACGGCATCACCTACTATTCAGCCACTGGAAGTGTAAGCTTGATTTGTAAGTGCTATACAGAAAGATGCTCAAGAAAAATTAAGTGGAAAAAAACAAAGCTGAATGGTATATATACCAGTAAGTTCATTTATTTTAGAAATCAAAAGAACATATACATATATGAACATATTACATATGCATGTGCACACATTAAGTGTGTATTTGAATGTGTGTCTGTGAGTGTACATACTTCTGGATAGATTACAAAAAACCTGTTAATTATGATCTAACTTGTGAGTGTCTTTTATTTTAAAGTCAGTGAGAGTGAATGTTGTATTTTAAAGCATTATACTCTAGGAGCTTTTATCATGCATACTTGTTTCATAATGAAAACAACAGAGCTACAGAGAAGTCAGTATTATAATGGTGTATACAATAAATGAAGTTAGTCAAGCTTTTCCTCATGAAAAAAAACTATGAAAAGTAGTAAAATCCTGTCAGTCTTTTAAGTCAGTTTTTATTATTAAACCCTTATGGATATCATGTTTATGATACAAGCATGTATTGATATACATTTATATACATATATATATATACGGTTATGAACATAAGACATAAACACATTGATATATATTGAGACAGCCTTAAGAGGCTTCACACTTGTAACTAGTTAATTCAAACTTTACAGCAGAACTATTTTATTTTAGTCGGCATTCTCTGTGTGAAACACAGCATGGGAACTTCTTACTGATAATTCATGATAAGTTTGGATCATAAACACATTTGAGGTTACTTTGAGCACAACTGTACTTGATAAGTGATACTTTCTGGTGATCTTAAAATACTTTTTGATCTAAGTTTATTAGTTGGGCATTTTGAAAATAAATGTTATATATCCAGGCTATAGAAGAACCCAGACTAAAACTCACCACTAATAGCAGTTCTCTGACTGAAAATTTACTCCACAGATCCACATATTTTGGAGTTACTCCCTTGCACCACCGCCAGGAACTGGGAGCTGTTCAAATGAGAGTTTCCGGCCTGAAAAGTTCATCACCTACCTTTGTAATTCTAAACACACAGGGTATGATGTGTTTACGAGTATGACTCTTGAAAGGCGCTTATTAAATCCAAGAACTCCAGTTACCAGTGGAACTCCTTATTTTCTCATTTTATTTGAACACAATTATCTACCTTTTAGAAACTGAAAGTAGTTATTAGTCATTCCTATGTCAAAAACATGTAGAAATACTTAATACTTTTAGTACGATTCTTACAGTGACGGATACATGTTCCCTACCTTGAGCTTGCAGTTTTCTTAGCAATTTGGCATCTGTGTTATCTAGAAATTCAGCACTGCCAACATTTGGAGGTCGACCCTTCCGACGTCTCATCCTGGTATCCTCTCTTGGTCGCTGTCTGTCTGGATTCGGTGGTCTTCCTCTACGACCTTCCATTGCCCTGACACGGGGAATGGCATCCTCTTCTTTCAGAAGACACCACTGCATTCCCTTTTAATTAACATTTTATAGAAATAAAATATTATGAACAAAATAAACATAAGTGATCAATGTCAAAAAATTCTAGGTAAACTTACACATCTTAATTTTTATAAAGCTGTTGTAACCTTTAGCAATTTTAGTTTCTAATTAAAGTTACATTTATAATTGTTCATGGCTTTTGGCATATATTTGATATTCTTACTTTAATGATTTCAACTTTAAATACATTGAGATATATAACTATACCTATAAACATATAGAGACATACATCTTAATCACCATTTCTGAACTATAATGACTGTAAAGTTGGCAGGTATTTGAAAAGATTAGTTGTGTGATGACCCCCCTATGGATTGCTCTCATGAGCATCAATTCAACCAAACATGAAGCTATCCAAATAACAAACGAAAGATTCTCTTTATAGGAAAAACACAGCTAATAAATCAAGAAGGAATGTAAGAGTCAAACTATCAGCATTTTGCAATATCTGATGAATTAATGGATCTAAGCATTACATTTGAATGGTTGTCAAGCATCAGAAAAGGGAGACAAGTGGACAGACAGCCTCTTGATGGAAGTTCACTTCATCACCTATAAACTAAACCTCCCTCCCCCTCCCAAAAAAACTAAACCTGGATATGATTAAGCCTCTAGATTAAATCACTATAATTTAACAACTGGGAAAATTTATTCACTGTGTATATTAAACTACACAGCAAAATCCAGTCTGTAGGAAATTCTACAAATTACCCAGTTTATTCAACAAATCAATTTCAAGAAGCGAAAACACTGTAGGAAGATTAAAGGGGCCTTAAAGGATGTATCAAACATGCCCAATGTTTGGCTCTTACCTAGATTTTGATTCAAATAGACAAATTGTTCAGGAAATTCTAACAGTTAATAATTTAAACAATGAAAATTTTGAATAATGACTGATATTTGATGGTATCAGGAAATCACAATTTTAAAGTATGGTAATGGTATTGTGACACTTTTGTAGAAAACAAGAATTCTTATCTTTTAGATACATTTACAGATGAAGTACGATGTCTAAGATTTGCTTCAACAAATTATGGAAGAGAAGGAGTAGATGGGAATATATGTAAAACAATATTGTTCATATGATAATTTCTAAAGCTGATCATAGGTACATGATATACATTATTTTGCCTATTTTTGTGATATTTCAGATTTCCCACTATAAATCTCCTCATGGAAACACATACACCAGCATAACGCTAGTGTATTACAGGAATAAGCCTGCTTGGTGCATAGGTAATAATCAAGAGATGGTTGTCCTCTGTAAGGCAATCAAAACAAATACACTGTTACATAACCTTATTTAGAGTCCAAAGTAGTATGTTCAGACATAGGAAAAGCATCCTTTCAAAATAACCTTTCTAAAACAATTTTAAAATTACCTCATACTTCCTTTTTGAGAGAGAATTCCTGTGGTGTGAAGGTTAAGAACATTTTTTAATGTTTTCTTTTCTTAAAAGAATCTTAAAGCAGTATTTAGCCTGAACCACCCTGGGCACTTCTGCAACCAGAGTCAGAAGTTCTGACTGCCCTTCATGCCATAAGGCCAGGCTCAGAATCATGGCATATAAAGATCTCACACAACGGGTACCATGGAGACAAACACTACTCTTGCTCCTATTATGGAGAATAGTTACATTCCACATTCCAAGCACTGTGCTTTGTCTGAGGCATTTTGAATATATTGTTTACTTTAATCTTCATAATTATTTTACCTAGTAAGGTGGATTTTACTGTCCCTATATTACCATTGAGGGAATCACAGGCCCAGTGAGGTTAAATCATTTCCTGAGGTGCACTGGCAGTAAGGAACAGAAATGTGATTTGAATTCAGGACTGTCTCTCTCTAAAAACCTGTGGTCTTAACGACTACATGTACTTAACTGATATTACAAAGACATTTTTATACTTGATACTGATCACAATATTTAGGCATGAAAGCATAGTCAAGATGATGTTAAGGCTGGATTATGAAAAAAACCAATGCATATACTGTCTGTATGTTAAAAAAATATCTATACTAAATCTTTTCAGTAATTCCCATTTTAAATATTAATTCTGAGGAGAGAATTTTTTGCTGAGATTTCAAATGAAGTCAATAGGAACAGCAGTTGTACTAACTGCATTTTTACACCATAAAACACTAAGAAGGAAGCCATCAAAACAATTTAATGTTCACCAGTATGGGAAGCTTTTGATTGGTTTACGTTTTCATTTTTCTATTATGCTCTTAGGCATGATGGCAGCATGCATCACATAAATTGGAAAATATAAAACTGACATTTGTGAAACTTGGAGTAGAAGAGAGAGACTAATACAAGTGTAAAGGAATTTTCATTCAGTTTAAAAAATATTTTATTAATAATAAAAACAACCGCTGGCCAAAATTTCAAGGGTTCAATTAATCTTTTTATCCAGTTATAATTTTTACAGTTATATTTTATTCAGCTAGGAAAATATATCTATGTCAAAAAAGGAACAGATTATGTTGGTGTCCAAAATTCACCTGACAAATGACATCATTTACATTTTTACTTTTGGCATTTATAAATAAATACTTTCTAAGGGCAACATGTATCGGGCTATCTTCTGACTCCAAGATTTTATAAAATGAGAAATGGATTGTTAGGAAAATCTGAAGCTTGTATTATAAGTTTAATTCACTGAACAATCAAAACAATAGTGGGGGAGGAAAAAAAGATTATTTCTCAATAAACTTTTCCTTAGAAAAAGCAAATACAATTTATATAATTTGATTCCTATGCTTGTCATTCAGAAATCATGCATGAAAAAGGAGTTTATTCTTTTTTTCTTAATTTCTAAGACTAAGATAGTAAATGGTTCCTGAAAATAATCTTTCTTAAGATTTAAAAGAAACAGATAAAGAGAAAAAAGATGACTAAGAAGAGATGGTGACAGATCAAGCCTTTTATACCATTATAATTCTCCTTTCTACAGTTACTAATTTAAATCTTTAGCAGTAACACATTCATTTCTGTAAATACTAGGGTGAGAGAGAAAAAAAAGGTTTATGTTTTATTTCAGATGACTGAATGAAATAATCACAGTAAATGAGAAAAAGTCACTCTACACTGTAACACATACCAGTATACTAATAGACTGTAATGCATTATAAAGACAGTTTCCACTACTTAAGACACTAGAGGCACCTATTCTGTACAGGCACATTCTCTAAAGAGGTTAAGCTAGAGAGAGTCCTCTCCTCAAAAGGACAAGCATTTTTAAGTAGGACCTCAGACTCAGGTTATTCTTCTAATGCAGGTGATTCAAGGATCACACCCTGAGTAAGTAATGAGTTTGAAAACGGATGCAGAGATTGGGACAGAAAGTTGTCTCAACTGTCCACTCAACAAAATAATGATGGTCTGAGTTAGGGCCTGAGAATTAGAGGTAGAAAGGCAGGTAAATAACGTGGCTCTTTTCTTGGAGAGAGGACTGCCTGGATGTGAGGGAGAGAAGCCTCATTGGAGACCAGACAGGTCTGACGTGGCCTCTAAGTAAGGAAAAGGGAAATAGTAGTAAAGTTTTCTTCCTGAACAAAGTTAAGATACAAGATGGAGAAATACTTGAGGAAAATGGCAAATAAATTTATTGCTTCCAAATATTTCAAGATTTTAAAAAATTACCTTAAATGAATTGACTTTAAAATGTTTCCATTATTCAGAATTTTAAGTGAGATTATGAAATTTTAAATATGAGTTTCTATTTCAACATTCCCATTACTTTTCATAGCTGAACATCTCATGAGCAATTGGTCTGTTTTCACTGTACTTTATGGACACTGAACTAAGTAATTGGATTTCCTACGTTTCACTGACAGCTAGAGTCAACTGTCTACCAGTTCATGTTTAGGTCTTAATAGGATATGTTCTCAAGTTTCATTTGTGCTTTTATATCCTCGCTGACTTTATGTTTATTTTGTTGCTCCCATTTTTGTTTGAGTTTATATACTTGAGGATGATTTAATTGGGGGGAAAGCAGTAAATAAGTAAATGAGGGAACCCAGTCCACAAAAGTCAGCTTTCACTGAATGATCTGTTTGTCAACTTACTGAGATTTTTTGCTGTTGTTTGTTTAAGTTTTAGTATGACCAAAACTTTGCTGCAAGAATTTCCTCACAGATCTGCAGTCCTAGGCAACTAAGTGTCAATTTCTCACATTAATATTTTAGATGCCTAGTACTTCCTGAATGATCAATGTTATATAAATGAATGAATGAACTTAACATTTTTCAGAATTGGGAACTGTACCTATTCTAAGCCTGGCCTAAAATACCTGTGGTGAATGTTTTAAATCTGGATTAAGGTATCTGGTCTGAAGATTTTAGGTCTGTTAGTCATTCAGAGAACTGATCATTTACCAAATTATTTCTGGCTAAACAATTTTCAGTAAATTTAACCATAGCTCAAATAAAATAAAGTTATCTTCTTTTTTAAAAAAAACCACCTTTCCAGATGCTCCACATCGTTAATTATCAGAGAAATGCAAATTAAAACTACAATGAGGTATCACCTCACACCAGTAAGGATGGCTGCCATCCAAAAGACAAACAACAACAAATGTTGGCGAGGCTGTGGAGAAAGGGGAACCCTCCTACACTGCTGGTGGGAATGTAAATTAGTTCAACCATTGTGGAAAGCAGTATGGAGGTTCATCAAAATGCTCAAAACAGACCTACCATTTGACCCAGGAATTCTACTCCTAGGAATTTACCCTAAGAACGCAGCAATCAAGTTTGAGAAAGACAGATGCACCCCTATGTTTATCGCAACACTGTTTACAATAGCCAAGAATTGGAAGCAACCTAAATGTCCATCGGTAGATGAATGGATAAAGAAGATGTGGTACATATACACAATGGAATACTACTCAGCCATAAGAAGAGGGAAAATCCTACCATTTGTAGCAACATGGATGGAGCTGGAGAGTATTATGCTCAGTGAAATAAGCCAAGCAGAGAAAGAGAAATACCAAATGATTTCACTCATCTGTGGAGTATAGGAACAAAGGAAAAACTGAAGGAACAAAACAGCAGCGGAATTACAGAACCCAAAAATGGACTAACAGGTACCAAAGGGAAAGGAACTGGGGAGGATGGGTGGTCAGGGAGGGATAAGGGGGGGAAGAAGAAAGGGGGTATTAAGATTAGCATGCATGGGGGGAAGGGAGAAAGGGGAGGGTGGGCTGTACAACACAGAGAGGACAAGTAGTGATTCTACAACATTTTGCTATGCTGATGGACAGTGACTGTAATGTGGTTTTTAGGGGGGACCTAGTATAGGGGAGAGCATAGTAAACATAGTATTCTTCATGTAAGTGTAGATTAAAGATTAAAAAAAAAAAGAAAGAAAGAAAGAAAGAAAAGGGAGATTACTCCTTGATAGGATAAAACTATTGGTAAATCAAAGATTAACGCATGCTTTAAATATCCTTAATTTTGATCACTTAAAGGCTGTCAGATGATCGGCTATAGAGGTACTCCTTTCTGATAATATTCCTTTCTCTTAATAATAATAATAATAATAATAAAGCAGTTCCTGTGTGGTGACCTCCAATGAGTTCTACACAGTGGTATAGAGGGCATGTCAAAGTGTGGGCAAAGGGTCTGTTTGTTTCTATGCAGAAGATCAAGGCCTAGCTTGGATACCCAGAAAATGAACTAAGATACGATATGAGGAGGAGCTTCTGGCATCAGCACTCTCTGGAGGACTTGTGCCGGGGGATGATCATCAAAAAGCCTCCACAGGGATCCGGGCGATGCTGCGGTTGTGGCTGCATCCAGCCCACCGTCTCCTGGACTTGCCATAGGAATGAGGAGGGAGATGTCTAGGCTGGCATGTGCATACAGTGAGACAACGAATTTGACCGGATCTGTACTGTTGAAACTCAACCAGGAGTTGGGAGGGGTGCAAGTTGTAGCGCTCCAAAATCTTATGACTATAGACTATCTACGGTTAAAAGAACATATGGGATGTGAACAGATCCCATAAATGGGCTGCTTTAATTTGTCTGATTTCTCTCAGATTGTTCAAGTACAGTTGGACAATATCCATCATATCATAGACAAATTTTCACAAATGCCTAGGGTGCCTAACTGGTTTTCTTGGCTTCACTGGAGATGGCTGGTAATTATAGATTTGCTCTGTTTATGTCACCATATTCCTACTATGTTAATAAGTGTGTGCAATTTAGTTAGTAGTTTAAAACCTATACATGCTTAAGTTACTCTACAAGAAGATATGTCAAAGAAATAATCAATCCTCCCATGTTTCCTTCCATATGCTACCTCTATAGCTTTTCTTCTTCCTTCCTAATTACTACCCTTAAATAGAATTTGTGCCTCATATCGAATTTACCGAGTATCATAATTCCTCCAGGTGGTAAAGATACCTCGAGACAAGTGCTGGGCATAGAAGCCACAGGGCATAAATCTGCAAAGAAGTAAAAAGCTAACCTTTTCAAACAATATGGCTTCTCTCTCACTTACCAACTTTACATCTCCCTGTATGGCCCCGGAAGAGGACTGGTTAGCCAGAGACGGGTAAGATTCCTCAAGGGAGGAACAACCTAAGACAGGCACAGTCGCAGGGGGGCCATCAGGTGAGAAATTGGGAAACAACAGTGGTGAACCTCACCCCTCCACCCTGTTTTGAGAGAAAGCTTCTGCATCCGTGGATGTTTCATTGCCCTTGTCTAGCTCGGATCAGCACATAGTCTACAGGCACACACCTGATCATCTACAATTGCTCTCTTACAAAACTAAACTATGTTTTCTACCTTTATCTTGCATCTACCTACCACTTCAGCATTTTATTAAAAATAAAAATAATAATAATAATAAAGGGAGAAATGTGGGATCCACATATAAATCAAGTATAAAAATCAAACGAATATTCATATTTGACCTGATTGTTTATAGTTCATAATGCATGATCAAAACCAAAAGTTTCTGTGATGACTGCCCTTGCACTGTTCACCATGTAACTTATTCACTATGTAAGAAGTGGTTCACCATGTAAGAACTTGTTCATTATGCTTCAGAAGATTGGAGACTGACGAGAACTAGGCTTGAGATGGATTAATGATTGTGCATTGGGCATTGACCCCCCCATACAGAATTTTATTGTTGTTAACAACCATTTGATCAATAAATATGAGAGATGCCCTCTCCAAAAATAAAAATAAAAAAAACTCCACCTTTCTATTTGTAAGGATTCTGAAAGAATCCTTAATTTCCTGGTAATTAGTTTATAAAAAAACTTTTGGAATATCATACCTAAAAGGGAATTGACCTTAAAGGCCTGCTAAAAATAATATATATTCTTCACATTGCAGATGAGGGAATTAAGGCCTAGAAAAGTAGGCTTCAGAGGGGATTCTGAGAAGAAGGTGGAACAGAAAATCCCTGGGATCACCTCTTCTCATGTACACACCTAGGCAACTACACGCAGTATGACCCACTCTGGAAATAACCTAAAGACAAAACAGAACTTCCATAGCTAATGACGAGAAGAGGCCACACTGAGAAGGGTAAAAGGGCAGAGCTGTGGTCAGCCCCATCTCCTGCCCTGCCCCGCCACCCCATGAATGAGAGGGAGCAGGCATGGGGGGTGAGGGGATGAAGCCTACACCAGGGCACCCCCCCGGGAAGACGAGCCATCTGGCTCTGAGGATCAGTGGGGCTTAACTCTGGGACGGCCAGAGGGCTCTCGGAGGCCTGGCCTCTGTTCCTGGAGGGCGGGTGTGCGGATGATCAGTCTGAGACCCAGCACATACACAGCAGTTTGAAAAGCACCTGAATTATATGTGACTTATTGATTAACGTTGGGATGTATGTCAGAGGGACGGGTATATGCTGGGGCTGTATCCGGGGGAAGAGGGGCTGCGGGGTGCCATTTTTCTTGCCTTCTCTCAGCCTAGCTGGCCACTTATAGGGGTCTGTTCTGACACTCTCTGGCTCCCACGCCAGCACTGCTTGCCCCATCCCAGTGTTCCCCTGCAGACTTGGCCCACCCAAACAGTCCACCCCAATAGCTGACCCTCCAAAGCAACACCCAGTCCACCACACGAGGCAGACCACCTCAGCTGGGATACTGTCCCCTGAGAGTGGCTACTGCCCTGCACACCCAGTGGCCAGCAGCAGCTGGGGCCAGCACCCTGTCAGAGCGTGGCGTGCCCTGGGCACAGGAGGAGCTAGGTCCACCCACCAGCATACCCCAAAGTAGATGCAACAGGGTCCCTCAGGCACTCATCACAGGAATAAGTCCTCCCTCCAACCAGCAGGCCCACAGTGGCTGCTGCTAGGTCTTTCAGAAGCTGTATCAGGAGCAAGTTCAGCAAAGCAGTGTACCCACAGGGTAACACCAGTCATTGCTGATACCCTGGTGGATAGCCAGCCTTAACCACCAACCCATAAGCAGCAGTAGCTCAACCATGACAGGGGGTACATGCAACCCACATAGGGAACATCCCAGAACACCTGGATATATTGACCAGGGGTTATTGTGCTTCTGGGTGAAACAGTATGCCTACTACATTAGGCCTATGCTTTTGAGATGAGGAGACACAGCTGAGCTACATAACACATAGAAACAAACACAGAGATCAAGACAAAATGAGGAGGCAGAGGAATATGTTCCAAATGAAAGAATAACACAAACACCAGAAAAACTGTTAAACAAAATGGAGATAAGCAATCTACCTTACAAAGAGAGAAAGTAATGGTCAAAAAAGACGCTCACTGGACTGTAAAGAAGAGTAGATGACTTGAATGACAACTTCAAAAAAGATACAGAAAATATTTCTAAAAGTCAGAGCTGAAGAACACTTCAAACAAAATGAAAAAATACACTAGAGGGAATCAATTGCAGAAATGATGCAAAAAAAAAGATCACTGACATGGAAGATCACTGGGTAGTGGAAAGCAATCAAGCAAAACAGCAAAGAGAAAAAGGGAAAAGTGAAAAACATACACATTCTAGGGGTCCCAAATGGAGAAGAGAGAGAGAGAAAGGAGCAGGGAGATTATCTGAACAAATGATAGCTGATAACTACCCTAAGCTAGGGAAGGAAACAGAGATCCAGGTCTAGGAAGCAGAGAGAGCCCCTAATAAGATGAACCCAGAGAGGTCCACACCAAGATACACAATAATTAATACAGCAAAGAATAAAGATAGAAAGATTCTTAAAAGCAGCAAGAGAAAACAAAGTAATGTACAAGAGAAATCCCATAAGGCTATCAGTTCATTTCTCAGCACAAATTTTGCAGGCCAGAGGGTAGTGAGATGATATATTTTAATGATGTATGGAACTACAAAGACCCCAAACAGCCAAAACAATCATGAGAAAGTACAAAGCTGCAGGTATTGTATCACAGTGCCTGATTTCAAACCCTGTAGCATACTACAAAGCTATAATAATAAAAAAGTATCACAGTGATACAAAAACAGACACACAAATCAATGCAATAAAGAGCCCAGAAATAAAACCATGCTTATATTGTCAATGTACAACAAAGGGAGCAAGAATATATAATGAGTAAAAGACAGTATTTTCAATAAATGGTGGTGGGAAAACTGGACATTTACATGCAAAAGAACAAAAGTGGACCACTTTCTTACACCATACACAAAAATTAACTCAAGATGGATTAAAGACCTAAATGTAAAACATGAAACCATAAAACTCTTAAAAGAAAATACAGGAAGTAAACTCTTGGACATCAACTTTAACAATTTTTTCTGGATATGTCTCCCATGGCAAAGTAAACAAAAGCAAAAATAAATAAGTGGGACTACATCAAACTAAAAAACTTACGCAACGTGAAGGAAACTGTCAGCAAAAAGAAAAGGCAACCTACTGAATGAGAGAATATATTTGCAAACGATATATCCAGTAGGGGTTAATATCCATAATTACACATATAAAGAACTCATATAACTCATACAGCTTATATATTTATAAAGAACTCATACAACTCAACACCAAAATAAACAAATAATCCAATTTAAAAGTGGAAAATTTACTGAATAGGCATTTTTCCAAAGAAGACATACAGATGGTCAACAGACAATGAAAAGATGCTTAATATCATTAATCAAGGAACTGCAAATCAAAACCACAACGAGATATCAGCTCTCACCAGTAACAATCGCTACTAACAAAAAACAAGAAATAATAAGTGTTGGTGAGGATGTAGAGAAAAGGGAACTCTGGTGAACAGTTGGTGGGAATAAAATTAGCACAGTCACTATGGAAAGCAGTATGGAGGTTTCTCAAAAAAAACACCAAAAAAAAAAACACCAAAAAAAACCCAGAACTACCATATGATCTAGCAATGCTGGGTATCTATCCAAAGAAAACAAAAAGCTAATTTGAAAAGATATATGCACCCCTATGTTTATCTTAGCATTATTTAAAATAACTAATATATGGAAGCAAATGAAATGCACATCAACAGATGAAGTGAAAAAGATGTGGTATATATACACAATGGAACATTATTCCACCATAAAAAAGAATGAAATCTTGCCATCTGTGACAACATGGATGGACCTAGAGGTTATCTTAAGTGAAATAAGTCACATAGAGAAAGACAATACCATATGATTTCACTTATATGTGGAATCTAAAAACAAAACAAAACCCCAAAACCAAAACAAACAAACAAACAGAAATAAGACTCAAAAAATACAGAGAACAAATTGGTAGCTGCCAGAGAGGAAGTGGGTAGGGGCACTAAGTGTAAGGTCCCAAAAGGTACAATCTTTCAGTTACAAAAAAGTCACGGGAATGAAAGTACAGCACAGGGAATATAGTCAGTATTGTGTACAACACTTTTGTATGATGCCAGATGATAGCTACACTTACCAGGGTGGGCATTTCATAATAAATACAAACACTGAAGAACTATGTTGTATATTTGAAGCTACTGTGATATCAATTATACTTCAATGAAAAATATTACAAAAAAGGAAAGTGGGCTTCAGATTTTAAAGTAATGTAGGATACTGACTTACCCTGCTAGGAGTCTAAGAAAAATCTTACAGCGTAAGTAAAGCAAGGGCATCAAATATTTTTGACAGAACTTGACAGTTCATATTTTAAGAAAACCATTAATGTTAACATCATGAGAAAAACCAGAATTTTGTTGCATTTCCTTACACCTACTTCACAGTTTAGTATTATGTCTAGTTACAACTACTTTCTGGTGCCATGAGTAGGTATAAGAACTTCATATATTACAAACTTTCTAGAATTACGATTTTTAATCTACTGTAATCATACAGCTTGTTAGCATCACATATTGAATAGCAGTTTAAAGATGTGAAGAAGTATAGCTATTTATGATGGGAAATAGGTGTCATCTATTAAAAACAGCTGAGAAACATGGTTGATACAGTCGTTACCACAGTCCTGTCCAGTTACTCTAAGAGTTATGACTTTCAAATCTATCTCCTTAGCTCCACACTTGGAATTACACAGTTGGCTTCCTAGTGTAGACCACTGTCTAGACATCTTAAATCCTATACTGGTAGCCAGCCAGTAGAGCATGGATATAAATGTGCAGATTTTCAAATCTCTGGTACTGACCGTTCAGGTCCTCAGTGCCCACACAGCCCCAGAGCTATGATGCATCAGGTTTGACAGTTAACAGCAGAGTAGAATTAGAACCCTCGTGTTGACTCCCAATCTTTGGCTCTTCACTTATTTGAGGTAATTACCAGCATTACAACCTTGCCAGTGACTGCCTGTTAACTGCTTTATTGTGAAACCTCCCTTGATTCCTTATTAACAAAACCCTAATTTTAGCTGTGAAGCATTGTGTTTTATCTTCCCCAGACAATAAGCCTTTCTAAGCTAGTGATCATAAATTCTACTTCCTTTCTACTCTTCAGTTTCCCTGAAGATTTCAAGTTTAGGATTTCAATGTCTGTAGTGAAATTTGTTCACAATTTTCTTTGTGGAAAATTTATTTGGAAAATATGCCTGGCATGTAAAGTATCTGCCAACAAATATTTATTAATTAAATGACTAAGAAAAAAGGACCTTTCTACTTTTTACTTTCTCATGGCCTTATGCCATTAAAAAGGAGAGATAACCTTTTTAAAAAAATACATGTCAAATAGAGAAAACAACATTTACTAAGTCACTTTTAGCTTTTGCCTTCTTTGTATCTTTCCTTTTCTTTTTTGGCCTGAATACAGTACACATTCAATGCCTCATATTTATGAACTTCCTGGTTGGGAAAAAACCTCTTAATTGATACATTTATGCTTAACCATTTCCCTTTTTACAATTCACAAAAGATGTTTTTCAAAGTAGATTATCATATATTTCAAAATAACCTGTTATCAACAGTGTATTTTGAAGCCTGCACATATGCTTAAGTAAAAATGTGAATACCTTTTACCTATTTATCTAAGTATCATATTTAGGTAAATAAAAATAACATTATATTGACCAAAATCTGTCTAGCTCAACCTTACTTTATATTATTGTGACAGTCATAACAAAATACAGCAAAAACAATAATAAACATTAGGTTCAACAGATTCTTTATAATGTGATGGAGCATTAATCTGTTTACCATACACCCTTTACAAAGCAGTTTTACTGGCTAAAATAGTTAACAGAATTTCATTAGAAGGTAGCCAGCCAGTATAGCATGAACTTACAAAGAGTAAATTAGAGTTCATTTTGCTCCATGAAGCCTATCATTCCTAAAATCATGGTTTTTATAGAAGCTAGTAAGAAGTGTTTGATATCTATCAGTGGGTACTAACAAGTAACCGATCCTACAGTCTCTTACCACATTTGTAGACTGAAATAAATAAAACTGATCATGAACAGATTAAAGGCTCCCAGCCCACGCTCCCGCCCCCTATTTTATGTATCAACCCTATCTATTTACTTGAGTTAAGGGCTTCACCTTTTAATTTTTTTAAAGGTAATCATGAGAATGCTGTATTTTAGTTGAATTTAATGATGAATTTACTTAAACTTCAATAAATATGAATTCTCACATCTCCGATCTTACTGTAATATATGTAGTAAGTCAATTGCTTTCAACAAATCTTTGCTGTTAATAAATATACATATAATCAGTACCTTAAGCTAAGAATACCTGGAGTAAAAAAAATAATTAAATTATACAAAATAACCATGGTTCTCTACATAGGTATTACCTTCTAGTAGAAATTATCATCTCCTAAATTTCATTTGTAAAATGTACACAGCTTTGGGGTGTGTGTGTGTGTATACCACTGTTACAACTTTTGAAATGCCTTTCACAAAATTAGAACTTAGAGAACCAATATTGCTCTTTCTTTCATTAAGTTTTCAGAGAAAAGAGAGAAATATGATGGAGAAAATATATTTTCCAATGCAAATGTTTTATTAGGGGAGTGATTAGAATACTAATGAATCTGCAAATACAGCATTTCATTTGTTATCAAACACCCAGAATATATATCTGAAGCTTGGAAAACTGCAGCAGTATTATTTTGAATCATTGTGTATAATCTCTATGCATTTGCAAAACTGAATGCTTAGCTTTATTAGATTACAAGGGGCAGAAGTACTTATGTTTTTTAACAGAAAATTGTTTTTCACATTATAGATGTAATACAAGCAAATTTAAGAAAATATGAAACATTCAAGAATGTAGAGAAAAAGATCCACTGTACCACCCACTACTACACCCATCAAAATCTGGCACATTTCCTTCTAGTTTTTCAATATGCATACTTTGTCAATATATATACAGCCATCATACCATTTATACAATTTGTATAAAGGCAAACACATTGTTAAAACATCCAGATCATTACTAAATGGTAACAGTGTCTTTGTCCCAAACTATATTTTACATCTACAAAATTTAAATCAAAATTATTATACACATCATAGTTGCTCTAACAAAAATATCAAATCTTTGTTCATTTCCATAGAAAATTATATAAATAATACATTTCTATTTATACACTTACATACATATGTGTCATACAACATAAAGAAATGTATTTGGGCTCTACAACTAGATGCATCTCTAATTAATTAACTAAACATTTTTTTGGATTACTTACCTTTAACTGTTGTTCTTTAAAAGTACCCTCAAATTAATCCAACTTACTGATTTTTTAACTGAGACAAGTATTCCCAAAATTGTTAATATTTTTCCTTAGCAATCTGCGGAAATGTTGGCAGCTTAATATACTCTGGATTTAGTAATTTCCTTGGTGAATTGATCTCTCAACAAGACAATATACATTTGGAAAACACTGATAATGTTTAATAAAAAGTGAATGAATTTCAAAGAGCATTCTGCTTTGCCTAAAAGGGCTTTAAAGATTAAGTGTCATCACTGAACAAAACTAAAAATCCTTTCTGTATTGAATACCAATTAAGTTTCCTCTCAGAACAAAAATCTATTGAACTTAAAAACATAAAAATATTTTGGCATAAACATGACAGGATTTGATAATGTAAAATAAAGTAAGATGAACCAAAAAATTAAAAGATGAGAAGGATTTAAAAAAATATTATTATTGCCTTTTAATATGTTTTAAGACTAAAAAACTGACCCAGTATTATGGAATGTGTAAAATAACACTGTGGTTCACTAA
Source organism: Manis javanica (assembly GCF_040802235.1). NCBI lineage: Eukaryota > Metazoa > Chordata > Mammalia > Pholidota > Manidae > Manis > Manis javanica. The sequence goes on from NC_133162.1 coordinate 126,336,458, forward strand.
AATTCTGATAATCTGTTTGGTTAGAGATTTAATCTAAGTTAAACATTTTTTTTAAGTTTAAAAAAGAAAAAGAAAAATAGAAAAATTCTAGAATATATTTTTATAAAGATGTTGAACCTCAGATAAACATATTTTGGCCTTTAAGAATTACCAGTGAAGATATAAGTGGATATGGATGTAACTTGTTCCTTAAAAAGTCACACAAAACAACGGCAAATAGGTTATGTGATGAACATAAAAGAACAGTGTCATCAATCTCAAGTTCTAGTTATGTCTGCCTGGTTGAGGCTGTGTGATCTTGGAAAATTCCCTTCATCTTTGCACTCTTAGAGGGTAAAAGAGGCAGGAGAAGCCCACCTATTTGTAATAGAAAATACTAACTACCAGAAGAGTTTCTCTCTGTGAGTTATAATGGGCCAATAGGAAGAACAGTTCAATAAAGAAAGTACCAACTTCAGTTGGAACAATTTAACCTTTTGAAACATTTTCATGAGCATTAATTCCTTTTTAACCCTGACATAATCCTGAGGCAGAAATAAAATTATCATTGTCTCTATTTCACATACAAAGAAAAGAGGGACATTATTTCGTTGTTGTTTGAAATCACAAAACTATTTCATGGATTAACAAGATTCTAGGTCTTCTCATTCCCTAACATGGGCCTCTTTCAATGGAGCTGATAAAGGGAATAATAAGCATATGCAGCTGAACCCAAGCGAGGAACAAAGGTGAAACATTAAAGGAAACATAGGAAGATGAAGTTTCTGCAGTGGGTTCTCTGTGTTGATTGGTGAGGTCGTGTAAACCCTCAATCTCAAAGGGAGCTATGGTGATATTTTCAGAACTGTGTATTATCAATTTAAAAATTCAACTTCGGCAAAAAACAGAAATTTTACTCACCTAATATTATGGAAGCCCCCTGCCCCAAAATTACCAAACTTCTTGTGAAAATGGATGTGGCACGGCATAATCACATAGACAAGATCTTTCCAAAAAGGCGTTATTTATCCTCTTTTGAACTAACAACATGTTTTTTTCTATTCAAATACATTTTTTAAAAGCTATTTAAAAAATTTCAGGGAACTAATGTCATCATATATTTCACTTGCAGATACTTTTATACTTATATAAATTATCAAATTGACATAATTAATAAACAGGAAAAAGTTTAATTTTTTGAAGAAGACATTAATTATGCCAAAGCTCCTTGTCACTGCAACATAGTAAATTGAGGCCTTGGTGGGTGTTCACCACAAAGCTATGTGAACAGCCACATTCACTAACTAACAAAGGCAATGCTCTAGAGGGTAGCGAAATTTACTTCATTTAGGTTACGGTACTACTTTTTGGTTCAAAGACTGTACTAAAAAGTGGATACCTGCGGTCCATCTCTGGCTTCATAGAAGTCACCCACTGTTATTTTTGCACTGAAGCTGAAATTGTCCCTTGAGATATCCATTATTCCATTTCTGCTGAGATACTGAAAAAATCACATATTTTTCCACTTCAGGTTTTAATAATCACAACCCAGCTTTGATGTATAGCTATCTTCAGGACACTAAAGTTTCGCATATTCTATCAAGGGCTATGGATTTATAGGAGATCAATTTAGATTAAATACATTAGTCCCACACAAGAGAATATTTTGCATCAAGGAACTTGATCTGAGAAAGGAGTGCACTTTTTTTTCCATAAGCATGCTTAATAGGCACCAAATGTATGTTATTTGGTGAAAAGTATGTACCTTTATTACTTCAGGGTACTGCCTAAGTTTCTTCCCACATGGAGCATAATATGCTACTTCTCCTTGAAGGCGCCCTCCAAAGTTTCTTATTCTTGTCTCTCTCTGCCAGCTACACATAACAGAAATGAGGGTTATAACGTGCTTAATTTTAAGAAAGCTTTTAAAAATAAAAGTAAAATACCTTAAGAACACATGCTCTTTAGAAAACATGAAAAATGCAAAGAAAACAAATAGAAACCCCTAATTATATAATTCAGATGCATTTACTATTAAAATTATTTAGATTTTTAGCTAAGTAATTCAACTAAAATTAATCAGAGACTCATTTCACAAATATAAAACTCCATTAAGTTTTTTAGAAATTGTAACAGGTATGACTTTGGGTATCTGAACATATTCAATAATGTGTCAATGTGTACTGATTTTTTACATCTGAAAAGCTTTATGTGAGAAGAGTAAAGGAAACCTGGCTCTCTTCTCCATAAGGACCAGTACTTCCATTGTGAAACTTCTTAGTTTCAATTGAACCATGTTAGCCAAACTCTGCTCAAGTCCCTCAGGTTTGCCCACAGAGGCTGTCACTGTCCTTTAATTCTATCTTCACAAAAAACTCAGACACGCTTCACTGCGTCCCTGACCTTTGCCAAGTGAGTTACTCTTCTTTTTCAGTCATAGTCCCACCTGGCCATGTGATTCCACCCCAGCCCTGCCATATCTAAACAGCAGTTGGCCATAATTTCAGTTCTCTGGTGTTATCAACTTCATTGTCCTTTGTTCTAGTTCTTCCCCTCTAATAAATACTGTTCAGTATATACACATCTCTTATTAACAGTAGAGAATGAGAAACCAAATATGCATAAATTTTGGGAAAAGCAGAAAGAGAAATGCTATGTTGCATACCCATATTCCAAAGGAATACGCAGCTCACGTTCATCTGCTATCCGTCTTCTTTTGGAAGTGCCTTCGAGAGAATTCAACCAGTTAATATTAAAGATTAGTTTAAACAGATGGCAATTTTTGACAGTTTGAAACTTTTCTTTAAATACTACATGTCAATGACTTTGATTATTTAGTGTATTTCTGCAACTTGTACAGTATTTTTAGATTGTTTTCAATAAAACATATTGTATAAAGTAGAGGTTCTTTGTTCTTTTTTCTTTGGTCTGCATGACAGAATAACTAGCCTTTCTAAAGGAAATATAATGCAAGGCAAAAATGTATAGCTTTCTTATCATTTTACTATTAAAGAAATGGCTAAGAAAGTAGGATGGAAACAGTAGACAGAGGTTTCAGAAAACTATGGTTGGTTTTTTTTTGAAAATATGAGTTTTAAATTAAAAATTTCAACAGCTGGCTCATAACTTCTATGATCATATAAATTCATAGTAAAAAACATTACTAGGTCTTTTAATTAATCTAAAGTACAAAGGAATGGGATTATGATTATATGTAAAATTTTTCATAGACAATGATTAAGTTTCACGAAATACAAATACATGCATCTTAAATTAGATTATCATACTGGTTTGTGGCAAATGAAAGAAAAACTAGAAATTTCCAAGAAAAGAATGAAGTAAGTAAAACAATATGGTATTTTACGATACACCTTTATATTTTCTTAGCTACTGAAATGAAAATAGTTTGGAATATTAATGTTAAAACTTTTAATGAAGACCTCTAGAAGCTTATAAAATGTCAAATAGAAAAAAAAGATGTGGCATGTTAATGCAATATGAATGCTCGTCACTAATACAAATGACACTGGCTCTGTGTTGGGCAGATATGCAATCATCTCTTAAGTAACCAAGTGAGCTCGTTTTTATAAAACACAAAAAAGTCCACCTGTTAGTCAAATTCTAAATTCTAGAAGCATAAACTGAACACAAAAGCAGGAATGTATTCAAAATCAAGAGCTGTCTTGATCAGGTTCTTAAATTGGAAGCACAGAGAACAGAAATGGTAATGGGCCATATCCTTTCAAAATACACACTGACCTTTCTGAGCCAACCTGAGCTACAGCTGTGACCCTGGATTCCACTGAGATCATGCCCAGAATACTGTATCAATAAGACTTCTTGCTATGGTTTGACTTCTACTTTACAATAATAAAAATAAAGTGTAGGTACCAGAGTGTGGACTTGAAGTAAGTGTGGAAGAAGGTGTGCCAAGAAAAGCAGGTGACTGGGACTCAGAACATAAGGCAGCAGAAGCAGAGCCTGCGGCTTTTGCTATGTGGAGGTTACGAGGTGTTGAGTGAGCTGTGAGACTCATGGAAGGGCTTTTGACAGAGGAGGTTGTTTTATTCAGTTTCATTGCAGTTTTCTCTCCTTCAGTATCACTATCTGATTCATCTTGGTCTTTATCATCATCATCATCTTCTTCTGATCCTTCTGTATCTGATTCTGAATTACTATCTGATTCTGGGAAGTAAAAGAAGCATTTGTATATTATAACTAGATAATCACCAAACAGTTTGCAGTTTGCATCTAAATGGAATAGTTCAGGAATCAGCACCTGTGATTCAGAACTCAACTGAGCAACTTTCCTCAGAGTAAATGTTAAAATTACTATCATACAAGCTATCTGAGTACAATGTATGCAGGCTACAGAGTCTCAAGTCTTCATTAAAAGTATCTGCTTTACTTAACATTTTAATCATAAAACAGTTCTCACATGACATTGTTCACATGATGAGTTCTGCTTGGTTTAAAATTCACTTTTAATTTAATAGACAAACTAAAGTACAGAAAGAATAGAATTGCCTATCTAAATTAATAGATTCCAGTACTTTAAGAAGTACACTGGGTTAAGTATGAGGAGGTGAAGCCTGGAACTTCCATAACCCTATCATCTGTGCTGTGAGAAAAAAGAAAACAATTTTTAGGGGGAGATTCTTGGCTTTTTGGCTATGTGGAGTTAATTTATGGCAGTTTGGCAGTTATGGCTTTTTGGTAGTTAATTTATTTAGGGGCAGGACTTCACCAGGCTTCACAAAAAGACTAGAATTATAGACATTAACTGTGTGGGATAATTTAATGATATAACAATTTAAGTTTGTTCTAGCAATCTAGTCCTATAAATGCATCCTTCCCTACAGATATGTAAAATCTACACCTGGATTAAACTTGATAAACATAGGCCTGATATTTGGACTGTATCTTAACAGTCCCAGAACAACAGCTTTTGTGAAATTGTGTTTTGTGTAGTACTACTGGCCTACAATGAAGTTCATTATAAAAACTGTTTTTTATCTATCATGCAAAGTTGTGTTTACAGGAACCCCAGGAAAAAATATTATCAGGAAAAGTTGTTCCTACCCCGAGCAAGTAGGTAGTTTTCCTTAGAGCCCCCTTTAACTGTGTAACTGATTATATTTTCCTGTTCACAGTGGCAGCCTGAGAATTTACTATTAGATTTGTGGCTGACCAGGAACAAATCCAGAAACCTGAGTAGTATGTATTTCACCTTTGTATTTAAAATTTAAGCTATCTTACATTATATGTTTTCAATCTTCTGTCGAACAAGGGGAGTTAAGGAGAAGAAAAACAAAAAGAAATTTTTTTAAAAAAAAGCCAAACTAGAAAGCGAACCAAAAAAAATTCGGAAGCACTCTGCAGGTTATTAAACAAATTCTGTGCCGGTAGCGGACACTCATAGGATTTAGGGCGTGGGTACCTTCTGAATAACTGTGACTATAATTTTACCTTTGTTCAAAAATACCTAGTGACACATTTCAACAAGCAGCAGAAGAGATGAAAAAGGACAAATGAGCGGTCATGAGGTCAATGAAAATTAAGCAACTTTGCGAAATTATTTCATAATTCATGCATCATTTATATTCACTTTAAAATCATTATTTGTTTATTGTTAAATGAATAACAAAGCTGAGAATTTAACTTCGGATTTCCGATTTGAATTACTCCGATATTTTTGGCCAGGTCACTAAAGGGAGGGCACACAGCTGTATGAGACACGATGAATGACGCTGATCGCAAGTGTGGGCATTAAGAACCTCTTTAAAATGTTTCTTGTTCACATAGCATTTAGAAAAGTGATTTAGATTTCAAAACAGAAAATAACCTGATTGGCTGTCATCAGAGTCATCTTCCTCCTCTTCTTCCTCCTCTTCCTCCTCATCATCCTCTTCATCCTCATTGGACTCTTCAGAATCTTTACTACTGGGAATGTCTGAATCGGTCCCTCTGAACTGCTCCACTGAAGGCTTTGCAGGATGAGAGGGATGCTGTGTTTTTACTGTGTTTACGTTGTTGCCACCTGCTTTTTCCTTCCCTTGACTATGCAGCAGGGGAGAGGCGGCGGGCATGCTAGGGGCCTGATTGCCAGGGGTTCGTCTGCCACTTGTACTCAAATTCACAGGTGAGGAAAACGGGCAGCTACTTGCAGGAGCAATGTTTTCACCGATCTTACTCTGCATTTTGGTTTTGGTAGTGAGTGCTAGAGGAGCTTCCTGAATGACACTCTGAATGACTCCATTTGGTTGGTGATTACCTAAAAGTGCATTTGTCAAGAACGGGTTAGGGTGGTTGTTTTCTAATGTTTGTTTTGGATGTGCTGGTGAACTAGAGGTTGCTTTTGGATTTGACAAAGCTGCAATAACCTTCTTCAGGCTCTTAGATGACTCCTGTTTCTTTAACTGCACTGGGAATGTCTGTTTGTACTGTTCCTGTTGAAATATAAGTTAAAAGACAAAACAACAATGTATACCACACAAGTGCTATAAAAGTAATGGCAGATATGACTACATGGTTGCTGAACCTTGGTGAGACATGATTTATTTAAAATCTAATTTGTCTTTCCCCTCAAAATATATGTTTCCTATCTTCCTCTCATTACTGTTGCTCCTATTTTCTCAGGAATCCAAACTTAAAACCCTAAAAACTGTATCTTTCCTTTCTATTTTTTCCAGGTCAGCCATGTTACTATGTGTTTTAGATTCTTTCATTGAAATATTGCTCAAATTCAGGGCATAACATCACTTCTTCCCACCCAACTCCCAATATATTCTGTACCCCAATGCCGATTTTGTCTTAATGTAAGCCTTATTTTATTAAACTAGCTCCTTCGTTAAAAGCCTTAGTATCTCCAACACCATTGCCAATTTTATAAAGCCGAAACACTTAATTTTGATGTTCAAATTACTTTTTATTTTAATGTTTAAAATACATTTATTTAAGGAGAACACTGTCTCATTATCTTTAAATAAAAATGATTTGCATTTCTTAACATGGAGCTGCCATGGCACTAGGACTTAACTGCTTCCTGGTCCACAGGGCTTACATGGCACCTCACTACTGCTTCCCCAGTGTTCTGGGGCCCGGAGGCCTCCTCTGCTGGAAGTCCCCATGGCAATTTCAGGGGCTTGACTCTTATCAAATGTTTAACTATTTTCAGTTTTGCATTCACTGAAGGGATATTCTTTTGGAGTATGTGCTTTTTCTAGTCCAAACATCTCCATTACATCTCTTCCCCCATATGGACATCTTTTTGTATTCTTTATTGATAACAATACACGGTTTATGAGGGTGCTGTGGATCCCCCACCATGTTCCCCATGATTTGCAGGTGAAGGAGGAAAAACTTGATTGGGAATTCTTGACCTGGTAAATCTGTCACAAATCCAGTCTATACAAATGACTGGCCACACACCTTTTCTAACGATTTGTAATCTGTCTGGAGGCTTCTGAACTATTACTGATCACAAAATCCCTGCTGTGAGTGTGGAGAATGTTCTCCTTATAGGCAGCCGACTGCTAAATGTTCACCCTGAACTTATCTGTATCAAGGGGATCAAATTACTTTTCAAGTAGATACTAACACACCTTTCTGGTCAAACTGAACTGTATGTCATGCCATGTGCATATTATACTGTCATTATCTCCACATTTTGCTATAACCATTTTCTTTGCATGAAATGTCCTCTTAATACATTTCAAGCCAAAGAAATCTTGTCCATTGTTCAAAATCCAACCCAAGCTTTCCCTGTTTCTCCAAGCTGGAAGCACCCATCGCCTCTATCCTTTGAGCAAGTTTACCTCTTACATTCTGTCTATAGTATACGTGGTACAAAGCTGGGGACAATGCTGGCTCAACATTCAGGGGCGCCCACTTTAGAGAGCTTTCAGCATATTAGCAATAGGAAGGGTTTAATAACACAGCTTAGGAAAATTATACTTTTTTTGAGAAAGATTAGTTTGTAATGACTAAAAGCCATAGAATTTAGATCTGTAAATAAGAAACAAAAAATTATTTGGTTATCAGAATCTTTTTTGAAAGTAATAAAAACATAAGACTTTTATTAAATTTGTGTAATTAAAATTATAAGAATAAGCTGAAGTGGAATGATTACAATATTGTAAGGTAACTAAAATGTAGTTCAATTTCAGAATATAAAATTCTGTAATGAAAATGGTTGCCTTGAAATTAAAATCAGCAGTGCTGTCAGTACCAGATCTGGGCTCCTAACACCCAAGTCAGCAAAGATTTGTGATGGGCATTTCACAAATGTAAATGCAGATGGTACTTAAATATTTTAAAGCACCAGTACTAAGAAGCAGTAAGCTATTCCTATATAAACTTCTTTATCATATTTAAGATCTTTGTATTAATTTAGAAAATTAAGTTATATTAAGATGATTTAGAAAATTAACCTATATTAAGATAATTCTTTGTGAACAAAATACTGTCATATAATATTTGTACCTAAGGCAATGCCTCAAAAGAGCATGCTTAATTTGAATTTATTCAGAGAATAAAGTATGGAAAATTATACTTGATAATTACATTCATCTTTAAAAAAATTATATAGCAAAATTCTTAAATAAAATACTTTAATATAATTAATTTTACTTACTACTTAATGATATTGCATGTTATATATAGTATAAGGATAGGGACTGTCCTTATAATTCATATTTAATGTATACTGACTTAAATTTTCAGAAGAAAAAATCAGTGTATTTTCATTTCTTAGAACAACTGATGACACATAATCATTTGGTACTTTTTTTCATAGGTAGTAATTGTTCCTTCTAAATATACAGAATCAAACATTCATGAAAATAAAAACTTTCCTCTTCATTTAAAATTTTGTATTTTAATTTTCTGAAATTGCTTTTCACTCTAAACTTCTGAAGAATAATTTCTCATATGTTGACAACTCAGTTTTCAAAAAGTAACCAAAGATCACTGTATTTTATCCCAAGACTAATTATAGTTCCTCTTTTATAGCAAACATGTTGTCCTTTTCTGATATTAGGGGTGGTACATAAAAAGGAAGAGAGGAGATAATTGAGACCTACATAATAACAGCAAACGTCATGCTGCCTTAAGATGCACACTTAGCTGAGAGGAGGACGGGGAGAGAAGGGCGGAAGCTGTCCTACCTCTAAGTTCTTGCTCCCCTGAGCCCTGAGTCTCTGCAGAGCACAAAAAAATCTAGGCAAAACTTGATCAAGAAAACTCACTCCCGATCCATACACCCAATTAGCATATATTGATTTGAATTAAATGTCTACAGTGTTAAGGGTATGGAAGGATCCACTGATTAAATAACACTCAAAAAAAATCACAAACTAATGAGAGATACATAGCAGGTAGCATGAAACAGTTGAGATTATCATATGAAATATAGCGAAGTTCTGTTAGGCTGTCATATAAAGAAAGACCTGATGTAAGAGAATTATTTATAAAATACCCCTTAACTCAATACTTGGTACCAACAAAAAGTAGATAAAGTCATCTAGAATTAAGTCAGTGAGAATGCCCATTCACTTCCAACTACCACTGTCATTTCAGAAACCCCAAATATTTCATATTCATAATTAATTTTGAAATAATAATGACCTTGGTTTAAAACTTTTCTGATCTAAATTTGTGATATTGGCAAGTAACTCTCTCAGCCTTAGTTTCTTTACCTCACACAATTCTGTAAGGATTTTATAAAATCATATGTGTAGAAATCCTAGCTTGGCTACATTAAGCAAGTGTTTAATAAATGACTTTCTAAAAGGCAACCATATGAAATTATTTAAATAAGAAACATTTAAAAACTAAAAAAATTAAGGAAACTTTCATAAAGCAAATAATTCTTGACTTGGCTCTGTAAATTCAATGATCTTAAAGTGGAATGTACATTAATGAACGATTAAATTAACCCCAAACAATGTAATTTTTAATTTGCTTGATTTATTCATGGAGACTCAATAATGTGACACCAATAATAATAATACCTTCTTATGATTGAGCAGTGCATTCCAGGTTATCCTATGCATGATGTTATGATACCACCACTCATTCTACTTAGATGAGTGGTTCTCAATTCTGGCTGCACATTTTAAATACCTGGGAAGCTTTTCAGACATACAACACCTTAGTCTCAACACAAGAAATTCTGATTTAATTGTTCTAAGGTGGCATTTCTTTTTCCAAAGTTTCCCAGGTTGTTCTAATGTAGACATAAGCTTGAAAGCTACTCATTTAGGTTCTCAAAAAATCCTGACTATCTCAATTTATTTTTCTTTGACCCTGTCCTTAAATTCTCCACAGTAAAATAAGAGTCAATGGACAAGGACACTACAAGTTTCTGAGAAAGAAAGGCCGCGTATCACAGGGTTAAGAACAAGGACTCTAGTACCACACTGCTTAGGTTTGAATTCTAGCTCCATCGCTAACCAGCAGTGTATCTTGAGAGAGTTAAGTTCTACAAATTTCAGTTTGGCCATCTGTCAATAGGCATAATAATATCAGTAGCACTTCCAGATATTAGTATCCAGTGAGTAAATGCATGTCAGCACCTAAAACAATGGCTGGCAGACAGTAAGTATTCTACAAGTGTCATGTAATGATTAGGATGCTTAATGGTACTTTTTGTAACTGAAAGACAGCCTCCTTTCTGTGTTCAAACATAGTATTTCTTCTCTACTATGAACTTATTCTAGAATATAAGCACTGGTCACTTAATTACTAGAATTCTACTGGACATACGAATATAGACCATGTAGTAACAAAATCAATAGCAAGAAAATAAAGATGAAAAAAAATTTTCTGATGAGTAGTTCTGGTGTTTGTGGAAGAAAAAGTTACTCAAAATATTTTTTATTTCATATAACTCATTAAGACTGGCAAAGGAAGATGATTCTTTAGACTTGTACACTTAAATTGATAAATTATGGGACTACAGAGGTAAATTACTTGAGTTCATTTCTTTGAAAAAGAATATATTGATATTAGAAAAAAGGACATTGATTTTAAATTAAAGTAATTGTGAAGTATGTCTTTTTCAAACATACTTCTGCCCTTTCTGCTAAATCATTAAACTTGGAGGAAAAAAATGACGTGATTATGTTGCTAAGAAAATGTGTAACAGATGTCTAGGTAAATACAAAATCAGAAGAATTTAGTCTTCTGATGTACATATTCTATCCCTGGTGACTAAGAAAATATAAAAATAAGAGTAGAATTTAACTTCTATATTGTGAGACTATATAAAAGCTCATATTCTTTTTTTTTTTAATAGTACAAAGTCTTTATTCTGCACTAGGCCCTCTGCTGAGCACTTCACATACATTTCCTCAAGCAGTGATCACAAAAGACCTATGAGATACATAATCATTGCCCCTTCTTACAATTTTACATCAAATGTCATACGTACACAAAAGGAAGGAAAAATATTATAATGAACCTCCATGTAAAAAGCTCATTTTCCAATAGTAAAATTTTTAACTCACCCGTTTGGATCGCAATTCACTGGTCAAAAGACTAGATTCTTCAGAGGTATTTTTATTCCCTGCTTTAAGTACATCAGGAGAAGGAACTATGAGTTTCAGGTAAGTTTCCTTTTTGGCTTGATTTACCAAAGATAAAGGTTTCACATTGGACACCAATCCCGTAGACTGTATCACACTTGTGTGTTTGTTCACAGATTCCTCCTTTGCCTGAGAGCTTTGGAAAATAAACGGAAGCTGCTGTGACAAAACCTGAGGCTGCTTCTGGGATTGGAATGATGAGTGAGTCTGGGATTCAGACACAAGAGGTAATGGCTGGTGTATTCTCTTTTCCTGGGCCTTTTCAGTTGCTTTCTGTCCATCTGCCTTTGGGTCTGATATACCATGTAATAGCACCTATAAATAAACAATTAAAAGGCAACTTAACATATATTAAAACAAAGAACATCAGGCAGTAAAACTGGGAGAAAAAAGGGAACTTTATAAGGGTTCCTAATGACTTATGATAGAAACATAAAACTCATTAAAATACACCAAATGGCTTTCTAAAATTGTTTCTCCATCTCCTATGCTGTCTCGTTCAAAAGTAGGAACTAAAGGCAATGATGGTCTTAAACTCTAGACTTTGGGAGTCAAGATAAACCAATTAATTCCTAAACATGAATGAATAAATGTGTGGATACTGCCAACGAAGCTATTTATACCTGGTTGTTACTTTTATGTTGTGCTTCAGTCTCTGAATCAGAATCATCGTCTTCACTTTCTTCAATACTTTGATCTTCTTCTTCTTCATCTTCTTCCAGATCATCTGAATCACTACTACTAACGCCTTCACTTGAGGTGTCTGATGATGTACCCGAATCACTATCACTGTTGCTAGAACTTTCCATAGTTTTCTTCCTCGGTTTCTGGATAAAGACAAAATTTTTAGTGAGACTTTATTTTTGGAAAAAATTCAAGTATCAGTAAGAGGAAGGCTCTTTTAATTTTCAAGTGATATTTTCAACCTCAAAATATCATTTTAGGAAAAAAGAAAAAGTCACAGGTTAAAAGGATAATTATTCAACAAACAGATCGAATTGCCTGATAGGAATTCTCCAATGAATAGTACATGTTCTTTCATGTACAGAACACTGGAAAAATCAATACAGTATATACATAGATCTACTCATATATGTCACTGCCATGCTTCACAATATATGACAAACTAAAGAGCAATTTACAAAATTATAATTCCAATCACAATAAGGGTTACATACACTGAAGTTTTATATTTAGTTTTAGTCTCCTTTCTTTATTCAGATCATGAGTCAGTAGCCAAATATTTATATATATATATAACATGCCAAACACACCTTCCCAGCTGCAGGACAAAGATGTTGTTTAAGACAGTGTCCTTTCCACCAGGACACTGAGAGCCTTGCAGTGGTGTTTTGGGTGGGAGAGCAGACAGATGACTAATATAAAAGCAAGTAATTCCATACAATAGTAAGTGCTGTAAAGAATATAGAATAGGCAGCAAAAGACTTAGAGGGCTGCTTTAGTTAGGGTCAAGGAATTTAATTTTTTATATTTCACACCAGAAGAGACAGAAAAATCTTGCGAGAAGACTCTATGGGAGAAAGAACATTTAAGACTCTATGGGAAAAAGAAAATCCAAAGCTGGTAGGAAGTGATATTAGGACACATAAAAGGAAAGTTTTGTGTTTAAATAACACACAATGGTGGCAAAAAGAGGAAAAATCATGAGATGAATTATACTTAATAACTATATAACAATGGAAAAGTTAAAACTCTGCTAAAAGGGAGACTGAAAAAGAGAACGTTGAAATGGTAGAGCAACAACAATGAGTACAGTCTGAAGTTACTTTGAAACATTTCAACAGCATAAATTAGAAAATACAGAAAAAGCAATAAAAACATCGAATTACTAAAATTATGGTCTTACTGTAAATACAGCTTTTCGTGACTACTGGGATTAGGGAATGAAAGACAGTAATACACCTCTCTGCCAGGAAGTTCAGGTTGAAGCCGTAGTTACTGACTGCAAATCTATACTCCTTCCTCTGTGCCTTCTGAAATTCGATTTAAATCAAATAAAACGCATATGAGTGAGGAGAGTCACTCGTGCTACCTGCCTGCAGCCGTACTCCAGGTTAACTGCTCCGAACCAGCAATGCGAGGCTGCCTCCAGAGACACACCCCTCAGTAAGCCCCCTCACAGGTATCATCATTCCCTGAGCTATCTCCTTCCCTCACATTTTAAATCAGAAAGTGATTCGGAGCTGAACTTGGAGTAGTGTGCGAATCCAGATGAGGAAGACCAAGTGGAGACTAAAAGGAAAGAGCAGTACTATGGCAATATTAAGCCTACCATTTATTTGGCAGAGAAACAGCTCTTTCTTTGCACCCCCAATCTGCTGTGGGTTTCTCTCCACGTATAGCAAGACTATAAAAATCAAGGAATCTGAACTGAAGTTACCACTTTTGATTTTTGTAGGGGCTAAGAAAGGAGCTGCAGTGATTCAGCAGGGAAAAATAAACCATTTCAATGCTCAAGTAATCTGTGTAAGTATTTTTTTAAAGAGGCCATGAGAAATGAGGCCTGCACTCCAGAATTGGTGTAGTAGTGCAGGTTCTAAACTTTCAGGCATAATATTCACTTGCAGAACCTGCTGCAATCAGCACATTCCAATTCCAAACGGGCAGAAGTATCCACACTCAAGCACTGAATGTGATTCTCATGCAGGCGGTCTTTGCAGAGGATTCTCTGATGGAGTGCAAAGAGTGTGCTTTTGTTAAGGTAACAAATTTAATCCCCATCAGAAAAATTCACTGCATGTGAGCAGAGACATCCAGGTATGGAACCCGGACACATAGTTCTTTACTCCTTGCACCTTCACCAGGCTCTCCCTCCACAGTCACCCCACACCCTGCACGCCTTGCAGGGATCCTTAACCTCATCTTGTCCTTTGTCCTCTTTCCTGAAGCTGGAAACAGGGCAGAGCAGATGTTGGTTGATAATATCTATGTTGCAGAGCTGATACCAGAAGTAGAGTCAATAGGTACCATACCAGGACCCCTCCAGGGCACCAGGAAGATGAGATTGGTTCTGAGAAGCTTCAAAGCCCTTCCAGTTTCTGCTGTAAGTGCCATAGCCTTTTGCCGGTAGCATATAACCTGTCCCTCGGCCCACATCGGGTAAGGCAGATTCTGGAAAGGTCCCCTGCATTGTCTTTGGGCTGCCCATCTAAGAGAAAGCTTTCTCTGCTTTAAACATGTGACTCAGAGATTGGCTTACTGTGCACTGGGCACACAAATCTGGATCTGGGGGTCCAGAAACAGTATTAGAGAAAAAGAGAAAAATGAGTTTTGATATCACCAATTTCATCTCCTTAGTCGATACTGGTATGTGTGTCAGTGTGTGGTGTATGTAGTTCTTTTTGTATTCACACACAATTAGGTATATCCCTTTTCTGTCATTTAAAGATTTTTAAAATAAATTTAGCTTCATTAAAAAAATGATCCAGGAAGAGCTTATTAATCCCCCCGCTCCCCCATCCAATCTGGGAAAAGCATTTCAGAACCCTCTCCCGAACTTTCATTTCACTGTAGACCACTTTCAATAACAAAACAAATATGAGTTCAAGGCTATTATGTACCAGGCATAGTTGCTCTAGTCTCTGGGGACACAAGGGTGTGACAAGCGGATAGCAACTCTGCCCTAGTGGGAACAGGGAGAAGCTCAATAAACAATATAAGTAAGTGTTTTTAGTGATGAACACCATGACTAAAACAGAGTAATTAGATAATGTGCATTGTTGGTGGGATGAAGATTGAGATGCAGTTACCAGGTGGACCTCCCTGGGCTGAGACCTAAATGGAGGGTGAGAGCCAGTCATATACACACAGAAGAGCCTTTCAAGACAGGTGCAACAGCAAAGGCAAAGCCATGAGCTGAAAACAAGGCTGGTATGTTCAAAGAGGAGAACTCAGCTGGACCAGCTACAGCACAGGGATCCAGGGACAGAGCCGAAGGAAGGAAGGCTGTGTGGACTGGTGGGGAATCAGAACACACAGCGTCTTGTAGGCCATGGCAAGGACTTTATTCTGAGTGGGTAGAAAACTGTTGGAGGGAGTGATAACACACGGTGTTTTAAAACCACAAAAAATCACTTATGCTTTAAAAATAAATGGTTCTGGCTGCTGTGGTAATAATAACTTGTATAGCAGCAGGAGTGGAACTTATTCAACCTTGAATTGTTCTGTTTTTTTCAACAGGCTGTATGTAGTGTATTTTAGTGGTGGTTATTTAATTGTTTAATTAAAAAATATCTGTATTCATTCTAAATATATATACAGACTATATGAGTGAATTGCACTTAATCAATGATTTTCAGTGAGCACTACTGAGATAAGTAACCCCCAGGAGAGATTATTAAAATTAGCTGAGGAATATTTTTTCAAAGTACACATGAAAGGGGCTAATGAAGCAATTTTTTTTAAATTTCTTTGACATATCTTCTTGTAGAGTAACTTAAGCATGTATAGGTTTTAAACTACTAATTAAATTGCGCACACACATTAACATAATAGGAATACAGCTACATAACCAAAGCAGATCTATAATTAGCATCCATCTCCAATGAAGCCAAGAAAACCAGTTAGGCACCCTAGGCATTTGTGAAAATTTGTCTATGATATGATGGATATTGTCCAACTGTACTTGAACAGTCTGAGAGAAATCAGACAAATTAAAGCAACCCATTTCTGGGATCTGTTCACATCCCATATGTTCTTTTAACAGTAGATAGTCTGTAGTTGTAAGATTTTGGAGTGCTATAACTTGCACTTCTCCTAATTCTTGGTTGAGTTCCAACAGTATAGATCCAGTCAAATTTGTTGTTTTACTGAAAGCACAGGCCAGCTTAGATATCTCCTTCTTCATTCCAATGGCAAGTCCAGGGAACGGGTGGGATGGATGCAGTTACAACTGCAGCATTGCCTGGATCTTTGTTGAGGTTTTTTGATGATCATCTTCTGGTATGAGTCTTCCAGAGTGCTGATGTTGGAAGTTCTTCTTCATATCCTATCTAAGTTCATTTTCAGGGTAGCCAAATTAGGCTGTGATCCTCTGTATAAACACAAACAGACACTTTGTCCACACTTTGATGTGCCCTTTATACCATTGTGTAGAACTCATTGGAGGTCACCACACAGGAACTGTTAGTCCATTTTTGGGTTCTGTAATTCCACTGCTGTTTTGTTCCTTCAGTTTTTCCTTTGTTCTTATACTCCACAGATGAGTGAAATCATTTGGTATTTCTCTTTCTCCGCTTGGCTTATTTCACTGAGCATAATACTCTCCAGCTCCATCCATGTTGCTGCAAATGGTAGGATTTTCCCTCTTTTTATGGCTGAGTAGTATTCCATTGTGTATATGTACCACATCTTCTTTATCCATTCATCTACCGATGGACATTTAGGTTGCTTCCAATTCTTGGCTATTGTAAACAGTGCTGCAATAAACATAGGGGTGCATCTGTCTTTCTCAAACTTGATTGCTGCGTTCTTAGGGTAAATTCCTAGGAGTGGAATTCTTGGGTCAAATGGTAGGTCTGTTTTGAGCATTTTGATGAACCTCCATATTGCTTTCCACAATGGTTGAACTAATTTACATTCCCACCAGCAGTGTAGGAGGGTTCCCCTTTCTCCACAGCCTCGCCAACATTTGTTGTTGCTTGTCTTTTGGATGGTAGCCATCCTTACTGGTGTGAGGTGATACCTCATTGTAGTTTTAATTTGCATTTCTCTGATAATTAGCAATGTGGAGCATCTTTTCATGTGTCTATTGGCCATCTGTATTTCTTTTTTGGAGAACTGTCTGTTCAGTTCCTCTGCCCATTTTTTAATTGGGTTATTTGTTTTTTGTTTGTTGAGGCGTGTGAGCTCTTTATATATTCTGGACGTCAAGCCTTTATCGGATCTGTCATTCACAAATATATTCTCCCATACTGTAGGGTTTCTTTTTGTTCTATTGATGGTGTCTTTTGCTGTACAGAAGTTTTTCAGCTTAATATAGTCCCACTTGTTCATTTTTGCTGTTGTTTTCCTTGCCCGGGGAGATATGTTCAAGAAGAGGTCACTCATGTTTATGTCTAAGAGGTTTTTGCCTATGTTTTTTTCTAAGAGTTTTATGGTTTCATGACTTACATTCAGGTCTTTGATCCATTTTGAATTTACTTTTGTGTATGGGGTTAGACAATGGTCCAGTTTCATTCTCCTACATGTAGCTGTCCAGTTTTGCCAGCACCATCTGTTGAAGAGACTGTCATTTTGCCATTGTATGTCCATGGCTCCTTTATCAAATATTAATTGACCATATATGTTTGGGTTAATGTCTGGAGTCTCTAATCTGTTCTACTGGTCTGTGGCTCTGTTCTTGTGCCAGTACCAAATTGTCTTGATTACTATGGCTTTGTAGTAGAGCATGAAGTTGGGGAGTGAGATCCCCCCTACTTTATTCTTCTTTCTCAGAATTGCTTTGGCTATTTGGGGTCTTTGGTGTTTCCATATGAATTTTTGAATTATTTGTTCCAGTTCATTGAAGAATGCTGCTGGTAATTTGATAGGGTTTGCATCAAATCTGTATATTGCTTTGGGCAGGATGGCCATTTTGATGATACTAATTCTTCCTAGCCATGAGCATGGGATGAGTTTCCATTTATTAGTGTTCCCATTAATTTCTCTTAAGAGTGACTTATAGTTTTCAGGGTATAGGTCTTTCACTTCTTTGGTTAGGTTTATTCCTAGGTATTTTATTCTTTTTGATGCACTTGTGAATGGAATTGTTTTCCTGATTTCTCTTTCTATTGGTTCATTGTTAGTGTATAGGAAAGCTACAGATTTCTGTGTGTTAATTTTGTATCCTGCAACTTTGCTGTATTACGATATCAGTTCTCGTAGTTTTGGAGTGGAGTCTTTAGGGTTTTTTATGTACAATATCATGTCATCTGCAAATAGTGACAGTTTGACCTCTTCTTTACCAATCTGGATTC
Organism: Manis javanica; assembly: GCF_040802235.1. Taxonomy (NCBI): domain Eukaryota; kingdom Metazoa; phylum Chordata; class Mammalia; order Pholidota; family Manidae; genus Manis; species Manis javanica. Next base: position 126,355,002 of record NC_133162.1, read on the forward strand.
CTTGTATTTCTTTGTTTTGTCTGATTGCTGTGGCTAGGACCTGCAGTACTATGTTAAATAACAGTGGGGAGAGTGGGCATCCCTGTCTGGTTCCCGATCTCAGTGGAAATGCTTTCAGCTTCTCGCTGTTCAGTATAATGCTGGCTGTGGGTTTATCATATATGGCCTTTATTATGTTGAGGTACTTGCCCTCTATTCCCATTTTGCTGAGAGTTTTTATCATGAATGGATGTTGAATTTTGTCAAATGCTTTTTCAGCATCTATGGAGATGATCATGTGGTTTTTGTCTTTCTTTTTGTTGATGTGGTGGATGTTGATGGATTTTCGAATGTTGTACCATCCTTGCATCCCTGGGATGAATCCCACTTGGTCATGGTGTATGATCCTTTTGATATACTGTTGAATTCTGTTTGCTAATATTTTATTGAGTATTTTTGCATCTACATTCATCAGGGATATTGGTCTGTAATTTTCTTTTTTGGTGGGGTCTTTGCCTGATTTTGGTATTAGGGTGATGTTGGCTTCATAGAATGAGTTTGGGAGTATTTCCTCCTCTTCTATTTTTTGGAAAACTTTAAGTAGAATGGGTATTATGTCTTCTCTGTGTGTCTGATAAAATTCCGAGGTAAATCCGTCCAGCCCCGGGGTTTTGTTCTTGGGTAGTTTTTTGATTACCGTTTCAATTTCTTTGCTTGTAATCGGGTTGTTCTTCCTTGGTCAGTCTTGGGAGGTTCTATTTTTCTAGGAAGTTGTCCATTTCTAATGAAGCAATTTTTAAAAAGCTTTTAAAACTGAAAGACACTGGGTAAAAAAGTACAGTATTTCTTCTTTAGTGCCAATGCCCTTCAACTCCATTTTACTTCAACAACCTTCTAACCACAAATTCATGCCAGACCATGTACTATCCAAAGATGCTCTTCTTCTGAAAAATTAAGCTCTAATATCCCTCACTTTGAAAGCCAATCTCTCCCCAGCGTTACTTCTATGCAGATCTCTGTAGACACCACTGTGGCACCTCAGAATCTCCCCACATCACTGAAGAGACTGCCTCTGTAGATCCGTACTACATGCTACTCCCAATACCTTGTATCTGAACAGGACTGATTCTGTTCAGAAATGCTGATGCCGATTCCTTATTAGAACTAAGGACAGAGTCTGTTTTGACATCGTGCCTCCCAAGTCTTGCTCGATGCCTTGTACCTTGTAGAGGCGCTGGAGGTTTTAGATTTTACTAGCTTTTAGCACTATTTCTAAGAGGTACGGTGGTATAAGGTTTAATAACATGGATGCTTAACTTTTAGAAATACATAAAGAAATATATACAGTGACGTGCTGTCTGGGATTTGCCTCAAAATACTACAGGAGTCAGGAATGGGTGGTGGTGCAGTCAGTGACTGGCACACTGAGAAGCCGGCAGCAGCGCAGAGACGGCACCTTGGTGCTCATGCCACTGGGATGCCCGTGAAAACACAGAAGGGAGAGTGAAGAGCAGTTGGGAGCCACAGCATTACCTGGAAACTCATGTCCTTGGACAGAAACAAGTAAGTGTCTTTTATCGCATTTGTCCAGGTGCTTAGTGGCTTGAAGAGGCAAGGAAATACTTGTCTTGGAGACTAAGTACAGTCCTTTTTGAATTTCTGTGATGGGTGCTGTTAGCCTTCTTGGCTTTACCACATGCCCTTCTTCCAGGCCCTCATTTGTCTTGCTGTATTCTGGAAAAGATTATCTTCTGCTGGGAAGGGAACTGAAATATGTAGAGGAATATTTCTATGAAATATGCTGGGGCAAAGGACAGAAATCTTTATTTCTTCGGTTGATCCTGGAAAATAAATGGACCTTGATGCTGTATTGAAAAAGGACAAATGAATTCTTTGATAAAATATCTCCTTAGGATTAAAAATGGGAGCCTGGTAGGCATGCTGTTCAGATTTAAAGTTCAGATCAAGTCTATCTGCAGCCAGTGGCTGCCCATATCTTGCCTTCCTTGCAATGGTGTGTTGGAAGCCTCATTTCTAATATAGCACAGATGGTGGGGAAGGGATGTGTGCAGGATCACAGACTTTTGACTCTCTTCTGCTAGAAAACCAGTCCCAGAAAGTGGTTTTTATAAAATGTAGATGTGGAAACATTGCCCTATTTATTATTTTTGTTTCCAAAATGTTTGCAGTTGATGCTAAGGATTTAACAGAATAAACCAAGACCTCACATTCAAGAAGAAATTACCAATGGGAGCAGACCCAATTCACTGACATGGGTACACTTACTAGAAATTCTGAATATGTGTTAGTTCATATAGCTGGAGGTATCTCAGCTTACCTGGCTGGATGTGTGAGACCTGGACTCAGTCGTGGCCTACATTTAATTAAGTTGAAATGTCATAGCTTCTCTAACATGCTGTGGAAGAGGAAATCCAAAGTCGTAGAGTGACAGAATATTGGGGTGAATTTACCATGTGTGGACCTACACACTCACTCTACTCCTGATACCACTTCCATAGCATACGGCGTCTGGTCAGGAGGCAGAAACCAAATTAACAATCTGAATAGGGAAATACTATCATAAAGAATTACTAACCAGTAACAGAATATGAATTACTAAAAGGGCTAAAGAGACTTGCAAAGAAAACTGGAAGAGCAGATGTAGGGGACAGCCACTTCCTACAGGGCTGAGGTAGAGTACCAAAATAAACTTGGAAGGGGGACTCTCTCCTCCAACCCCGCATCCTCCCAAGGCTGAGCTTCAGACTTCCCTGGAAAGGATGTGGCTGTTGCCCGCTGGATGGCCAAGAAGCTCACTGCGGTGTCACAGGTGAGGCCAGCACACGGGAAACACTGTCTCCGGAGTCCCGGAGAAACCTGCTAGCACTGCTGGCCATAGTGCCCGCGAAATTAGCTCGGAAGGCAATCGCTGGCATTTCAGCAGAACTTACTCATAAGCTGCCTGCTGGCATGCCAGTGGGACTCCCCAGGCAGTGCCCACTACCACCACAGAAGCTGCCAGCTGGAGCAGAAGCCACCCCTCTGGCACCCACAGCATAAGAGCAAGAAGGAAATGCTGGTCCCAGGAACGGACTCCCCTTCCTCTACCAGCGTTCATCCAGGACCCCCTACTGACAAGGTATGACACTGCACCAACTGGCAAAGAAGAAAGGCGTGAATTCAGAGCTGAGGCATTAACTTGATAACCAGAACAGTTGGGGATATAAAGTAATGAAACTGACCACGAGGTGAGAACTGCTGAAACTGAATAATGGTAATCAGGATTATTATGCTGTTCTGCCCACTTTGTGTATTTGTAACTTTCCATAATAAAAGATTTTTTTGTTTTTCTAAAACACGGGCTCTTAAGTCAGCCTTCCTGACTTCAAATGGCCTATTATTCTGTGGCTCTGTTTCCCCATTTGTAATAATAGTACCTCCCTCTTTAGGGGCACAAGGAGGACTGGAACAGGTATTACATGCAAAGCAATTGGAGCATAGCTGGTATGTATTAAGTTCTCAATAAATCTTAGCTACTACTACTATTTGTATTATTTATACTGATGCTGACACTTTTAATTTTCTGAGATACATAATATTAGTATACCGTAAAATATTCATCTGTAAAAACTGGAGTTGGTACTTCATAAGAAATTATACCATTAGATTCAGGTGGTTTGACATATATAGATATATTATACACTTGACCTTCGAAGAACAACTTACCTTGTCTTTGATTTTGTCAGCTCTAGCATCCAAAGGCTGGTTTTTGTTTTGCTCTTGATTACATTTTCGATTTCCTCCACCTGAGCTTATACTTTTTGTTTGTCCCACTGAACTTGAAGCAGCAGTGGACAGTACAGATGTGTTGATACCAACAGTTACAGATGATGTACTGTTTCCATTAATTGACCCATTTACACCTTGAAAATAAAAATAAATATGTTTATACTACATTCATCCACAAAAAGGAATGAAATAGTGATACATACTACAATGTGGATGACGACTCTTGAAAGCATTATGCTAAATGAAAGAGGCCAGATACAAAAGGTCACCTACTGTATGATTCCATCTAAATGAGATATTCATGACAGTTAAATCCACAGAGAAAGAGCACAAGCTATTAGTTACAGGGTCTGGGAGAAGGAAGAATGGGGAGAAAGCACTTAATGGGTATGGGGTTTCCTTTTGAGATGATGGAAATGTTTTGAAACTAGATAGAGGTGTAGATTATACAACATTGTGAATGGATTAAATACCCCTGAATTGTTCACTTTAAAATGGCTAATTTTAGAGTTATGTGAATTTCACTTCAATTAAAAAAAAGTTTCGGGAGATCATTAAATGCAAATATCCCCCCTATTGGAGCAAACTCCCCAAAATGCTTACTCAAGTGAATAGAAAGATGATAATAAATCATCTAAATGCTATTATAATTTGCAAATGATGTTCGAACATGTTACCAACTACAGAAATATTAATGATCATTTAAAAGATACAAGGAATACTAGTGTATTAGTTTTAATGACTTTACTACTTAATTATAGAAGTAGTACATTATATTGGGTTACATAAAGGAGGTAATGACACACAGAAGAAAAAGCAGTGGAGCTGAAGACCGGGATTCAAATCCTGACTATGCCCTATCAACATGTGAGCAGTATATCCTTGAATAACTTATTTAAGCTTGACTGCAAAAGGAGAATACTTCCAATCTCAAGGAGTTACTATAAGGATTAAGCAAGACAATGTAAAGTGTCTAGCAAAATGCCACATAAATGTCATTAAACTTGAACTCTACTGAAAATAGGTATTGGAGTGGAGGATTTATGGAACTTAAGTTTAACATGGATACCTTTTTCAGGACCATTTCGATTACTTTTTCCTGAAGTCCTTGAATGGAATGAAGAAGAATCATGATTCTGGGCTGGAGGAGCAAACAGCGGTGGAATCCCCAGTAACGGCGGAAAGAAGGCTGCCCCTGGGCGAGTATGAACATCTGTGGTTCGCCACCATTCTGCACCTCAAAACAAAACAACAAACATACAAAAATACCTGAATTAACTTCCTTTTTAATGTAACAATGCTTTTTATATTTTAACCTTGAAATTTTTTTCAAGATTAAAGACAGTATCCAAAGATCTTCACTTAGCAACTTCCCTGAGTTCAGGATTATGAAGAACAAAGATAGTCTATGGTTTTAAAAATATAATGGGAAACCAGGGATACTAAAGAACTATTTGACTTTTTAATGACTTATAAAAGTTTTTTTTAATTGGTAAAGAAACCTAAGTATTTTAGACTAACCTATTTTAAAACCTTAGAATTTAAGGTTATCGTGTACAACCTATGCTAAAAATTTCCTCAAATTTTGTACAAATATAAACCTGACCCTGATAAATCATGTGGTTTAAATAATACAAAAACTACTGTAACAAAGTATACCTCAAATGTATTTATGAAAAAAACACTCTATACTCAAAGAAAACAAGGATAGCAAAACCAGTGAGCCTTCTTTTTTGGTCTAAGAAATGAAGAGTGCTCAAAGATTTCCAAAATAAGTAAGTTGTATTGAAGTATAAAAGATTTATAAAGTTTCTCCCCTTAAAGTTAATGAAGAAAGCTTGAACTTTGTTTATAACTCCTCTCATAAATTACAGAGAACACTGACTGTTTGGTCAACAGAAAATAACTAAATGGTTAAAAGTTATCAAATGCAACTTCAATGTTCAAATAGTGGCTCTTAGTTAAAATTTTTAGAAAAGGGGAGAAGTCAAATTTTTTAGAATACATTTTTTAAGGAAGGTTGAAGATTCAGAAGCGATTGAAAATAATCCAAAGGGGAGTCTTGTATTGCCCCGAGTCCCCCATCTAAAATCTCAGAAACAATTTTTTCCTACTGGCTAACCTGCTAGACTACCAATCAGTTAATACCTTTCAGGCTAATCTCCCAAAACATATGTTATATTTTTCATTGACTGTTACAGCGACAAGGAAATTAGAGGGAAAAAAACCCCAGTAATATAGTATGGGGAAAATTCAGTATTGTCAGTATATGGTGTTATATAATATTTAAAACTTTCTCAGAATATCTCTTCTTTAAAAAGAGGATGTAAATCTTACTACGCTGATGGACAGTGACTGTAACAGGGTATGTGGTGGGGACTTGAAAATAGGGGAAATGTAGTAACCACCATGTTGCTCATGTGAAACCTGAGCATAAGATTGTATATCAATGATACCTTAATTTAAAAAAAAGAGGATGTAAAGTTATCTAATAGCAAAATCTATTTTTTAGAAAAAGTGAAATGTTCATGGTAGCTGCTATTCTGCAAGGTATAAAAAACATTATAAGCAGAAAATTGCAAAAGCTATTCTTCTACACTATAGGAAGGCACTGCTAGTGAAATGACACCAATGTATATTTAGAACTGCCTGAATGATGGGAACTGAACCAAGAATAACCATACAAAAGCATTAATCATTTATCTACTGTTCAGATGAAAGAAATGTATTTACATAGGAAGAAAAACTGTGTGTTTTGGCTTGAATCAGCAAAGTTGAAAACTACTGCTATTTATAGGCTTGAAAACTAGGTTCCACATAGCTGATAAAAAGGACTGAGGTTTCCCAAAGATACTTGTATTATTTAATATTGAGTCTATAATTAACATTAGTTACATGTATAGACTGTATAAATAACCAACAAATCAGTGATGTAATCAAAATGTAGTAAGATTCAAATATTTTAGACATAATCAAACTCAGAAAAAAACAAAAATGTACTTTAGGGTGTCAATGTTAAATAAGTACACAATATGGATGAAAAAAAATTGGAAATTGTGTACATTATAAATAAGCTGATGCCACAAATAAGAAAACAAGCAAATAAGGTCAATCAAATAAAGATGAAAATGGTAGAGCTGACTACAAACTTTACAGAAGTCTAATGTATCACAAAATAAATGACTAGCTTATCCTCTAAATTTAAGACAATAAAAAAATTTACTCACACAGTAGCTTTTTAATAATATAAAATGTACAAAATAATCACATAAACCAGTATATAATGAATTTCTAAAAGTATTAAAGGAGGTAACAGCATAGTAGCAACATTAATCATCTTCAACTGAAAGATTCTAATATTTCAGAGGATATTGAGCCTAGAAGATATAGAATTTAAAACTTTTTCTAACTTGACAGAGCCGGCCACTTCACAAAAATTCAAGGTAATATAATATAAAAATACAATAACCAAAAAATTGTAAGTAATTTCAAAGAAATTACCATGAAATATGATTTCAATATAAAATGGAAATACTAATAGCTGTCAAATAAGTTATTATCTGTTGATCTAATCATCTGAAATGCAGAATAATTTAGAAGTATGTAAAATTTAAAAACAAATATTCCTTCCTTAAAATTCCTAGCAATTTCTTCCTTGTATGTCTTTATTTATTTAATAGATGATTTCAAAAATTTGGCATTTTGGTTACCCTTTTGAATAAAGCCAATTACAGAGAATTTAAAGTTGTTATACCAAATCTACAACTTAAAAAAATAAGTCCTCTAAAACTAACTAAAACTAAGTAGTCTCTGTTCATTTTTCAAAAAAGTATGCTTATATAGTTATACTTTAACCACTAAAGACTCTTGTAATTCTCTGCATATCTATCTCTTAAAAAATGTAAGCACATTACATATACTATGTTAGTGTAGTATTCCTCAGCACCTGGTCTAGGGCAAAGAATACGGTAGATGCTCCAAGAATTTTGTACAATAAATGAATGAGTGAGTGTGTGTAGGCCAGGGAAGTTCTCAAATGTTTTTCTATATAGTGGAAGTATCAACATTACTAAAGTTCAGAAGAGTAATCTTCACACAGTTACCCATCATTCCAGTGCAGAAGTTATTTGCTTTTAATAATATAGTAATCACACTGTGGTTTAGAAATGCTCAAAAGCAATACTATAATAAACTATGATAAAACAATTTTAGAAATTTAAGATACCAGTAACTATAATACTATTATGTTTTGCTTTTTTTTTTTAGCCATCTTACATGTCAGCAAATGCCTAATGAATGCTCATCTTGCCTAAGCAACCATGCTAGAAACTGAAATAATTCCTACTAGTGTTTTAAAAGGAAATGTTAAGACTTAATTTAAGACTTTAACTTTCTAGTAGCATTACCCCTTTCCACCTTCCCTTCTCCCCCAGACAACTGAATTAAAGGAATAATTAAAGTACTTGAAATATATATACATTTAACCACCTTTCCTTCTATATGAAATTCAAACAAGATACTTGTTTTCTTTTACAGAAGCACTTGGCAATTTATTACCCATCAAAGTGGGCAAGAGAAACTAATAATGATAGTTACCAACCATGTACTAATTATGTATGCCAAACACCACACTCAGCACTGAACATGGCTTATCTCCTTTAATTTTCACAAGAACCATAAGAGGCAGGCTATTATTATTATTATCGTCATTTTTCAGATGAGAAAACAGGCTAAGAAGTCAGATTATTTGTTCAAGTTCACAAGGTACCAAAACCAGATTTAAATTCAGGCCTCTTTGTTTCTAGAATTCAAGTTCACACAGTACCAAAACCAGATTTAAATTCAGACCTCTTTGTTTCTAGAATTATGCTCTAATCTCCAAATTATTTTATATAACACTAAATCATGCATCCCTGACTAAAATTTACTAAAGTAAAATTAATTACTGAAAACACATTAAAGTTTAGACTTTTGCAATAATTTAACAAGAAAAATTTTAGCATGTTTGTCTAAGTTAGGCTTTAATTGGTGTTTACTGAACTAAATTCTCACAATCATAATTGTATAATTTGGGATAACTCTTGTCTTCCTGCCATGTAAATGGTGCAAATCTATAATTGTTTTCATCAAATATGGAAAATGAAAGAAATTTAAGAGCCAAGCTCATCTTCCTTACAAAGTACAGAGAATTAAGAACTTAAAATTAAAATATAGAGAATTGGCCTGCAGTTTTCCTCAGAAGTTAAATAATTTTTTAAAAACTCCAAGCTGAGAAAAATTCATCAGGCCCTACACTTACAGTATGTACACTTTTCTGCATGTTATATTTCAGTGAAAAGTAAGAGAAAAACTTGGCCTATTCAGCTCTGAGACAGACACCTGTTTCTTAAGCTGAACACTTGAGTATCTCATTAACTGCACTGCCATCAGTACATATAATATAGGGTTTTTTTGCATATGATAAACAGGATCGAGCCAATTCTTGCACAAGAGTTTTAATATACTAGGCATTAGACTATGCTTTTCGTTCAATTTAATAAACAAATTACTGCTTGAACATTTTCAAGCCTCCCCTCCTTTCCTCGAGCACTGTTTGTAACAGATGTTTACCTGGAAAAGATGCTAGTTGGGGATGTGCGGCTAAGGCTGTGGGTGTACCAAGTGTCCCCAAACCACCAAATTCTGAATGCCCTGAGCTGGCTGAATGTAGACCAAAGACTGGGTGGCTGACCATTGGGAAGGCACTCGACACTGTGGACAGGTTAAACGGCTGATCTCCAGCTGCTCTGAATAAATGTCCTGGGAGGGAAAAAAACACACTTAAAGTTGTACTTTACAAACAGACGAGATTTATCTGATTTCAGCGTTCACAGTTAAAATTTATAATAACTTATCTATTGAATTTTTATTTTACATTTTTTCTTTTGTATTTCCACTCTTCAAACCCTACAGAATAAGATGTTTCTAAAAGCATGCTCTAAAAATAATTTAAATGAATGGCATAACTTTATTTACTTTGAATATGAGTTTGAAAAATGATGTTTTAAGTAAATAATTTCACTAATTGCAGTAGGTTGGCCTGTATAAGTGAGGCAATCTTTCTATTAATACATGTACATTAATATATATTTTTACTTAAAGAAAATAAAAATGTCTTATTAATATAAGGCTGAAAACCAATGAAATAACTCCAGACAAAATCTGTCACCAAGTCATTACACAATTTATCATCTACTCTAGGCAAAGAGTTCCCAGTTCCCATGTGCCAGAACTGAAGCTATGTTCTCTATCCAACCTTACCAGAGTTCATACCAAAATGGGATTATATTCTAGCCTAATAAAGCAATGTAAAAGAAAACATAAAGATTTAATGAATAAACATTTGTAAGATATTTCTAAAAGCATCCAAGAGTGGTTATCAATATAAAAATCATTTTTTTAACTTTTGATAGATCATATTTAGTTCATATGTGTGATTTTTCAATCTCCACTTTTACTCTAAAAAGAATCTAGTACTAAGTACTATAGCCCCTGGTTAGAATGTTACACAATCAAAACACTATTTATTTTTCATACTTTGCAGGGATTTCGCAGACAATTTGTTCCTGATTGTCACAGTATGAAAACAGCATTATCAAACCCCACATTCCAGGCTATCTCAAGAATTTACCATGTCAAAGGTATTGTGCTCTGTGTTAAAATAAGAAGGCTTCCTTCAATATAGAAATAAACTCATAGACAACAGGAAGGGATTAGTTGTTACCAAGGAAGGAGGGGTTGGAGGAGGGGGAAGTGGATAAAGGGGCACAATAATTTGCAATCACAATATAAGTTGGTCACAGGGATGGTAGTAGAGCATGAAGAACACAATTAATGATTCTGTAACATCTTACTACATTGACAGACAATGACGGCACTGGAGAGGGTGAGGATTTAATAATATGGGTAACTGTTGAACCACTGTGTTACATATTTGAAACCAACATGATTGTATATTAAAAATAAAATTTAATAAAAAAAAGAATAAGGCTTCCTTATTATCTCATTTATATCAGATCTGACTATTCCTTGCAATTTCATTAATTTTAACACAATGTTTAAAGTAAATTAAAAGACTTAAGTTAAAAATAAATACACTTTTGTTGTTACTTAGTTACCAACAAAATCTCTCTTCTCTGCTTTTTATTCCCTGAAAACCAATAGGAAGTCATCAAAAAGGTCAGGGTGTATCCACAGAGAGTAATATAAGCCCTATATTCTTTAATGGGATAACACTGTATTTTTTATTGAAGTAATAAGATTTATATAAACTGCATCAAGTTTATCTTCTATCAGCTTATAAGGTAAAAATTTGTGATGAGGGTCAAAGTTCCACTATAACAAAGCAATAACTAGATCTCAGAGTGAAGATGTCAAAGTGTCTTTACAAAGACACTGTGATGGAGAAGGACAAGCACAAGATACAAACTTGGGCATCTTTTCTAAGTCAGCCAATCCTTGTTTTTGTTCTCAAACCCTAAAAAGAACATCTGTGAATTTGTACTTTAGTTTCATCAGAGTTCCCAACTACAATCGCCCTGAAGATGAACCAAACAACACAGGGCAGGCTGCTAGAGAACACGTGACTGAGCATCGCTGATTTAAAAACTAGTAATAGGTAGTAATACGTCACCAGGAAGACGGCACTTTTTTTTTCATGAGGAGGTGGCAAAGTCTCAAAACCTTCCTAGTTTCTCTAAAATACAAGCTTGTAACGTTCAGCACCAATATTTTTCACATGTGATCGCATATAAAATCCCTGGTTCTCACCAATCAATTCAACTTCCTTAATCAAATGTTTTATTCATAAACATACTATGATCAGATACGTTTCTTTCTATATCTGTTTCCTTGATAATCAAGTTGAAGCGAACATTTCGGTTTGGAGATTTTAGAATCACTTGTCATTTGTATTTTCAAGAGTAATTCTTAATTTGTCCATTATATATATATATAATATATATATATATATATATATATGGAGCAGTGATTTACTACAGAAAAATTTGTGGGGTAAATTCAAAATTTCAAAAAATGTAAGAATTCAGAACAGGGTAAAATTACAAAGGGTCAGAATCTTGCAGAAATACTTCTACAACAGCTAATGAATTAACAGTAAGCAGAATTCTTAGATGCACAATTGAAACATTAATTTTATTATTCTGAAGAAGTGAGCTAAACCTTGAGGGCTCATGAGCAGAGAACATGAGAAATACCTCCATAAGGTGGTCACTTTTGCAGAGAACCAATTACACACAATTTGATTAAAAAAAAAAAAAAGGAAGAAAAAGGTTTTTTTTTCCTTAGAAGATTTAAGAAGGAACTAAGGAAAACATTTCAACAAAATCTGAGTTTTACTCACCATAGATTTAAATAGGAAAATAAAATAATCCTGTACACAGAGTAATGTAAATGTGTGGCAACCTTACAAAGGGGCTACCTTACTCTATTTCCTTATTCTTTCTTATAAAATTCTTGGTGAAAATAATTAAAGCATATCTTGGTGAAGATAAATAAATGCACCCAAGTGACAATGGAATCTAGGGGCCCTATTCCTTGTTGGCCTATTCACTTTTGTATTTAGTAAAGAAGACTAGGACCACATTATAATGATTATAATGATAGCATGCATTATCAAAAATACAGAGACTTTCTCTGCTATTTAAAAAGTTATACTACAAAAAGGAAACAATTTTTAAATACATTTCATAATATTACTAAGTTTGCCTTTATAGCAAGAATCTAGAAGTCGGTGATATAAAAAAATAAGGTTTTCTCATTGAAGGCTTAGTAACAATACTTTCAGCATCATTTTTCTAAAATCTTTTAAAAAAGAGACTCAAGCTAAAAAAAATTTAAATACTCAATTTCAAAAATCTCAAATACCTAAAACAGCGTCCCATACCTAGCAGATACACAATATATCTGTTGAATGAAATCAGTTCACTGATTCCAAAGGACTTGTTATGACAGGAAGTTCTCGAGTCTTCATTAAAGTTGGCAAGTAAGCTCCTAGTTTCCTTCTGTCTTACTTCACCAACGCTTCATCCTGACATTTTTAAAAATCACATGTGGCCCTTTATTCCTCCTTAATTACATTTAGGTGACATGTTGGATTTCATCACACAAAATTCTACCACCTCCACGATCTTAAACTCTTAAATCACTCCCTAATCATAATTTCCACATTTCCATTTCCTTAATTCTCAGCATGACCTCTGCTTCCTCTCGGTCTTCTATGACTTCCTTGACTCTGTTTATCTCCTTCCCTCTCAATCCCATCACCATCCCTTCTGTGTTAACCTTGAAAGGAAAATCTTGCACTTGTATGTTTACTTCTCCCCACTTCTCAGAATCTTTAGTATTTATGCCTCTCTTCCCATTTGTTACTAGAATTTTCCTAATCACAAGATACCACTCTCTGCTCTACTCTTCTCATTCTTAACCTCTCTGTACAATATAATCTGGCGTTGCTTCTTATTAAAACCCATGTTCATCCTTAAGCTCGAGGTCATGGGTCTTGATCATCTTCTTAACTATATCTTTCAATAATACTGTTCTCTGCTTTATCGGATTTTCTTTTCTAAATGTAAGAATTCCTAAAAGTTTGTCCAGCTATCTCTTCTTTTCATGCTTTCTTCCTCAGTGTGTGTCACTTCTATGCAAATGAATTCTAGACTAGAATTTTAGCTCTTCCAGAGCAAAAACTGAATCTCATTCACCTCAGTATCCCCCATACGTGGCATAATCTGAAACACAATAGGTACTTAACTGTTGGATTTTTTTTGTCACATCAGTTCTTAAGCTTCTGATGCCCCCTCTCCCACTTATATATAACATGCTTTTTGGTTTCTTTTGCCTTTTTTGATCCTATCTTATCCTTTCCTAACCATCTAAAAATTACACTGCCCACCCTGATTCCTGACCTCCCAGACACGTTAAGTTTGGACCTCCTTCGAACATTCATGAATATTCACAATCTGCCTTTTATCATACCAGTACTAGATACAAGGTAATGAAGGAAAGAGCCATTTCTTAATCATTCTTGCTCTCTACAAAACAGGGCATAAAACAAACTGTTATCAGTTGCATGAACAGCACTTCGGATACCTGCTAACTCTAAAATAGTAGTTTTCAATTTTTTTTCTCTTTTTTCAAAAGCTACAATAACCAGGAGTCATCCTTTAAATGATTAAAAACGTATCTCACTTTTTCCTCTGCTCCAATTATAAAAAGCATTCACAATGTTAACAAAAGCTCTTTGGGTAATTAGAAGCTGAAATCTATGTTACACAGCAAAGGCTGGTGTTTAGATTATTACATTGTGGTTCTTTAGCAGCCTCCAACTGTCTTGGAATTTCAAGCTACTGCTCATAAGGTAATTTTTAATCATAGGCCAGTAACAGCTCTGTGAATGCTATAAGTACATATAAAATAAGCATATCTGTATTAATAAAAAAGGCAGCAAGGAACAAAACACATGAAACAAAATGCAACACAAGTCAAACAGGCTCTCTTAACCTTATGACTACAAAATAGAATTATCTGGACATTAGAATGTTCTGCTTTTGGAGAAGTAACTTTTTCTGTGTTAATATACCTAATATCAGAAGATGCACCCACACAAAAACTTTTGATTAAAACTTAAAACTCTGCTCAGAGAAAATATTTGTAAATTGATAAATTACATCATAAAACGAAACTACTATCAGAAGACCACACCATTTCTTTTAACAGATATTAACATTCAAGCATAGTTTCAATATTATGAATGCAATTTTTAGGTTTCCATTTTAATTGATAGGGAACAATGTACACATTTTGCATGATAAAAATTAATATACATCTATAATGCCTAAGTTCTGGACTTCCATTATAATAAGCTGAGTATTTTTTAATAGAGCTTTGAAAATTTTACTAGCCAATGTGTAAGTGATTAGAAGCAGTTACCCAAAATGCCAGTGTCAAGTGTCTTTATTATTAATGAACTTCATTCCACAACACAATACGGGTTCTTTTCCCCCAAAGGCACAAAATAGTATAAATACCATACTAATACCTTTAAACTAAACTAACAGTGAAAAAAAATCTCATACCAATCAGGAAAAGTCCAGATAACAATTTACATCAAAATAATCATAAGGAGGAAGTACGCTAAAGCATCTAATCTTGTAAAAAATCTAGGTCAGTGTTCACTGTGGTAGAACTTCCCTTCTGCTGCCTTTTGTGTGCTAGAAACGTCCTTAAGTCTTTCATTGCCACCCAAACTTGTGACATGTCTTCAAATTCTTGTCTCCAGTGCTTTAAAACTGTGCAATTTTACAGAGGTACAAATTCAGCTTTCAGTATACAACCTGCAAAGTACGGCTGATCATCAAAAATGGTATTTCTTCGAAAAAAGGTCTTACATGAGAGTACTTTAACACTAATAACTGACAAAACTAACCAAAATGAACATCAAAATTACTATAGATTAAAGAAATGAACAAATTACCAGCTCACATGTTAAAATTCTTAAATATACTAATGCTTAAATATTCTGGAACTGAAAATGTACAAATTCTATAAACTTGAACTCTGATTAATGAACTGAAAAGAATCTATAGTTAATGGTAACAAAACATTTTCCCCCAAATAGTCCTGCATTTCCATAACTTTTTCAGTCAGTTGACCTTCATATTTTAACATTTAGAAAGATGCATGGTATGGCAATAAAGTCTGTTTTTTTATTTTTAAGTATTTATTGAGATTATTTTAGACTCCCGCGAGTTGCAAAAACATTACAGTCCCAACCTCCCCTTATGTTACCATCTTGCATGACAAAAACAAATTTCTAGAACCAGGAAATTATCTTTAGTCAACTAAAATAAAGAATATATTCAGATCTCATCAGTTTTTCCACTAATGCCATTTTCCCATTGCAAGATCAAATCCAGGATCCCACATTATATTTGGTTGCTATGTTTTCTTAATTTTTTCCAGTTTATGATACTTCTTCAGTCTCGTCTTCCACGACCTAGACACGTTGAAAAGTATTTTGGAGAAAGTCTCTCAACGTGACTTTGTCTGATGCTTCCCCATGCTAGGAAGAGGCTATGCAGCACCTTACTATGCTCAGGGGCAGTGACTGCAATGGGGTGGAGGCGGGACTTGATAATAGGGGTGAATGGTGAAACAACAATGTTGCTCATTTGAACTCGTCGTAAGATTGTATACCAATGATACCTTAGAGAGAGAAAAAAAAAAAAAAGAGGCTACATGTTGTTGAGAAGATACCCAATGTGCTTTCTCAGTGCAACCATCTGGGGTCTGTGATGTTGCTTTGTGGTACTGGTGATATTTGATCATTTGGTTAAGTTGGTATCTGTCAGTATCTATGTGAAGTTACTATTTACCTTTCAAACAGTATTTTATTATAAAACAAGTCATTAAAGGCTTAGGAAACCCTGGAAACACAAGCTGCCATTTTGTAACATTGAACATGGTAAACCGCTTTTGATTCAGTTCAGCAAATGAAGTTTATCAGTCCTAAGGCAAATGACTGTTCCTAAAGACAGGAGAAGTTCCTCTCTTGAAATAAGCATTTTTGTTAGATATAATTAAAGGATTTAGAGTTCATAGAGTAAACTGCTAAAAACATATAGCACTTTACCTATATTTTTATACTCAAATATAGCTATACTTTATTTTAATACTGAATAGTAAACAACTGTAAAAACTAATTCTAAAAGCTTCTTTTACTTATGGTTCAACAAATAAAAAGTCTAAGTTCTCCCATAATGAACAAAATTATTACAATCAGCTTTGAAAAATATACTGGGTATATTAATTTTCTGAGACTGCTAAAAAAGGTACCATAAACTGGATGGTTTTAAAAAAAACAGAAATTTATTGTCTTCCAGTTTGGGAGGCTAAAAGTCTGAAAGCCAGGTGTTGGCAGGGCCACGTTCCCTCTGAAGGTGCTAAGGGTTGGTTCCATGCTTCTCTCCGAGCTTCTAGCAACCTCCGGTGTCCTTGGTAGGTCTTCAACTGGGCTTATCTCTGTGTCCAAATTTCCCCTTTTTATAAGAATACCATGCATACTGGTCTAGATCTCACCCTAATAACCTCATCTTGTCTCTGTAAGGACCCTAGCCCCAAACAGGTCACACTCTGAGGTACTGGGTGGTTAGGACTCCAATGTATCTTTTTGGGGGAGAAGGTATAATTTAATCCATAACACTGGATTTATTTTTAAGAGTACTTAATTGATTTGAGCGCATTATCTTTCTTTAGTAATTTACTGCTAAAATTCTACATTAGAACTGCAAAGTTCCACTTATAAAAATCAGGTTAAAATAATATTTAAAATATATGTGGTAGCTTGTGATCAAATCCCTCATTAAATAAACCCACTAAGGATGAAAAAGCTAAACAGTTGAACATTTGAGGGTCTTTATTTGTGATTTATACATAGTTACAATATAGACAGCTCAATTAAAAAGGGAAATACTGTTATAATATTTCATACTATAATATAAATACTCAAAGAAACTGAAATCAAACTTTGGCTTTATCCCCAAATCCTCAAGAATAGGCCTATCTCATTTTGTTGATAATTCTTTACTGACTGTAAACTTAAGCTCTGGTTATCTTTTAAATAAATTCTAATTAAATAATAACTATGGACTTTTAGGGTTTTATTTATTCACTGCCTGTCTGTAATGTCAACTGATCTTGTAAGATTCCTTACCTGATGGCTATTAATGCCCATCCCCAGCCAAAATGTGCATAGTTCATTTGGTTTGACAAGAGGAAAGCATAGCAAAAGCCTAGAAAAGTATGAAATAACTTCACGTCTAATTTTCAAGTTTTAGTCCTACAAGTTCAACTTTCCTTCCCTTGCTTTCTTCAATAATTTTTTCTTGGACATACATTTTATGCCAGACAGTGATTGGATACATACTGATAAAAAAAACAAAACAGATATGTTCCCTGCACTTTAAATGTAGAAGGGACAAACAAGTAAAACAACATGAAAAGTGTAATTATAAATTGTGAAGAGTACTACGGAGAACATTATTAGGTGCAAAAACAGATAGCAGTGGAACAATTACCTAGACATTCTCTAATTAATGTCTCAGGGCATTTAACCTGGGAAAAAGCATGACAAAGAATCAGCCTTATGAAGATCTTCCACACAGAGAGAGCTTGTGTGAGATCCTGAGTTGGGAAAGAATGCTTTGCATCTGAAGATAAGAATGGTCAGGGAGGCTAAAAGATAATGGGCCAGAGTGAGAACAGTATCAGATAAATTTGGAATAGGCAGAGATTAGATCACAAGGGTGCATCAGAAGGGCTGAAAAGGCAAATACCCAGAATGGCTAAGTGTAAAGGTGGATGTATTGATTCTTGTTAACACAAACTTTACGTTTATACAGTGTTGCAGTCTACTGAGTGTGCAATAGCATTATGTCTAAAAAAACAGTGTACAGACCTTAATTTAAAAACACTTTACGGCTAAAACATTCTACTCCCTGAGCTTTCAGTGAGGCATAATCTTTCTGCTAGTAGCAGGTCTTGCCTTGATGTTGATGACTGCTGACTGAGCAGGGTTGTGGCTGCTGAAAGCTGGGGTGCCTGCAGTAATTTCTTTAAATAAGACAACAAAGTCTGCCACACTGATAGATTCTTCTTTTCATGAATTATTTCTCTGTAGCTGTTTGTCATTCTGCTTAATAGCGTTTGTCCACAGAACTTTTCTTTAAAATTGGAACCAATCTTCACAAATTCTGCTGCTTATCAACTAAGTTTGTATAATATTCTAAATCCTTTGTTGTCATTTCAACAATCCTCCACTGAAGCCTTGAAGCCTTCAAAGTCATTCATGAGGATTGCAATCAATTTCTTCCCAATTCCTGATAATGCTGATATTTTGACCTCTTCCCAGGATTCACAGATGTTCTTAGTGGCATCTAAAATGGTGAATCCTTTCCAGAAGGTTTTCAACTGACTGCCCAGATTCACCAGAGGAATCACCATCTATGGCAGCTATAGCCTTATAAAAGGTATTTATTTCTTCAAAAGTAAGACTTGAAAGTCAAAGTGACTCCTCGACCCACGGGCTGTAGAATGTGGTATTAGCCACCATGAAAACTACACTGACTTCCTTGTCCATCTCCATCAGAGCTCTGAGTGACCAGGTGCATCCTCAATGAGCAGTAATATTTTGAAAGAAATCCTTTTTTTGAACAGTAGGTCTCAACAGTGGCCTTAAACTATTCAGAAAACCATGTTATAACAGATGTGCTGTCATCCAGGCACTGTGGTTCCATTTTTGGAGCACATGCAAAGTAGATTTCAGGTAATATTTAAGGGCTCTAGGATTTTCAGAATTGTCAATGAGCACTGGCTTCAACTTAAAAGTCACAAACTGCATTAATCCCTAACGAGAGTCAGCCTGTCCTTTCAAGCTTTGAAGCCAGACTTTGACTTCCCCTCTCTAGCTATGAAAATTCTAGATGGCATCATGTTCCAATATAAGGCTGTTTTGTCTACACCAAAGATCTGTTTTTGCATAGCCACCTTCATTACAGTTGACTCTTGAACAACATGGGTCTGCATTGCGTGGGTTCACTTGAAAAATATGTGGATTTTTTCAATAAAAATACTGGAAAATTTTTTGGAGATTTGTGACAGTTCAAAAAAACTTTTTATTTTTTCTAGCTTACTTTATTGTAAGAATACATACATAATACTATAACATATAAAATATGTGTTTACCAGCTGTTTACGTAATCAGTAAGGCTTCCAATCAGCAGTTGCTATTAGTATTTAAGTTTTGGGGGAGTTAAAAGTTATACACAGGTTTTCAGCTGTGCAGGGGGTTGGTGCTCCAACTCCTCCATTGTTCAAGGGTCAACTGTTATTATCTTATCTGGAGAAACTGTGTTAGCGGCTTCAACTTGTACTCTGACGCACTGAACATGGTTTCTTTCCTTAAATCTCATGAACAAAACTCTGCTATCTTCAAACTTTTCTCTGTAGCTTCTTCATCTCTCTCAGCCTTTACAGAATTTAAGAGAGTTAAGGCCTTGCTCTGAATTAGGCATTGGTTTAAGGGAATATTGTGGCTATTTTGCTCTTCTATACAGACCATTAAAACCTTCTCCATATCAGCAATAGGCTGTTTCACTTTGTATCATTTGTGTGTTCACTGCAACAGCACTTTTAATTTCCTTTAAGAACTTTTCCCTTTCATTCACTACTTGGCTAACTGTATGACACAAGAGGCCTCACCTAACCTTATCTCGATTTTTGATACGCCTTCTTTACTAATCGTTATCATTTTTAGCTCTTGATTCAAAGTGAGAGACATCCAAGTCTTCCTTTTACTTGAAAATGTAGAGGCCACTGTAGGATTATTAATTAGCCTAATTTCAATATTGCTGTGTCCGAGGAGATGGAGAGAGATGGGAGAAAGACCAAATGGTGGAGCAGTCAGAACACACACAGCATTTACCGATGAAGTTTGCCATCTTACATGGGCACAGTCTGTGGTGCCCCAATGACAATAGTAACATCAAAGATTATTGATCACAGATCACAGAAACAAATATATTAACGAAAAGGTTTGAAATATTACAACAATTACCAAAATGTGACACACAGACATGAAGTGAGCAAATATTGGAGAAATGGCACTGCTATGCTTCTCAAGGCAGGGTTGCCACAAATATTCAATTTGTAAAAAAACACAGTACTGCAATGTGCAATAAAGCAAAGTACTATAAAGCAAGGTATGCCTATAATTTAGATTCTGCCAATCAGATGTATTTGGAAAGAATTAAAAGTTGAGTTAAGTTAGTAAATTGGCTACGCATGAGCTTATCCTTTTTTACTGGTGCAAATCTAGCAGGCAGCACAGAACCCTGGAGCCAGTTAAGTTAGTGGTTCCTGTTCACTGGATTGTAGCTGAGGTGGTATGATCCATGGAGCCATCAGTTGGAACAGTGGTGTCCTGACTGAACCAGAGGTTGTTTCCTTAAGCAAGCCAATTCAACAGTAATGCTCTGAAATCATTCAGCGAGGCCAAATGTCTCCTCAATAATTTTCTAAGTACCTAATTTCCTGTATTAAATCTCTATCTGCTTAAACTAACTTTAGTGGTTTATGTTGTCTCTAGCTGAACTGATATACCAACAACCTAACTGGTGACAGTTTCAAACCAAAAAGCCAATGCACTCTATCACAACTATCCTTATATCTGATTAACAATGCACTTCCCAAAGTAATGCTAAATAAGACATTTTAACATATGCATAGCCTTACAGGTAAAGGAAGGATTTCTTAAACTAGAGAAAAAGCATAACCATAAATAAAAATATTGATAAACCTAATGACATTAAAATTGGAAGTCCTAGTCAGCAAAAGACAATGTACAATAAAAAATACACACAGTAGACTGGGAAAAGATATCTCATATCTCCCACAAATCTAACTGAAGAGAGGACCAGCATCCAACATATAAAAAGAACTCACAAATCTATAGGAAAAACACATACAACCCAATGGAAATATGCACCAGGGCTCTAAACAATCACTTCAAAAAAAAAAAAAAAAAGGGAATCCAAAAGGCTGAGAACTTATAAAAAGGCACCTCAATGAAACACTACTTCATATTCATCATTGACAA
The DNA here is from genome assembly GCF_040802235.1 of Manis javanica. Classification (NCBI taxonomy): domain Eukaryota; kingdom Metazoa; phylum Chordata; class Mammalia; order Pholidota; family Manidae; genus Manis; species Manis javanica. The sequence continues at coordinate 126,376,483 of NC_133162.1, forward strand.
AAATGAAAAGTCTGACAATGAAAAGTGTTAACATGGATGATAAGCATCGGGAATTCTAATACCCAACTGGTGAGAAAATAAACTGGCACTACTAGTAAAGTTGAAGACATCTTCAGAAATGTATGCTTATATGCATTAGCATCCATGTACACAATGGTCCTAACATTGCTTATAATTGGGAAAAGTTGGAAACAACTCAAGCATCCACGAACAGTTGTGCGGATACAGAGTGTGGATGTGTATTCCATTCAAATGCAAAAAGAAAGCTGGGCCTTTTACCTTTAAAACTGATTTCTTGTACACATTTCTCATTACACTACTCTTCATCCATTTATCTCAATCATGTCAGTTTCTCTCTTTCTAAATATCACCTTGCCCTACATCAGTCATTATATCGTATAAGAATCTACTCCCCAAATATCTCTGAAACCTTGTTCATTTCTCTAATAACTCCTTGATTTGTGCCTTCATGATTTCTCACCTCCTAAAGATCTTCTTTACCTCTAGTCTCATCCCCACTGCAAACCAATGCTCTATATGCTGCTAGAGTTATCATCTCAAAGCAGTGTGATCAAATAAAACTTAGCTACTTGGATCAAGTATGAATAAAAATAATGGTTACAATTTACTAGGCACTTGCTATATGGCAGGCATGATCTCACTTATCTTTATGTGGCAAAATGACTGTTGTTACATCTGTTTTATAAATGAGGCAAGTGAGCCTCAGGAAGGGGTAAGCAATTTACTCAAATTCACACAGCTAATAATAAGTGGACAAGCCAAGATTCAATTTCAGGGCCTTGCAATGGCAAAGTCTTTGCTTTTAATCAATACATTATTCTGCCTAAACTACTAAGGCATGGCGTGAAGTTCTAAATGATCTGACCTTAGCCTACTACACAGCTTAATGTCCTGTCCCTCTGTTCCACTTATCCATAACAAGATATTGCCTATCTACTCTCTCCTTCCTTACTATTAACCTCTATTTTCTTCAGAATGGCAATATGCTCAGCTAAAAACTATTTTTCCTGGCCTCCTTGAAGCTGAGATTATACCATTCACACAATTCTGATGAAAGAGGTGTAAGTGGAAATCTGTATGGGGTTTCTGGGAAAGTTCTTTAAAAGGGGTCAAAATAAGCCGGCAAGCAACTTTTGCACCCCCTCCCCCATCACCTTCCTTCCTGGAAAACAGTGCTGTAGGTGGATCAGCCTTCTCACAGACAAGAGAAACACGTGAGCATGGAAATCCCATAGTTTAGAAGACAGAATATACAACAAGGAGCCCAGGTCTGTGCCCAGAACATTACCCACTCCAGGACTGCTTATCTATGAGCTGGTGTATTTATTTGCCATGTTTTCTTATTTACAGTTAATCAGTCATAACTGATATATACCCTGAATTGAGGCCATACTGATCTACTTGCAATTTCCTCAATATACCATGAGTTGGCATACTTCTGTAAAGGCTGGTGGCCTGCAATTAACATACATATGTAAACTAGTCTCTTTATTTTTTAAAAGAAAAGCAGGCATATTCCAGCTTTAACCACACAAGTTTTAAACAGTTAACAGTTTAAACAGAGAAGTTATAAACAGAAGTTCTATATATTCAGCATTTTTGTAAGATTTTGTTGGAAGTGTTCTATCTCAGAAGCAGATGGAAAACATTGTCTATGGTACAGCTTAACTACCCCTGAAATTTCTCAAAGTTTCATCTTTGTATCAGGTCAAATGACTACAAATCTGTAAAGTTTAATTGTGGAACTATTATGCTTAAATGTTATTCTCTCAGCTTTCACTCAGAGTCAATATATACAGTATTCTGAGTGGCTGTGGCACTGGCATATAGGATATTGTGCATCATTCGGCCTTTTATACAAAGATTCTAGTGGCACATTCCCAATACCACTCAGGGCCAGAAAAAAGTTGTGTTTATTTGTTTTTTCTGAGGAGGTGACAGGCTTACTAGCAATAGTATATGAGCCATGTAACCCATTATATTTTCTTCTTATTCTAACAGCTATTTGTTAACTTTTTTGTTCAGTATTGATGGTTTTATTCAGCTAATGCCTTTTTACTTCTCATAGTCTATCTTGATATTTTAGTTGTTTTGTTTATTGTACTAAGACATTTATTGAAAGCTGTCCCAAATTATTTTTTTAGAAGAGGCAAATTATTATTTTTTTAATCACACCTTAAAGGAAAAATAAATATTACCCCTCTTATAAGACCAACAAAACTCCTATGTACAGTTAGCCTAGAATCAATCTTTATGGCAGTATTATTTCTGTCCAAATTACTGCAATAAAATTAAAGGTGTGTTGTGAGAGGCAATCCTCCAAGGCCCCTGCATGCTATTGCTAAATATGCCAAGAAAGCAAGGCCTTGGCCACTCTTTAACCAGGCCATTTCTCAGAATTAAATTTGCTCTGAATAACCATGAAGGATGAAGTAACATCTCCTTCAGGGCAGAGAGGTTTTGCTTTCATTTCCTATGAAAGCACTGGATTCCCCAGGCTCAGTGTTCCCCAGCTGTGACAAACACCCACTGCACGGGTGGATCCACCTGGGCCTTGTGTTGCCCTTCAGGACTTGGGGTGGGGGGCACAGGGAGCTAATGTCGATGTGACGCTCATGCTATTTTGCTATGCTCTAAGTAATAACATCTCTGACTCAGGATACATGATGTCTCCTGCCAGCATCCACAGTACCAGGAGCGGGCTAACTTTTAGGTAGGTATAATTCCAGATTCTGATAAAGTTGATTGAAAAGAATCTGACCATTCAAAGTCTGGAAGCATGTTTAAATTATATCCTTTGTAACTCAGAGGAATTCCTATAGACATACCTTAATGAAGATGACAGAAAAAGGCCAATTAAAATGGCTGTTTAAGACAACAGAATGTCCTCAAAGGGCCATTAAAGGACTTTTGAGGTTTTGACATTTTAAAGATGAAAAGTCTGTTTTGTTGTCTCTATACATCAAAACGATTGAGGGGATTCCAACTGTTTAAGATAAAGAAGCCAAGCCCATTACGACTCTGTGATTTTAATTTAAAAGGGAAGAAATATCAGAAAATGAATAGGCCAAAAGTATTGAATGAAAGGAGAGAACACAGGAAAACATGACAGTAAAAGTTATACAGGACAACTGAGCATTCTCTTAAGTAACCTGTACATTGGAAGTTAATACAAGGGTTTACTTTAAATATAAACCATAAGACTGTGAAGGTTAAAAAATGAAAAAATCATTTCCTACAAAGTGAAATAACTTGTGCTATAGGTACTAAAAGTACACTGTGTTAGCAAGTGATATATTTCTGAATAAACATAGAAATAAACTGGATTTTCATTCAGTGTAAGCATATCAACATAGCAACTCTACAACATTTTGAGTTGGCAAATAAATGATAAAAAAATAATTCCTTTCTAGACAAGGAAATTTCTCATGTTATTCAGCAAATCCCCATACCCCACTCTTTCTGCACTCCCAACTACTCCTAACAAAATATAGCACCCAACATGTGACTAATCAGAATCGTTCACAATTCAAGTGTCACTAATTCAGAAAACTTATAGTGATAAACAGAATGCAGCAAAGTGTCAAGAAAACTCAAGGCTCTGTGTTCAAGCATGCTGCTGAAACTGTCAACATCAAAAAAAGGACATTTCTCTAAAACACTAGATACTTTAAAGACTAATTGAGAAGTAAATACAAAGTAAGACAGCAGATTGGAAGATTATACCTGAAAGAAGATGATAACAAAGGAAAGATGAAGAGTTATAAAAAGCAGGGAAGAATAATTATTTCAACTGTGTGCAATCACTCAGACAAAATAAAGTTGTGTTCAATCATTTAAAATAACTTAAGATCAAGTGCCAATCATGGAATCACTATTTCTGAACACAGAAATCATCAAAGGCATTTATTGTTTTATATATAGCTATCACTTTATATAAAAGGGAAGTATATATTAGGTTCTTTAAATAACTTAACCAAGGCTGTACAGGATGCAGGAGAACAAGGATTTTATTTTATTTATGTATCTCTATTTTATTTTATTCACTAAGAAAATTTTAGAAAATTGTTCTGATGAAACAATGACAAAATGGCATCCTTGTCATTCCAGTGATAAGAAAAAAAGTCATTAATTGAAGAATATGTATTTGACTATTTGTGAGGGTATTTTGTTAGCAAACATTTCCATATTTATGCATTTCATTCACCGAAAAAATTACAAATTTAATTTTGAAAAAAATTGAAATACCATTTAGTTCCAGTGCTTATAAACATATTAAATAATCTGTAAGAAAAATAATTTAAGGTTCAAAATCTTCCGGGTGATAAAGGAATGAATTAATCGAGTTTAGGTGTTTAAAGAAAAAAGTATGTACTCAACAAACCTGTGTTTGGGCACAGAGTGATTTTGGGGGGTGATTAAAAATACCTTCTATGTAACTAATCAAAAGTGAGGGTATTTTCACTTCTGAAATAAAGCTCTTTTTTCGCAATATAAAATTTGTTCATGTTTAAGAGAAACTTGCTATGCTCTAAACTGAAAATATTTTCCTTCAAGTAAATGATTTGTTTGTTATACATGCATGAACTGGGTAGTTGGAGTTTGGTGAAGGTCATTTCAAATACTGGAAGCAAATTTAGGGTAAAGGGTCCATAGCACTGGCACTTTCAATCTTACCACTAAGGACTCCTTTGCTCCTCTGTGTGTCTTTACTCCCTTGAAGCATACTGTTTTAAAAGATTTTGCATGCATTGTTAATTTAAATGGTCCAAATAAGACATCAAGATGAACTCTCAAAGAGAGCTTCTAATAAGCTTGAAGAGCATGGCACAACTAGTGCTACCCTAGGGTGCTGATAAAATCCAGAAAAAGCAGAGACTAGATGTTTACCCTAGCCATTGTTCAACAGGTCAACAGAAGTAATGAGAACATTTGATTCAGAGTTCAGTAAATCAGTATAAATGCAAATTAGTAAAAGGGTGGCGTTCTAAAACTGAGTTAATAAAGAGCATTTACCACATGGGTTGATTGTAGAGCTCAGTGAAGCAGCTCCCGTGGAAAGGCCCCCTTTTGAAACTGATGAAGCCACAGACGGTATAGAAGATGAAGTAGGTGTGGTGGAAGATGCTGTTGAGGATGGTAACCGTTCTCCAGACTCCATACCTACCAGAGGGCGAAAAATATGACATTTCACTCAGTATTAAATAGTGGAATTATTCAAAAGAATTAAACATATTTAAAATAAGTCAAACATTTAAGCAAGCTTTTAAAATATGAACTAAGCTTAGAAATACACATTCTTCACAAATATAAAATATAGAATAAAAACAATGTAATTATAAAATAGAAACTTACTGAATAAATTTAATGCTAAGTACACCAAATCCTCTTCTAATAGACTGAGTTTCCTTGTAGCAAAAAAATAACCCCAATTAATAGCAGTGTGAATATAGCTTCACACAAATGTGTGTTGACACAACCTTAGGAAAATTAACATAATAACTTATTCTTCCTTAATTACTTCATAACTTACAACAAAATAGCCATACGATCTTAATGAATCAATATTACACTTTGAATGGACTGTAATCCTTCTATATTTAGATAGCAATATGATTGTAAGTCTTAAGCATTGAATCTGACCTGGTAATTCCCAATACAGACAGCCCCACCCCCTAAAAAAGACAAAGACATTTTAGAGTTTTTACCAGAGTCAAATTTGAACTATGGTCTCAAAATGGTTTTAGTATGACCCATTTATAATGACTCAGCCACTTTTAAGCATCTTCATTGATTTGCTCAGCTATTTTTGGGTACAATCTTACATTAGCCTTATTATAATAGTTTATATTGATATTAAAAATGTAGAATAGAAATGAAGAGGGTCAAAAGGTACAAACTTGCAGTAACAAAATAAATTAATCATGGGATGTAATGTACAGTATGGTGACTATTAATACAAATACTGTTTTGTATATTTGAAAGTTGGTAAGAGAGTAGATTTAAAAGTTCTCACCACAAAGAAAAAAAATTTATATCTATGTGTGGTGAGGAATATTAACTAGACTTATTGTGGTGATCATTTCACAATACATACAAATATTGAGTCATTATGTTATACCCCTGAAACTAATATAATGTTATATATCAATTACGTCTCAATAAAAATTTTTAAAAATCTAGAATAGGTTTTAGCCATTTAAATGCTCTCTACACACTGACCCCACAATTAAACAAGAAAATCATGAAGTTCACAGTCACCTTAATGAGTATACAATTCACAGGGAGAAACAAAGAGAAACACTGCTCACCTATATATGAACTAATCACCCACAAGTAAACTTTCACCATTTAAAGAGTATAACCATAAAAAAGATTTCTGTATGGACTCTACAACCAACTTGCATAATTACTATTTATTTCCTAAGAAAAATACTTTGCTTTCATTCGAAAATATCAACCAATTAAAATAATGGAGGATTAACATTTCAATGTTGATTCAATCATATGGCATAGAGATGATTTTTCTCATAAGGTAGATACATGTAGTGAAGATAATCTCAGGTTGACAAACAACATCATTAATAAGCCATTTCAATGAGTTTTCCAATCATACACAATTCAAAAACTTCTCTTCATATTCTGGTATTGTCGCCAATCACCTCCCCAGATGACAGTACTGCGGCGACGAGTGTGTCCATATTCTTACCAAGCTTGTCATTTTCTTTATCAGCATTCATCAGTTGGTACTGATGGCTACATGGAACTAATGCTTAAAGAGCAGGTTTATGGGGCACCAAGCAGTCACTAAAGCGCTCTGGGACATGTGGCTGTCTGATGGCAAGGCCAACCAATGGCAAACATCTTTTTCTACAACCTATTGTCACCAAAAGTCTCCTATCACTAACCAAAAAATGTGGATTATTTACCTAGATAGAGTTTACAGGAAAAAAAATATTTAAAATAAAATTATAGCTGGTAACAAAATTTCAAAGAATTCTTAAATGTACTATTAAAATGTATTATTTTTTAAATAATGGTAGTTATCATGGATATACTATCTTATGTATATCACAAATACAACAGACACAACATACACAGCACAGTGCTTCACCAGTTAACCATATTATCAAATCCTCACCCCCTAATGGTTGGTTTTTTATTTTATTTGCCTTTGTTCTCCACAGCAAAAATAATATTGGTGATATAATATAGATAAGCACTTTAGCCAAGTACCTGGTATATAAGAACTCAATATATAACAGTCATTAGGATAATAAATTATGAACTCTAGGTATATTTCTTTCTGTTGATATAACTTAAATCAAGACTAAAGTAAGGAAAACCCAGAGGTAGCATGCATAGTTTCTACATACTGCTTATTGGAGATTACCTCTCCTGGAAACACTTATTGAAGTTAAAAACATACATATACCTAGATCTAGCTCTGAGAAACTATCTGTAGAAATACAGTATCAGTAGGTTCTTAACTATAACACTGTTTAAAAATAATATTAAAATTTAAACCGGGCAAGTCAGAAAGTTTAACTAGAACTAGGAGTATGCGGTTGGGGACCTTTCTTAGTTTCAGGAGGAATACAATTTTCTCTATTATTCTTGGTTCTTTTTGTTCACTTAAGAGGAAAGCAGCTTAACTCATTTAAAAAAATATGTTTATGCAACCATATTCCTTAGACATTCTATTATATACATTATTCATGTATTACTTTATTTCAATTATTTTATCTTAGATATATATTTTTAGCCAGTATGATCTCTTAGGGGACTGAGTAGTCTCCTTATATATAAAGTACTCTTCTCTTAGACTGGCCCTAAGTTTAAAAACAAATTTTTTTTCATGTTTAATATGTATTTCTTAGTTCTAGTAAGCCAAAATTTGGTCCACTACTCCATGTTCATCCTCTGTATATCGTTTTTCATGTTAAAAAAAAATTTAACAAATCCACTCAAGCCTCTATTATTCTAAAATAAAGACTGTTTTATGCTTGAATTAAAGAGGATTGGCTTTTTAAAAGCTTCTTTTTAAGCTAAATATTGAATTATTAAATTCAGATTTTATTTATTATTGTTCCCTGCGAAAGCAGAAGCACAGCACTGGGAGGAATCCTAGCCATCAACTTGAAAGGTAGAAGGTAAGAAGGCAATGCCTTTGTCATTGTCAGTTACCCACAAATCAATCACTGGTGTGCTGTACTGTAGAAACTTCAAAGTAGAAAGCTTAAAACCATGAGCACCAAGGGCTAAAAGCAGGAGGTGAAAGTTTAAGGAGAAAGAAGATATTTGCATAGTCTCAAATTTAAGGAGAAGGAAGATATTTGCATAGTCTCAAAGTATCTTCTCCAAAATATTTACAAATTAAAAAGGACAAAAGAACAACTTCACAGTGGAGAGACTCTATCACCTGTAAAAAAGCATATCTATGTATCCCATGATGCTCTAGAAAGACATATCACCTCTATGATATCCTTTCCAATGACACAAAACCTCAGTAGAATTATGATATCATCACACAAACCCGAACTGAGAGACCAGATACAAAATAACTGATTTCTATTAAAGTGTCCAGGTCCTGAAAGAAAAGGGAAGACTGAGGAACTGCCATAGGTTGAACACTAAGGAGATGCAACTAAATGTGTTGTGGGATCCTAGGTTGGATTTTGGAATAGAAAAAGGACATTGATGGAGAAACTGATGAAATTAATATAAGACCTATAGTTTAGTGAATAGTGTTGTACCAATGTTAATTTTCTGATTTTTATAATTTGCTAATTATATTATGGTTATAAATATTAAAATGAGGGGGAGCTGGACACAAAAATTTGTGAATGCTCGGTATTTTTAACTGTTATTTAATTCTAAGATTATTTCAAAATAAAAATTAAAGGAAAACAAAAATCAAGTCTGGCACATGGTATGCACTTGAAAAACAGAAATTCATTGGAATTGAATATTGTAAACCTAGGCCTTGAAGAAATGAAGATATAGATTACATGTGTAAGCAAGACATTTGATAACAGACATTATCTGGGTTCAAAAACTATGTCTGGAGATTGTTAGATGTGACCTTGTTTAAATTATGTAACTTCAATGAACTTTCAATTTCCACATGAGTATTATAAGATGTGTAGCTGGGAGGATTTATGAGATAATGCATGTAAAGTCCTGAGTACCTAGAATTCAATAATTTGTCAGCCATTGATTTTAGTAAATGAACACTGGTACATGTAATTACCCATGTGTACATGTGGCAGTAAAAGGAACCTTAAGGTATTTTTATTCACTGAATGAAATATTTAATTCATATCTATTTATAGGCTATGTACCATGCTTGGTATGTTATAACATTTTTAGTCAGGTAACTTTTGTGCTAAAAATTAAAAAAATAAATGTTTCACAATTGTATAAGTACCAATGGTAAGGATTTTAAACCTTAAGCTTTCAAAATAAGCTAGAACACAAATACAGATGAAAAAATGATACACTGATTTTTCAGTTGAAAAAATTACTCCATGATAATGACTCATTAGTTAAGCATATTGCATAAGATTTGCTAGAAACCCATTTATTCAGATCATTTAAGAAAAACCTGCTCATTAAAATAAAAACAGTTCAGGTATCCAAGAACCATCTATTTCCAGATTTCTGTTATGGCCAGAGCATCCAGATTTGACACTTGTACTCCTGTAATAGCCTCCCATTCTGACTTCATGTGTGAAGAACACCACCTTTACCTCATGTTACAAACCACCTCTAACCGATTCTCTGTGGCCAAAACAGCTCAGATATCACAGGGTCAAAATGAACAGACTATGTAACATGACTCTTCCACCCACAACACACTCATCTATGGAAAAATATCAATTAGTAGGGATGTCTTTTAGCTTAAGGCATATTTATGAGAGTACAGTTCCTAAGGTAAAACTTCAGAATTCTATGTTTATAAAGTTAACCAGTAAAGATTACTGCAACTGAAAGTTAACATATAACAGCACAGTAAAAAATAAATTTGTTGATGTGAACAATGGGAAAAAAATGTGCAGATGATGATGAAGGGACTATAAATCACTTGGTTCATTATAGACCTTTCCTGGGATTTAAAGCAGTATTCCCAACCAGGAGTGACTTTGTAATACCACCTTTGCCTACTAAGAAACATTTGGCAAAATCTGGAGTCATTTTTGATTGTCACAGTGAGACACTGCTACTGGCATGGCATTGATAGAACCCAAAGATGATGTCAAACACCTACAATGCACAGGACACACAGAGGAAAACCTGGACCAAAATGTTGGTAATACGAAGGTAGAGAAATCATGATCTAAAGTACCAAAAATGGTATTACTTGGAATTCAACTAACCAAAACCTTCTGTTAAAAAGGATTTCTATGGAATTATTATCATGAGATGATTGAAGCTGATTTATTTCCACTTCAATAAATGATAAAATTATATTCAACTTATCTTTTGAGTCAGCATACTTCTAGAGTCTACTATTTTACATTTTGTCAGAATTGTTTAGAACTGATAATGTATGACAGGCAATAAACATATCATAATGCTCACTCACACTAGTAACACAAATTTACTGCATTTTATTTAGATGTCATTTACCAATAACAATTCTAAGAACAGACAAAAATCAGAATTTCCACCATTTCTTCCCTCCACGATGATTTTATATACTCCACGAATATTCAGTAATCAGTTGTTAATGATGACTGTTCAAACTCATGTATATCAAATGTTCCTTTTTGTGTAATCAGAGTTTATGAACACTGACAGCTGCTAGGTGTAAACCTGAACAGGTGCAAATAGGGAAGGGCTAGATATGTTGGCTAAGAATTATAAATATGATCAGTCCTGCTGCCTTGTGTTTCAGTTGCATGATTCCTTTAGTATTAAAAGTACAGAATAGACTGAAGATTCAGAAAGTAAACATAAAAAGATACTTAGGTATTTCTACTGGAAGGAGTTTTATTAAAGAGTATCTTTATCTTTGCTAACAATATCAGAAGTTTTCTATAGGAGTTCAAAGCACAAAAGGAGGTATGGTGAGCTCTACACTTTTCCTTAAAAATGTAACCTCAGGTGAAAAGCAGTAATTAGAAAGAGTAACAGAAGACAGTCACTATGCTGCTGTTTTTGGTTTAATAGGACCACTAACAGTAAAGACTTATAAGTCCATCATTTTCTAAAAGTTCTGAAAAAGCTTTTAGATAACTTCTAGGCAACTGCATATTTTGACAAATAATACTTCAAGATATTAGGTAGCAAAACAAAAACCAAGCAACGGACAAAATTATTTCCGTTAAGAGTTTGAAAAATAGGAGATGAGGCAGAAATACCTTGTAAGACAGTAAATGAAATTATTCTCTGAATATGATAGTTTTGATGGAAAATGATTTTATTTACAAAACTTTTATTTACCTACATTTTCAGAAAGTTATTGCAACTCATTAAGTACATTGTATAATGCTCCAAAACATGGAGATACAAAGGGATTGATTTCCCTAACTGCTTGATATATTTTAATTATTATTGTAAACAGTCAAACAATTATATTCCCAAATAAAAATGGACTGGCAATCAGGTGTTCTGTGTTGCAGCTTGTGGTCTGGAAAAAGTCTCAGATACGCTTAAATATCAGTTGCTGTATCTGAAAAAATGATGGCATTGAATTAAACTAGCCCTCAAGTTTCTATTAGAGTTTTATCAAGTTGATGGTAAAAAACAAAACCCCAAAAACCTTCACACTGCATTAAAATATTTAACAATTTGATCCCATTTTTTCCTTATCGTCCTATCCACTGACATTAATTCTATTTCCAAATGTGTATCATGCTAAATTATATATCTGTTAGATATTTTAAAGACTTACTCTTGTCTTATTTATACCTCAAGAGAACTAATGATAAAAGTATCCAAGAGTAAAGCACTTATTTTTCATACTCCTTAGTAAATACCTATTCAGAGTATTCTTTTCCATCCAAGGGATGTGATGAGAGATCTGTGGGGAAAAGGTCAGCCTAAGATATAAGAAAAAGATATAAAAGAATGTTAATGGAAGATTTGAGCAAGATTTAACATGTACGGGTCAACTAAGCCATAGGTAGTCCGTGACCTTAAATATTGACTACAGTTAGAACTTTCTAACAAAGATACAAAGGTCAGAAGGATAAAAGAGAGAATGGTTAATTGATCCTTTCATCCACACATGAACAAACAAAAAAGACTTAAAGTTTTGCCTAAGAAACACATTTAAATGCAAGTGGAATTTCTAAGACATTTATAGAAAGTAAGTGAGGCTGATCAATAACAGATTGAGGGAAAAAAGCAGGGTAACAAACAGAAGTCATGTCATTCTATCTAATGATGCCAAATACTACATGTCTGCTAAACTAGTAGAAAAACTGCCTTTCAAAGGGAAAGAAGCAGAGCTAACCCAACATGGAGAACAACACACTTCTTAAAGAACAAAATGAAAGTAAGAGTTTGTGAAGACCATGCAAAAATGTTTTTGGTCCAGGTCATCCTAACATTAGGTTTGCCTTTCTAATATCATTCTACCAGTATCTCCTGGAAGGGCGCCTCACACATGTCTGGTGCCTTGGTTTTTCAACTGCCACCTAGGGGATGCCCCTTGACCCCGTGGCTCTAGTGACCAGGAGGGCTTGTACTCTTGGATTCTGGGGACCACTGCAACCAGAAAGATGGTTCTTGGCACACCACCTGCCAGGGCATTGCACAGACAGGGTACAGCGGCACAACACCAGTCTTCCTGTGAAGAAGGTCTCTCTGCTTGTCCTAGAGCTTTGGCCTCAGGTGTGGGCTTCACATTTGGTATATATTTAGTAGCCTACGGAGCTGCTCTCAAGGAACATAGGCGTGGGTGCCATCTTGGCATCTCCCTCTGCCTTCCTCAAGCTCACCAGTATCGCATTTAAAAAAATCTTATTCAGTTGCCTAGAGCCCCAGTTTTTGCAATTGCAGTTCAGGATGCACCTCCAGATTGCCCGCCTCTGGTGGTCAATGGGGTTTATGCTTGTGGTCCCACAGGACTGTATGTATTTGCATACATTTAAAACCAGACTAAGGGTCTGGCTTCTAGTCAGCCTGAATCTAGGTGCTGAGATCCTCCCCTGTGAGACACTGACAGGTCTTAGCACATCCTCAAATACTAGGAGTATTAAAAATGTAACAAGCTTCTTGGACAAGCACAAAGGTTTAAGAGACAACCAAGATCTGCAGCAGAGTTGAATGACAAGGTTCATCTCATATATGACATTTCTCCATCAAAATTATGAGAGGTAGTTGTTTAATCTCCTATATAGAAACCAACAGAGAGAGCAAGCAAAATGAAGCAGCAAAGAAATAGGTTCCAAGAAAAAGAACAAAATAGAATCTCAGTAAAAACCTGACTGAACTGGAGAACTCCTGATTAAGAATTCAAAGTAATTGTCATAAGGAAGCTCAGTCAACAGAGGAGAAGAATGGATGAACACAGCAAGACCTTGTACAAAGAGGCCGGAAATATAATAAAGTACTGCAGAAGTTAAAGTGATGAAGAATGCAATTACTGGACTGAAAAATACACTACAGGGTTTCAACAGCAGACTAGATGAAGCAGAAGATAGGATCAATCAACTTGAAAACAAGGCAGTGGAACTCACCAAATCAGAGCATCAAAAAGAATAAAGAATGAAAAAAAGTGAAGCTAGCTTAAGGGACTAAAGGGACAACAGCAAACATTAAAGGGACTATGGGGACTAACATTCACATTATACAGCTCCCAGAAGGAGAAAACAGAGAGAAAGGGGCAGAAATCTTTTCTGAAGAAAAATGATTGAAAATGCCTCTAACCTGAGGAAGGAAACAGACATCCAGATGCAGGAAGCCAAAGAGACTCACATGAAGATACACTGTAATTAAATGTCTAAAGTTAAAGACAAGGGGAGAATACTAAAAGGAGCAAAAGAAAAACAACTAGTTTATATGCAAAAGAATCTCCATAAGACTGTGAACAGATTTTCAGTAAACTTTGCAGGCCAGAAGGGAGTGGCATGATTAAAGTCCTGAAAGAAAAAAACTTCCAACCAAGAACCCAGCAATATTATCAATCAGAATTGAAGGAGAGATAAAGAGCTTTACAAACAGAAGCTAAAGGAGTTAATCACCCCTAAAGCAGTCTTATAAGAAATGTTAAAAGGACATCTTTAAGAAAAGAAAGGGCACTAATTAGTAACAAGAATATATACGAAAGAATAAACCTCACTGGAAAGGTTAATACATAGTATAGGTAGGAAATTAATTGCTTATAAAGTTAGTATGAAGGTTAAAAAAAAAGTAGTAAAACTATGACTGCAATTAGTTAAGGAGTTTTACAAGATAAAATTATATAAAATGTGACATCAAAAACAAAATGTGTGTGTAGGGAAGAAGAATAATGTGCAGCTTTACAATGGGTTCAAATGTAAGTTGCTATTAACTTAAAATAGAATGTTACAGATGTAATTTGTTATATATAAGCCTCGTGGAAACCACAAAGCAAAAAAAAAAAAAAAAAAAAACCAGAATGATAAAGAGAAATGAATGTAAGCATACCACTAAAGAAAGTCATCAAACTACAAAGGAAAAAAGCAACAGGCAATGGGTGAAGACAGGAACAGAGAGGAGCTACAAAAACAGCCACATAATAATTAATAAAATGGCAATAAGTACATACTTATCAATAATTATTTTAGGTGTAAGTGGACTGAATTCTCCAATCAAAAGACAGAAAGTGACCAAATGGATAAAAAACAAGATGCATTTATATGTTGTCCACAAGACAGTCACTTTAGATGTAAGGACACACAGACTGAAAGTGAAGCAATGGCAAAAAATATCCCATGCAAAAGGAAACTAAGAGAAAATAGGAGTAGCTATACTTTTGTCAGACAAAATGAGACTTTAAAAAACACAACATAATAAGAGACAGAGGTGTTAATGGAATATTACTCAGCCATAAAAAGAAAAGAAATCCTGCCATTTACAACAACATGGATGGATCTAGAGGGTATTATGCTCGGTGAAGTAAGCCAGGTGGAGAAAGCTAAATACTGTATGATTTCACTTGAATATAAAAACAAAGCAAAACAGAAGGAACAAAACAGCAGTAGACTCACAGACACTGAGAAGCGACTAGTGGTTACAGGGGAGAGGTTGAGGTGGGCTGGGGCAGGGGATGGGGAGAGGTCGGGGTGGGCTGGGGCAGGGGAGGGTGAGGGGAACACAATATAAGCTGGTCACAGGGATGGTAGTACAGCATGGAGAATATAGTCAGTGATTCTGTAACATCTTTCTATGTTGATAGATAGTAATCGTACTAGAAGGGGTGAGGATTTAATAATATGGGTAACTGCTGAACCACTGTGTTGTACATTTGAAACCAACAGAAGATTGTATATCAACAATACTTCAATAAAAATAGACAAAGGTGTTACATAATATGGGGGCCAATCCAACAAGAGATGGAACATTTGTAAATATTTAGGCAACCAACATAGGACTACCTAAACACATAAATCAAGTATTAAAAGACCTAAAGGAAGAAATAGACAGCAATAAAACAGCAGTAGGGGAATTTAATACTCTACTTATCATCAATGGATAGATCATCCAGACATCCAGAAAGAAAATCAATAAGGAAACACTGGCCTTAAATGACATGTTACACCAGATGGACTTAGCAGATAATAGGACATTCCATACAAAAACAAGAGAATACACATTCTTCTCAAGGGCACATGAAACATTTTCTAAGACAGATCATATGTTAGATCATAAAACAAGTCTTAATAAACTTAAATAATTATAAAATCACTATTTTGAACACCTGAAGCTAATATAATATTGTATTTCAATTAAAAATTTTCAATTAAAAATTAAAATTAAAAAGTAAATAAATGAATAAAATACAAAGTGGGAGTTAACAAACCTAAAAAAAAGTGTCCATTTCAATAAATGTTGAGGAATGTAGCAGATTATAATTAGGTAATTTCTGGGTAGAGCTGATTTAGTGAGCTGGTCTCCCAATAATAAGGGGTTTTATCTTATGACTTTATGTTTGGAATATCTGAAAAATGTCACGTTAAATGTATTCTTTAATTTTGGATTCTGTTAACTGTTGTTATTCTTGTCCTCCATTCACCTAGTTATTGGGAGTGTTTAAATATATTAGACTTTCAGAAAGATTAGTTTTTTCACCTCTCCATAAAACTAAGAATTCTTTTGTTATTCAAAAATAGATTGTGTGTGTGAAATGGAATACTATTCAGCCATAAAAAGGAATGAAATCTTGCCATTTGTAATAATACAGGTGGACCTACAGGGCATTATCCTAAGAGAAATAAGTGAGGCAGATAGACATATCCTGTCTGATCTTTCTGTGGAATCTAAAAAACAAGAACAAAAAAAAAAAAACACCAAAAAAAAAACAAAACTAAGTTCATAGAGCAGATTGGTGGTTGCCAGATGTGGGTCTGAGGGTGGTGGGAGAAATGGATGAAGGGTGTCAAAAGGTTAAAAAAATGGGAGGGGGTGTCAGACACAAAAAGGGGTCAAGAACATTCCTAACTGTAGGGAATGAGAATGGAAGCGGGTGGACTCATGAAGGAAGTGCAGGCCTAAGCAATGAATTCAGCTCTTGTGAGTGTATGAAGTTAGGTTACAGAACCACGGAATATAGAAAAAATAATTTTAAAAAGAAAAATAAATGGTATTTTATCCTGCAACAGCAAAGGTCATGTCACCACTTTAAATAGGACTACAGGATTTTTACTGTACCATATCAATTTTTCCATCTGTAGTTCTTCTTTTAACTTGTTGAAAACCGCAGTTCTTGTGCCAAAAATAACAGTACTTTCATTACTCAATACAGTTACGTACTTCATTTATGACATAATACATAACCAATAGCCTCAGAATAACATTACCAACACTACCATGAGAATAGGGTTACTAAAAACAGTTCTTTGGTCCTCAGAATGTAGCCCAGTAGGGATGTATAGTCAAACTACAATCTCATGTAAAAGGTGATTTATGTCATTCCACTCTGTATGGTTATATTCAACTAGATTGAAAACAAAACCTTTCCATTACATTTCATTCTAATTTTTAAGGACAGCATTCAACTAGACAGCAAGCAATTTTGAGGAACCAAAGACCAATAAGTGAGGCAGATAGTCAAATACTGTCTGATCAAAAGCAACGTCTAAAAAAGTAACGTCTAAATCTACACAGTCGGGTAGGATAGCCATTAACCAACCATGTGCAGATAATTAAATTTAAATTAATCAAAACGAAATAAAATTAAAAGTCACACTAGCTACATTTCAAGTGTTTAATAGCTGTCACATTACCATTACAAATAGTTCTATTGTACAGCCCTGGTCTAAATGATACCCGTGCCTCAGACACTGAAATCTTCTTGCTTAGTGAGGTAGCACACTTCATACTCACTAGCGAGGGCTGTTAAAATCGTGAAAGCATGGGTGGGCAGCTTTCAGACAGATCATACCGGATAAAGTTACCTTGAGAAAGGCTGATGTACGAGAAGTTATCTGGGTCAGTAGTTACCTCCATGAAGAAACGGAAACTATTAGCATGCTGTCATGGTTTCTTTACAGAGTATATATACCGTTATCAAAATATTGGGAATATCATTAAAATCACTTGGATATTAGTTAAGGTAGAGTTTATTTATAAACCACTCATGAAAAGCTTGAAATATTCGCTTAGAAGGTAATCTCAAATAACTGTAGAAGGTAACCTCAAATAACTCTCTTGTTATATCTTGCATTTCCCTCTTAAATGTTCCCACCAAATATCCTTAGCATAAATAAAAAGAGTTTTGTTCTGTTTGCAACACTGTCAGTCCAGTTATTATTGGCAGAAGAGGCCATATACATATATGTGCTGCAAATTCTCCACACATTTAGTTAGAAGAAAGAGAATTTACGAGGAAAAAAAAAAGCAGCTTCACAGAACAGAAGGAGATGCAGAATTTCTCTGTATGGGTTTCTCCTTGCCCCTCCCTCCCTAATGCTGATGACGCTCTGTAAGATAGGGTCTTTCAAGAGTTGAAAAAGAAGCTAACGCTTTGGTATCCCACCACTCTTTTATATTAGAAATTATGTCAGAATTCCAGAAGAACCCACTACTCCAATGAGAGAAACAAAGATTAATAATACACAGGAAATTTTAAGCCATTTGTATTTTCTGAATTCTTTAGTCCCAGATGCAGCAATACTTTTTAAAATGAGGGTCATAGTCCATTAGAGAGTCATGAAATCCACACAGTACGGTCATGAGAAATGAAATATCGTCAAAGAAGATTGAGAAAGACTGATGTACTTGGCTTCCCAGTAATGTATGGTTTCTGTGGGAAGCACAGGAGGATTTTACAGTCCCTAATCATACTAGTTGCTGCACTGGAATGGTTACAGTGGAATGGTTATAGCAGAATCCACGTTTTGTAGTCCATTAAAGTGGAAATGGCAGTGCAAAATTATTTGAATTCCTCCAGGACTCAAGAGATCTATATAATCTTAACTTTACAGTTTATGAAAAAGAAATACGGGACATTTATATTACTTGGGCACCTCGGATGCCACGTAATGCTAGACTCTTCTATTCTGCATACTCAGCTAATTAAGGATAGATCAAAGTTCTTTCACCAGACTCACAAGCAACTACAATTTTACAAAGTTCAATCATTTATGGAAACATCCTATGTTTAACCTTTCAGAAAGCACTTACTAAACCATGAAGCATGCCAGGTGTTTGGGACATAATTTGTAAGTCAATTAGGCTAAGTAGTCTGTTTCAAGGGTTTATAGTCTAATAGGTTGGAGCAATTGTGGAAACTTGATCAGAGCTGAGTTAAACAGATTCTAGCTTTCAAGAAACTGAGCTAAGTGATAGTCATGGTGGTATCAGATATAGAAGATGGTAAAGATTCAAGAAATGGGGTGGCCTTTTGGGAGGCCATATATGTAGATGAGCATATAGCCATGTTAAACGTTACACATTTTCTCATACTCAAGAAAATTTTATAAAAACATTTAGTAATTTAGTTTACATTTAGTAAAAAACAAACAAAAGCATTTAGAAAAAGTACAATGCCATATCATTTTAAGTGTAGACTTATAATTGTTTTATAATGCATGACATTATACAATTTTAATTATTTTCTAATGACTATGTTTATGATTCATTTATATTTGTAAATTTTAACATTTATAGAGACTACAAAGTAGTATCTCATATTCAGCAAAGTAGGGGAAACAGAGATGAGTGTCCAAAACCATATATAAGTTTTCATTAAGTATTTTCTAAACATTAATACTACTGAAGTTAACGACAATGAGAAATTTGAGAACCCTGATAAAATTGCAAGGAAATATTACCATACATGAAGGATTTATTCTGTCTCCTATATTGCAATAGTTGTCCTATAACTAATTCATTCAACAACTATTATTGATCACCTACAACAAAATTATATAATGGCTTAATTGTGAGAATATAAAGATGAGTAAGTCACAGCATTTGCCTCATAAAAGTTCATCATCTAATTATTTTCATTTAAAAATTTTCTCTCAATGTTTTTCATTTCATATTATTCTCACCATAATTTAGCCCAAATCTAAATTATTAAACAAAATTTAAAAAATATTCTAGTAAACAGAAATGTATGTGTTCATTTTACTAATTTTGGAAAATAATTAAAAAATACAGGAGAAAAAAATTTTAAATCCAGCTCCTCACATACCACATGTAACATCTAAGCCTCCAACCAGATGGGCATTAGGGCATGTTACTGTTACTGTTTTGTGCTAACCCTGAGATAACTAAAGACTTTTGTCCAATCTCTCCTCATTTTTAGGACCAAGAAGTAGTGTGGGAAAGAAGTAGGAGAATGAGACAGGTTGAGTCCAAGTAAGAGAAGTAGGGAAAGAAGGAGGGAGGGAGACTAATATTTTGGAGAGACACAATATCAGTGATAGACTAGACTACCTGCAAGAAAGAAGACCTTGGGCAAGGGAAACAAAAGCAAACATGAACAAGTCGGACTATATCAAGCTGAAAAGCTTCTGTACAGCAAAGGAGACCATCAGTAGAACAAAAAGACATCCTACAGTATGGGAGGATATATTCATACATGACATATCTGATAAAGGGTTGACATCCAAAATATATAAAGAGCTCACACACCTCAACAAACAAAAAACATTTGCCTCCCACAAACCACCTCTACAGATTCAATAAAGGCTTGACATCCAAAATATATAAAGAGCTCATGCACCTCAACAAACAAAAAGCAAATAATCCAATTAAAAAATGGGCAGAGGAACTGAACAGACAGTTCTCCAAAAAATTCATATGGCCAACAGACACATGAAAAGATGCTCCACATCGCTAGTTATCAGAGAAATGCAAATTAAAACCACAATGAGATATCACCTCCCACCAGTAAGGATGGCTATCATCCAAAAGACAAACAACAGTTTGAAAAAGACATATACACCCCTATGTTTATCACAGCACTATTGACTGCTTTTGTGATTAGTTGATTTTATTTTTTGCCTTTAGTTAGTATCTGGTTGGTCTGCTTTCTTTACTGTGATTTTATTTTCTCTGGTGACATCTATTTCGCCTTAGGAGTGTTTCCATCTAGAGCAGTTCCTCTAAAATACCCTGTAGA
Organism: Manis javanica; assembly: GCF_040802235.1. NCBI lineage: Eukaryota > Metazoa > Chordata > Mammalia > Pholidota > Manidae > Manis > Manis javanica. Next base: position 126,397,271 of record NC_133162.1, read on the forward strand.
GGTGGTTTGTGGGAGGCAAATTCCCTTAACTTTTGCTTGTCTGGGAATTGTTTAATCCCTCCTTCATATTTAAATGATAATCTTGCTGGATACAGTATTCTTGGTTCAAGGCCCTTCTGTTTCACTGCATTAAATATATCATGCCATTCTCTTCTGGCCTGGAAAGTTTCTGTTGAGATGTCTGATGATAGCCTGTTGGGTTTTCCTTTGTAGGTAACCTTTTTTCTCTTTCTGGCTGCCTTTAATACTCTGTCCTTGTCCTTGGTCTTTGCCATTTTAATTATTATGTGTTTTGGTGTTGTCCTCCTTGGGTCCCTTCTGTTGGGAGTTCTGTGGGCTTCTGTGGTATGATCAATTTTTTCCTCTCCCAGTTTGGGGAACTTCTCAGCAATTATTTCTTTAAAGACACTTGCTATCCCTTTTTCTCTCTCTTCTTCTTCTGGTACCCCTATAATGAGGATATTGTTCCGTTTGGATTGGTCACACAGTTCTCTTAATATTCTTTCATTCCTGGAGATCCTTTTCTCTCTCTCTGCCTCAGCTTCTCTGTGTTCCTGTTCTCTGATTTCTATTCCATTAACGGCCTCTTACACCTCATCCAGTCTGCTCTTAAGTCCTTCCAGATACTGTTTTATTTCTGTATTCTCCCTCCCAACTTTATCCATTAGCTCTTGCATATTTCTCTGCAGCTCCATCAGCATGGTTATGACCTTTATTTTGAATTCTTTGTCAGGAAGATTGGTTAAATCTATCTCCCCAGGCTCCTTCTCAGGGGTTGTCTGTGTGATTCTGCTCTGGATCAAACTCTTCTGCCTTTTCATGGTGACGGAGGTAGTCGTGGGCAGCTGGCGCATGTGTCAGCTGGGAGAACAAAGTCTCTTCTTGCTTGTTAGTCACCTTCCTTTCCTGCAAGAACGGCGACCCCCTAGCGGCTTGTGCTGGGCAGCTGCGCGCCGACAGGGCCTCTGAGTCTGGCCCGGGCGGGCTGCGGAGGCGGCTCTGGGCAGTTGCTGTGGGTGCAGCTGCTCTCAGCCTGCTGCACCCCTTCGTGAGGTGCTGAGTTCTCACAGATGTAGATGTAGCCTGGCTGTTGTACTGTATCTTCTGGTCTCTCTTTTAGGAATAGTTGTATTTGTTGTATTTTCCAAAATATATATGGTTTTGGGAGACATTTCTGCTGCCCTACTCACACCACCATTTTGGCTCCTCCCAGTCACTATTGCAGCACTATTTACAATAGCAAAGAAATGGAAGCAACCTGAGTGTCCATCAGTAAATGAATGGATAAAGATTTGGTACATATACACAATGGAATATTATTCAGCCATAAGAAGAAAACAAATCCTACCATTTGCAACAACATGGATGGAGCTAGAGGGTATTATGCTCAGTGAAATAAGCCAGGTGGAAAAAGACAAGTATCAAATGATTTCACTCATCTGTGGAGTATAAGAACAAAGAACAAAGAAAAATACTGAAGGAACAAAACAGCAGCAGACTGACAGAACCCAAGAATGGACTAACAGTTACCAAAGGGAAAGGGACTGGGGAGGATGGGTGGGAAGGGAGGGACAAGGGGGGAAAAGGGGCATTATGATTAGCAGACATAATGTACAGGATGGGGGACACAGGGAGGGCTGTACAACACAGAGATGACAAGTAGTGACTCTACAGCATCTTACTACGCTGATGGACAGTGACTGTAATGGGATATGTGGGGGGGACTTGGTGATGAGGGGAGTCTAGTAACCATACTGTTGCACATGTAATTGTAGATTAATGATACCAAAATAAAAAAATAATAAAATAATAAAAAAAGAAAGAAGATGTTGGCCTTGAAGTAATTTTTAATAATGACAATTTTCATTAAAGTAAAATTCCACCCTGTAACCCTATGTAGGAAGTGGAAAGATCCATGACACATTGTGCTTCACTTTTCCTTCTTTTGTATAAACTAGTTCATCAGATAGAACTTCTTGCTATTATGGTAATCCCTGACCCTCAACAGTGGGCCACATGACCCCACTCCCATGGTAAAAGCTGCCTCAACCAAATGTTACTCAAGGAGACAATGGCTGACCAGAAGTCTATGACTTACGATAGCTGCCCCTAAAAGACGCTATTACCTAATCAGACTCTCTCTGACATAGACATTTTAACCAGTAGAAATAGGGTAAGTTATTGCTGAGTAGGAGGTCAAAAAGGCTGTGGACCTAAAAATATACAAGCTAAAGAAAAGTGGGTCAGGAAAAATGTTGGAATTGCAGGGGTACAGAGAAGCTAAGTGGTCCTGAGAGAGAGAGGATGAGAGAGGAGGACAATCTCAGATTCTTTACCTTAGACCCTCCTTTTAGATTTTCCTATAGAGACTTTTCTCTAACTTTCCAAATACCTATGCTTTTAATTGAGTTTTAGTTGCAACCAAAAGAGACTGCTAGAAAACTTACTAAAAATTGTCATGTTTAATCTTGTCTTTTTTCTTCTTCTCTTTGCTTATGCTATTTATACCACTGAGACATATTCTTTTTTACCCTTCCAACAATACAAATACCACATTCCTTCAAGCATAGACCAAAGAGTCACTTAATCCATAAAGCTGTGTTTGACTAATCTGGGCCACAATTTCCCATCTTTGAACTACACAGCACTTCGGCTTCTACCCAGGAAGCTGCTAATTACAGTGACTTTTTACAGCTCTGTGCTTGTTTTATGAATTCACTGTATTATTCAACTCATAGCCAGTATGTCTGTTGAGACTTAGTTTCTGAATCAGTAAAATGGGGTTAATTACATCTACTTCAAAGAGCTATTGTAAAGACAGCCTTGCACACTTCCAGCTGGGTATTTTGTTCTTACATGTTTGGCCTGATTTCAGAAGAAAATATCTTTATTTTCTTCAAACTAAGCATACAAGAGTAGGAAAACTGGTCAATAAAAGTCAATACCCTCTCTTTCATAAGTTAAATGTGAACAAAATTGAGTTAAAAATGTCAAGAGCATTTCCACTTCTATGCTGACTTCTTGGACAGGTAAACCTGAATAGATGTTCAAGAAGCATATTAGGCTATACCCTGTCAACCTGCCCCTCAAAAGAGTGTTAGCATTACTTTAACTGTAGACAATAGTACAATTTATGGTTTTGTTTTTAGGTAACAGTGACATTTTCAGTTTAGTAGTAAAACTGCTTTTTCCTGAAATGTTAATATATAATTTTATAACTTTCATTGTTAAAAAATTAATTTTGTTGAGACCAGCTTTTTAGGGATCAGGTTTTCTCTTTTATGGCATTGATAATCTCCAAAAAATTTACAAATAATTATGATAATTCCCTCTACCATTCTCTTAGCTATAAAATTCAGTCAAATTATGTACTAATTTATCCTTTTCAAATATGCCTCCTCCATTTTCCTCATAATTTTTAAATTTGTTTCTGAATTGCTTACAATTTGTTCAAGTCTTCCTGTACTGAAACCCAAATATTAATAAAATACTCCTAAATTTTATTTGGAAGATTCAAGAAGACTCTCCAAAACACTGCTCAAAGAAAATTTAACTGCCTACCTTCATAATAGAAGGACCTAAGTATGCATCCTAAACATGTCTTAACATGACCTGCACTACAAACAGAAAACATTATTTAACATTTAAATACAGGCAAATAAGAAATATTAAGTATGAGCTAATATTTTTAGTATTTATGCTAAATAAAACAAAGTACCAAGTCAATAATAACATTCTAAAAATGAGCATTGAAATGATTTTTAAAATTAAGTATCCTTTATAAATAGCTTACTGATTACTAAAATAAATGCAGTCTAATGATAGAACCATAAATACCTATTGGAATTACAAAACTGTACTTTAATGTCTGTACTTTAAATGCTCATCTAAATATTTCACTTCAAATATTCAAAAGTTAATAATTGGGTTTCACAAAAGGCTAAAATAGAGTTACCATATGACCCAGCAATTCTTTTCCTAAGTATGCACACGAGAGAAATGAAAATGTATCCCCACATAAAACTTGTACATGAATGTGGAAATAATCCAAATGACTATTAATTGATAAATAAACAAAAATGTCATATATCCATACAATGAATATTTGATTGATAAACAAAATTGATATTAATTGATAAACAAAAATGTCATATATCCATACAATGAATATTATCTGGTAATGAATAGGAATGAAGCACTGATACATGCTACAACACAGAAGAACCTTGAAAATATTGTGCTAAGTGAAAGAAGCCAGTCAGAAATGACCACATATTGCATGATTCCACTTACATAAAATATCCAGAAGAAGCAAATCTATAGAGAGAAAGTAGATTAGTGGTTGCCGTGGTTATGGGAAGGTTGGGGAAAATGCAGAGGGCTGCTAATGGGTACTGGGTTTCTTTCTGGGATGATGGGAGTGTTAGTTGATTGTGGTAACTGTTGCACAACTCTATGAATACACTAAAGGCTGAACTGTATACTTTAAATGGGCAAATTGTATGATGTATGTATTATATGTCCATGAAGTTGTTATTTTTAAAAAAGAGTATTTGGATCTTCTATTGATAAAGTGCTATTTGACTTGATGCAATCTCTATTGAATTTTTCAAGTCAGTATTCTCAATTCTAGCCTTTACGTCCAAGACTGAATATGGAATGCCCCCGGGATGACTTTTCACCTGTCACCAAACTCTCTCAGGCATTCATCCATTTAGTCAGTTTTGCATCTCCATATTTTATATATATGTGTATTTTTTTTAACTTGGCAAAACTGTATTAATTTGGTTTGGGAACTAACAGGTCTACCCAACATTTTAAGTTCCTAAGTACTTACCAGACTTGTTCTACAACTTCATTCCAATAAACACATGACTAGCTAGATTTTTTTATAATAGAGGAGTTTAATGGAGATAAGTGAACCTGAGATTCTAGGCCACATAAACTATTCACTCCCTCCTGTTGATTCTGATCCCTAAATATCTTCTCTGTATTCCCACCACCATTTGAGTGCAATCCTAAATCAGTTCTTACTGGAAATACTGCAAAAGCCTTCCAAGAAGTCTTTCTGCTTCTTTACTCCAATCCTTCTCCACACAGCCACAGTAATCCTTGTTTTTTTAAGCAGTAATATTTTTAATACAAAACTCTGATCCTGACACTCCCCTACTTAAAACCTTTTGGCATCTCTACCGTCACATGTATGGCAAAATCCCAGGTCCTCTGGCATAAAAATCTCTTCTTAATGAGGCCTCTGACTTCCTTCTTTGGTCCCATTTTCCTCTAATACATTAAGTAAACAAACTTCCTGTCATGCCCCAAATATATTTTCGTCTCTCCTGCATCCATACCGTGTATTTGGTACATGATGTTCACTCTCCCTCAAATGCCCTTCCAGTATTCTCTGCCAAACTCTTATACATATTCTAGGTCTCAGCTCATTCATTACCTACCCTGGGGAACCACGTTGCCTCACTGAGGAAGTCTTAGGTATTTACCTTTCTTATTGCTCTCATATATTCCCTAATTAAAGCTCTGATAAATTGTACTGTATAGCAACTTTCGGTTTTGTTATCTAGTTTCCTACCACCCTGTGAGGTCCCTGAGAAGCAGGAACTATTGTTTATCTTCTTCAGAGCCTTAGAATCTAGAATATAAGATCTCAATAAAGGGCTTTGAATGAAAATGCATGAAAATCAGCTGGTTCAAAAAAGAGAAACTTCATTTAGAAAAATCTCTTACCTGTTATAAATTTTTTATGTAGGAAAAACTTTAAAATAAGTTTTAAGTATCTTTGTCAATAACAAAACAAACTGCTTATCAGTTTCTGAAGTGATAAAATGTTGGCCAGTGAGACCCACACACTGCCTTTAATCTATCACTCCAAACTCAACCACAGATATTAAGGACCTGTAAGAGGGACAGTTAAGACATACTTGTCAACTCATGAACCTTATTTTGAACCCAGTCTCCTGTTTCTACTTAATTCTACTTCTCTGGTTCTGTCACTCCTATCAGCTTTTCATTTTGCCTTATTTTTCTGATCTGATGATTTCATTTATAAGACCTTTGCTTCCCTTGGTAACTATTTTGATATTCTATACTAACCCTAATGTTTCTGGCTGTTTTGCTGGACACTCCATACTTGTTAAAATTAGTACAAAGTAGTCTTTATCCTGCATTCCAAGTCTTCTATCAGTTAACCCAATCCCACTCCAATAATAGTAGGAAAAAGTTACTTCATCGTTATGTTGTAGAAGTCCCTACCCTGTTGTAAGTGTAAATATCAATGCATTCAATAGGATGCTTGGATGCTTGTAGCATTTCTCTAATTTTGTATTTAAAAGCAAGAAATTTTATCATTGCCTGTTTTCTCATCCATCTAAAATGAATTTCTTTTAGGTGACTATAGGTCTTCTAAATAAACTGCAGAAAGGTGTAACAATAACAAATATAATAACCAAGCACATCTTGTCTTCACATCCACAAATAAAAGAGGAAAAGAAGGAAGAAAAGAACACTGTGAATAAGGAGGCCTTGATTACAGCTTTAGTTCTAATTAATGGCATCTGACACTGGGCAATTTAACATCTTTAAATTATAGTTTAATATGTTTTCCACATGCTTGTGACTGTTTTTTAAAAATACATCAGTAATACCTTTTGTAAACGTTCCGTAAGTTGAGTTCAGAATGTTCAAATGTCCTATCACATGGCCTTCCCCATGAGGCCTTTCCTGGCCACATTATTTAAAAATCATCACCATATCACCAACACCATTTCTTCTTGGCACTTATGACCATCTAAAATACTATATGCTTTATTTATTTTTCATACTTATTGTCTGCCTCCTCCACAAGTCTACTGACTAATATATCTATTTTGTTCATTACAGTATCTTCAGAAGCCGAGAACAGTCCTGGTACACAGAATGTGCTCAGTGAGTATTTACTGGATGAATGAATGAATGAAAAGACAATCCAAAAAGGCTGGCAAGTTGAGGACTTGTTTAATTACAAAAAGTTACTGACCTAAGAAAGTAAATAGGAAAATCTTTTCAAAAAGTTTCTACAAACTAATCAAATAAATTGAGTAAAATTAAACCAATGGCCATACTTTAACTTTCACTAAATATAAAGTTGATACTTAAAGCAAAATCATTAGTATATTTATTCCAGTATATTTATTATATTTATATTTATTCTGCCATTCAATAAACCTGACTTACAAAGCACATAGTACAGACGCTCCTGTTGGCACTCAGACCTCTTCTACTTTAAATAGTGCTGAAACTTAAAAACTTGACTTACCATTCAAATGATCTATTAGGACAACAAACTCTTTTCTATATTTATACAAAAGTTCTCAAATTCATTACAAGGACTTAGAGTCTACCAGTTCACTTGTATTAGCTAGTTTGACTTTACTTAAAACACAGCAGGACCCTAAGGTCAGTTAAGCAACTTGGTTTATCATTCTCATATTGAACATCTGTCACTCAAGACATATCTTGGAGTCCCACACAAGATAGATGAGATTCCATTCAGTTTATACAGCAATTTTTAATATAAATGTGAACTACTATACACAAAAATATAAAAGTACAGGTCCAGAACATTCTTCTAACAAATTTTTACATGAATTTCTTTCTGCCATTCAATAACTGTTTTTGGTTACATTTTAAACAAAGATGCAGAAGAAATTATATTTCAAAATATGCCTTAATAAAAAGAACTTGATTTACAAAGCTACATGATTATATAATCACAATTTATTTTAAATCATGATGGACAGGAGTAACATTATAAAAATGTCTTACACACTATCCTCAGATAAAAATAAGAAATCCACTACAAATGGAGGGACTCGCCCACTTAGAGAAAATTTGAATAAAAATCTTAATTTAGAATCTAGTGAAAAAAAGGAGTGCATGATTATTTCATGATAGAAGAGAAATCTAACCTAGTGCCTTAACCCACTAGGTTTGCAGATACTTACTGTTAAATTCTTCACCACATAAGAGAGTTTTACCTTAGACTTCCTTTAATGTAATGATTGTGAACCTGGCTGTATATGAGAAAACACCTGGGAGATTTAAATAACATTTATACCCATGCCAAGACCCAACTTCACACCAATTATATCAGAATCTCTGGGAGTGGGGGCGTAATGATAATCAGCTACTGTTCACTGCGCTGTTGGCCTGTGTATGTAATAATAAGGATGTTATGAGACTGAGTAAATTGAAAAAAGAAAAAGACCTGGTAAATGTGATAGTAGAAGGGATTAAGATGAGTATAAGAAGAGCAGGAAAAATTACAGACAGCCTGGATGAGTAGATCCCATGATATAAGAAGAGAAGAGAATTAATCCCCATCTTATGGTCCAAAAATCAGGTGGGAATAATTTGTTCAAGTAAGAGCAGAAAGTATAAAGGGAGCTTCTATAAACTAGAACTGACAACTCAACACTTGGAAAATAACTGGCTTTCCTCTTAATGAAGGGTCTGAAGAAGTGGACATGCCTACGCTGACTGTATATGACAGACTGTCCACCTGTGTCCGGGGAGCATTCAGGCTGGGAGGCAGCAAGGGCAGCCGTGGGAACTCCCAGCCACGCACATACCACAACAAGGACGGAGAAGCCTGAACCAAGGATCTTTCCTTCCCAAGAGAATTCTGCCGGAATCTTCCCAAAGAACTCTTACAAGGGCTGGCTGGCGAGTCTGCAGTAACACCTGCCTTTCTCAAAGAAGTAGGGACAACTGGACTGGCCACTCCTCTAAAAAAGTTTCTACAAAGATATGTGACTACCTGGGTTAAGGTTCTCCCGTCACCCAAATAATCCTTCCCTAAGTAACCCTTACTATGTTCCATCCCTTCCGAGGCTCCTCACCACCCACCCACAGCAGAAGCCAGGGTGATGGGAGGGAGACTGGACCTAGTCAGGCGGCCTGTGGTCCCAGCTCTCCAGGGGATTTGGGCCGTAATACACCAGATTACAGTAGGGCGACCGAATTTCCACAAAGTTCAGTTTCAATATCATGTCTAAGGAATAATTAAAAACCAGATTAGGACAAACATATCCTTTTTAGGCAATAAAGATTTTAGAAAAGCTTCCAGAGAGGGATTATGTAGACTTCTGTTAGCTTCTTATTATATACCGGGATATCCCTTTGCACACGGGCAGTACTTCCACAAGAACCAGGTAGGCCTAGTTCAGGAAACAACCCAAATCTTCTGGGAAGATACCACTGGTACTTAGGTGACAGCTTAGAAAAGATGACCTGCTTTTCAAACATCATGACACAGGACCAGCTGGGGAACCATCGTTACCACCAGTGTCTTGCTCTCCTCTCCCCAATTTCTGACACCCTGAAAACTCTCCATTTGGAGTCCGAGACACATAATTGAGTACTGAGTCCATTTCCACCCTCACTAAGTTGCATTCTAGGATGTGAAGAAAGGGAAAGTATGAGTAAGTGAAGGAACCTAACAATTAAGATAAAACATCCAAAGAGTTCAAGAGTCCAAAAACTGGCACTTTTATTAGGACTGATAAATAATCCATCACTCACATACAAGTCCCCTGTTCAATACCAGGTATAACATTTTGCAGGAGAAGCCAACAGAGAAGTATTAGTACCCCTAATAAGGCATCTAAACTATACTAATGAAAATTATAGATTCATGGAGTCCCCAAATAAAGTTTGGAATAATAAAAGAGGGCCTTCTAAAAGATACTAGATGGCCATCAAAGAAAAGCTGTATGGCAGAAAAAGAGATCTCAGTGTTCCTGAGGACAACAAAATTAACATTTCCTTCTAAAATGTAGCCTGATATACTGAAGAAAAGTCCAAACCTGGAGAAATCTGCTGAGAACTCTAGAAAAAGCTTATTAGGTAACAGATCCGGAGCTGACTCGGTAATGAAATTCAAACTTCAAATCACTACAAGAGAGTAAGGAGGTAAAAGGAATTCTGGACAATCTAGGAAGAAAGAAGAAAGATAGTAAGACAGACCTGGGAAGAATAACAGGCAAACAAAATCACTCCTTGGCTGTCAAGTTCACCCACACTGCATGCTGTACTGGAATAGGCCAGTGTTCTCGGAGCAGGCCTAGGTCACAAACACACCTCGAACACCATTCCATCCAATCTAACAGGGTTACTGGCAACAAGGTGTGAGGTAGCATGCTGGAATGACTCACAGAAGTGGTAGACTTGGAGAGCATGTCAGAGACTCTAATTCTAACCCTGTCTTAGTGGGCCTGGAGAAGCCTTCAAAGTGAATGGAAATGTTATAATCAACTGATAAGGGGAAGATTCTTCATATTTTAATATTAACCTTCAAGTCTATTTGGATAGCTTTTGGTTTAGGGTTTTTTTAATATGCAAAAAGTCAAAGCAGCCTCTGGAGTAGAACCTCTCAGTAAGTGGCAATAAAGAAATAAACTAGCTAAGACAAAATTATATCTACAAAAAAATTCCAAGTACAAAGTGAAAACTAAGACTTGGAAAGGTATTCTTCCTAGAAAAAAAAAAGTATTTTCTCTAAAAAACTTTCATCTGACTTTCACATATTATTAGTTCCAGGAAAGTCTAAAGCATTAATTAGTCTACTAAATGTGAGTCTGCTTACGTATTAGGGATTAATTTAAATATGGGAGATTAGGTGTGTTTTTTAATCAATGCACTAAGATACTGGGAATCAAATTAGATCAAGGATTCATTTGATGCTTCCTACCATGTGACAAGTAATCTTCTAAACTGCATGATAAAAGAAAAATTGAAAAAAGAAAAAATGAGAAAGGAAAAAGTTGGTAAGAGTTAGTTTTACTAAAAGTACAAATACTTTTAAAATTTGTTGAGCGGACTAGCCTTTCCTTATTGTGTATTCTTGGCATTGTTTTCAAGTATCAGCTGACTGTGTATGTGTGGATTTATTTCTGGGCTCCCTATTCTGTTCCATTGGTCTGTATGTCTGCCTTTACATCAGTATTAATACTATTTTGATTACTGTACCTTTGTAGTACATATTGAAATCAGAAAGTATGATGTCTTCAGTTTTGTTCTTCTTTCTAAAGATTGATTTGGCTATTTATGATCTTTTGTGGTTACATAAGAATTTTAGAATTGTTTTTTCTATTTCTGTGAAAAATCCCATTGGGATTTTGACAGGGACTGCATGGAATCTGATCACTTTTGAGTAATGTGGACATTTTAACAATATTATCTTTTAATATCCTTCCTCTTTAAGTTTTGATCCCTTTAAATTCTTTATTATCTTAGCAGTAATGCCATACATTATTCTAGCTCACACTGAATCCTAGAATTTACACTTTGTCATCTTTAAAATGTTCACTGAAATGCCTCTTCTCTCTCGGACTTACATAAAATGCTAATGTAGATGGAGTAAATAATTAATATAAAATGACTAAAAAGAATATATTGGGAAAATCTAGGAAGATATAATTAAAATTTTACTTTATAATATAAAAAGGGCAACTAAAAAATAAATATATTAAAATTGGGCAGAAAGTTACACTAATTACTGGTGGAAACTTCTCTACCTATCCTCTTACAACAGAATCCTAGGGTATGAGAAACAGAAATTTGATGACCATGTTCTATAAAATATTACATATAAAACTTAGATTACATACAACCAGAAGGCTTAATTATTTAATTAAAATTCACTTTAAGAGGCGGCTCTTCATACATACAAATGTTCTCATGAATAACATATAGCTTTCTGTTTACTTTTAAAAATAGTATATGGTTTGTGCTGAAGCTGGTATTCATTCTAACTTTTACATACTCCGTATCTATAGCATAATGAATAAAAAGTAATGCTTGACGCAGTCGCTATTCAAAAGTTTGACATTCCCTCAAAAAGCTAAAGATAAAATTACCACAAGACCTAACAATTCCACTCTAAGTTACACACATACCCAAAAGAATTGAAATCAGAGACTTGAAGAGATATTTATATATCTAAATGTCCATTAACTGATGAATGGATAAATCAATGTGATATATACATATACATATACACACATACATATATATATATATATATATATATATATATATATACACACACATGTATGTATATATTAAATTTGGGCACCTGACCCTTGAACAACATGAAGGTTAGGGATGTTGACATCCCTTGCCGTTGAAAACCCACATATAACTTTGACTCCTTTAAAACTTAACTAGTAATAGCCTACTGTTGACCAGAAGCCTTACCAATAACAAACAGCATGTTTTTATGTTGTACATATTGTTCACATTTCTCTAAACTGTGAATGGCATCCTTTATGGTCTGTGTTTGTGCATATTTTATGGCAGTAAATGATAAAAGACTAGTATCTACATATATTGTATGTGTTCATGACATATCTAAGTTTCTTGACTTTTTTGGTTCTTTGTAGGTTATTCATTTGCAAGTTTTTCAAATTGTTGCAAATCTCCAAAGAATTTTCTAATGTACTTACTGAAAAATATCCATGCCTAAGTGGAGCCATACAGTTCAAACCTATGCAGTTCAAGGGTCACCTCCTGTATGTTATATTTGTTGTATATATGTATATATAATGGGATATTACTGAGCCTGAGGCTCTGACATGCTGTAACATGAACGAACCTTGAAAACATTATAGTAAGTAAAATAAAACCTACATAAATGGACAATGTACTACATGATTCCAGTTATGGGAAATGTCTAGAATAGGCAAATTCATGGGGACAGAAAACAGATTCAAGTTTACTGGGGCTGCAATGAGGGGGGAATGGGGAATTAGTGCTTAATGGTTACAGAGTTTCTATTTGGGATGACAAGGAAGTTTGGAAACAACAATGGTGATAGTTGCACAACACTGTAAATATAATTAATGCCAATGAATTGTACACTTAAAAATACTTAAAATGGGAAAAATAAACAGGGAAAATTAGTGGAATGTTTGATATCTCCATCTGGGTGACAGTTATAAGAGTGTACACGCACTAAAATTCATCCAGCTGTACACAAGATTTGTGCATTTTATTGTATGTACTTCAGTAAGAAAACAATAGAATAAAAGTAGTTAAAATGGCAACTTGTATGTTAAATATTTCACAACTGAAAAAATTTAATGTAATACACCAAAAACTGTTGCACTGTCTACTCTAAACGTATGAATTTCCCGGTATGTGAATTATATCTTGATAAAAGATGTTATAAAACTTAATGTTTGAAGTCCTTCAATGCTTGAAGCTCAGGACCCTTTTCCTTAAAGGATCCTCCACCAGTCATTCTAGTGACCACCGTTCTCTTATCTCAACTCCTAGTATTATACCTATTATACCTAGTATTCATATCACTCACTTAGCAATTAATTTTATCCCCTATATGACACATCTCTGGTGTTTTTTAATTACCATTACACCTTTAATATTTGATTATGCTTTGTTTACAAAACTAGTTTAGTTGCTCAAATTATCAATTTTTAATATTTAGTATTTGTTTGTACTGTTTTCCAAACAAGATTAATAGCAGCTCAGACTGTCAAATCAGGACCCAGAAGCCCTCCACCTTCTTCAAATCATCAAAAATAATTCAATTTTATACTTGCACAAATACATTAAGTAAAAATTTCAATTATGTTAAGAGAAAGCATTCTGGGAAAAAAATATTCATTCCTTGGCACTCCAATTAATAGAGGATGTAATGGATTTAGTTCAGTATAATTATTTTTAAAAGACAATAATAAGATATTTTCTACAGAAAATTTTCTGATTGGCTTGTCATTTTTCTTTTTCCCCAACTGAATTAAAGACAAAACACTACAAATAAAAAAATAAAACAAAATAGGCAAAGAATACACAAATATTTAGCACATGTACTAATACTTTTTATGTGTAAGTAGAAATGTTCAGGATATATACTTCTACTCCTGGGTGGAGTTAAATGAAATATGAAATTACACAGATTATTTAGCTACAGTAAAGAAGGGTGTTTTGGGGCCAACCAAAATTTTTGTTTACTTAAAAAGTTCATTTAATGATTACAATGAACTGAAATTATACATAAGTATTTGGGGTATAATAATGAAAGAATAGACTTTAAAGAAAGGAAAAGGATGGATGAATATGTATTTTTTTTCCTTTGAAAAACAGCATAAAAATTCAAAATGTAAAAACCAGTACACTTGGAATAAAGCCATTATTTACAGAACAGAAACATAAAGGCTAGGTGAATTTCCTACCTATGTCCTCAGTATATGCTTAAAATGACCTTTCAAACGTATAGGCTATGTGAATCCACACCAGGGTTTTTTGTTTTGTTTCTTAACTGGTACTTTTAAAAATGTGTAACATGTTTTTGCTAAAATATTTCTTGCCTGGAGAATATCTGAAACTATTTGCTCTTAAGCATGTCTTTCCAAACATATAAATACCTACAGTATCAACTTTCATGAAATTTAAGACATAACTTAATTTTGATCTAAACACAAAGGTTTACGTTTTTAAAATATGGCATCATTACCTCAAAAGCAAATGTTTCAGTGGACGCCAGTATTCCTATTCCCTACTGAAGTAGAATGACTTATGTTCACTTTCACAGTGCAAATACCCACTGGCATCTCAGAGAATATTGCTTTTCCAGTCAGAAAAACAGCTCTTTATCAAACTCACTTCCCAAGAACACAGCCAATAAAGGGAAACAAAAAATGGCTTCTGTCAGACAAAATACATACGTTAAAACTAATTATTCATTAATTAGAAAGTCCTTAATCTGAGGTTTTATAATTTACATGATTCCAATAAGGCTGATTTGTTATTGCCCAGGCCACAGCATGCTACAAGGGGCGATAAAGACGATGATGACAGCAGCTGTAGTTTCCTAAGCACGTATTAAGCACTACACGTGGGAATGGGGGCTGGGGGAAAAGGAGTATCTGTAAGAGCCAACTGTACTGACAGCTGCAGTTCGAAAAATACTAACCAATGATTGGACTCCATGATCAAGAATCTACAGATCTTATGTCCCAAGGGTATCACTATATTACAATGCAGAATAGCAAAAAAAAAGACAATTCCTTGCAACATTAAACAAAAGTTTAAAAATTCACAAAGTTAAAAAAAAATTTTTTAAATAAGGAACATGGGCAATAGGATCTAAAGACCTAGATTTTAATCCAGACTGATCGCTTAATATATCATTGACCTTAGGCAATGTTAATCTCTCTCAGACTCAGTTTCTCCAAGTGTAAAATAGGAGTAATGTTTTGTTAGGGAACTACGGCAAGAATCAATATATGTAAAAGCACCCAGTACAACTTATGGTACAGTAGCCACTGAAATACTCTGAAAACTTGACCCAGAACAATTTGTTAGGGGATAAAAAATTTTATTACTTTTTAAATGATAATACTCTTTAGATGTTTAGATATTACTATGTAGTAGTAAAGGAGAGAATGTGTAAAGGAGATAATGCCAAGATTCATTTAAATGTATAAAGAATGCTTTCAAATCTCATCATAAGTCACCTCTTTGCTAATTCCAATTCATTCTTCAACCTCAACTTAGATGGGATTCCTCTGGAAAGTTTCCAACAATCTCCACTTACGTATGTACTAGACACTTAAACACCTACTACATCCAAAACCTAACTACTGAATTCCCCATTCCTATCCCAAACCTGCCCATCTGACAACCTTCCACATCTCACAGCTGATGATAATAACGTCTTTCCAGTTACTCAGCCAGAAAGTCAAACTGGGAATCATCTTGTCTTCTCGTTTCTCATATCACATATCCACCCAATCAAAAAAACTTTTTTTGTACCTTAAAAACATTCAGGATTTGACTGCTATTACTCTTAGACAAGCCACTATCTTCAACTACCTACTCTTGGTTCCTTATGCAGACGTCCATGTCACACAAAACTTGTAATAAAGAAATTTATATGCTTTCCTCCTGTTGATCTGTCTTATGTTAATTTAACCCCCAGGCCCAGGCAAAACCACTCTAAAAAGGTAAACTTTACCTCTCTTACAACAGAATTAGCCCAGTGATTTGCACATATTAGGTATCCAATATATGACATCTACTACTTGTTATTATAAATTAAATAGAGGCACTACTATAGGTACTACTGTTAAGTCTCACTTCATTAATTTCACGAAGTTAGAATATTCGCTAAACATAATCTTTAGAATCTCCTTAGGAAGACCAAAAATTTATATTAAAAATTCCTGAGTCACTAAATAACTCTGATAAGCATTTTGTAAAATAAGGTATTTTTAACTCTCTCAACAAAAGTAGGATTCTATTTACATTTTCCCAGAATATCTTTATTAATTTCTGGATGTTAGGTGCTATAATGATCTTCAGAAACTGCCTTCAATGTTTAACAATTTCATAATGTTTTCTTTTATATAACCATGATATCTAATACTAGAGTTTAAAAATTAAACACCTTACTATTTAAACAAAGTATATTTATAGGCCTGTAATACATACACACATTCTTCTCTTTACTCTGAATAATCTCATTTCCAGGAATAATACTTTTGAGAAAAAGTTAAATTATTTAAGTATATTTGTGACTCTTCGTTAAACCACTTCTAAGCTTTCCATTTCTTATTTCAGTCATGTACCTACCAATATGTTACTTCTTTGTGAGTGTTACATGAAGGATTGAGTAAAGCGCAGCCTGTTCAAATTAAAGGCCAATTGGACGGTGTTTATTTTAAACCTTCTTTTCTATTATCTCGCAGTAGGAAAGAATTTTGTTATTTCTCATTCTACTGTGACACCTAAGTGTCTTCTATCTTCAGAGTCAGTTCTCCATTTTATAAAATACTTGTGAAAACTTGTTTTCCTTGTAGTTTGTAATACCATAAAGAAATAAACAAGCATACACCTTTTAATTAGCACCAGACAGAAGACAAGAAAAATGAGGTAAGCACTTTAAGTGATCATCCCAAAGCCACAGATGGAGTGACTGCCAGCGTTAGGATTCCAACTAAGCAGCTCATTATTCCCTTCTCTGTCTTGAGCACTTTATATTGTTTTTGTATTACAAGGATCCCTAAACGAAGAACAATAATTTAAAAATTAAAACAATTATCAACAACTAGGAAAGCATATGTAAATAGATTGATGAAATTTATTAAATAAACATAAAATTAGCTTATTCAAGTATTCCCTGAAAAAAATTAATCTGATTTACTGCATGTTATTTTTAGAATTTTGCTTACAGTGCCAAGAAATAGCTTAATATAATTTATCATTTCAAAGTCTTTTTAAAAAACTAATTTATTTAACCAAAACCTACAATTAAGTATTATGAGATGGGTGGATTTGATACTAAACACTTTTCATTAAAAAAAAAAAAAAACCTCCAAACTTAAAACAGTAGTTTTTACTCTAACTGTAAACTTCAACTTCAAGGTATATTTATGACAGATATATCTATGAAAAGATAATGATAAAAAGTAAAGAAACTACCAAATACTACTGCATTTACAGGAGAAAAAGACATACAGTATAACATTCACAGCTTACTGTGGAGAGTGGATTTAATCAGGAAGTAGCCATTATCCTTTCGATTCAGAGCAGTGACAGCACTCCAAAACAAGCCGTGGTATTTTCAGTTAAAAGGCATCAAAGAATATCTACTACTGTGTCCTAGCTTTGCTGACCCCAAAGGTCACCATGTCTTTTATCAAAAGCTAACATGAAAACATAATCCAAGTAAGCATTTAAAATGCTCTATTTGTTGAAACACCTAAAATCTACCTAACACAACCTCTCTCTCTCAGTTACTCACAAAACATGGCTGTCTTATTCAGAGATTAGCAATTATTGTAATGAGATACTGTCGGAGAGGGTCAAATAGTACTTCCTGCAGTTTACACATCTTGATTTCCTGGTAAACAAACTGAAAGGCAGGTGGAGCACTTAGATCACCAGTAAACGTGATGCTCACGTGACAAAACTAAGCCAGGTAAGGTTGATGTCTCAAATAAACTGGTCTTCTCTTAATTTTATTAACGTCAAAACAGACAACACAGAGTTATTTCTCCCTTTTTTGAGGAGGATTTATTCCTGGCATGCAAAGTCACACAGTTTATAATAAGGAATGCTTCACAAACGAATCTATTTGAGGTTTTAAAAATTACTTCTGGCAAGTAAATTGTAAAGACAAAGCAAGGTTTAAAAATAAACAACTAAGAACAACTGTTCAAAACCTACTAAATATTTTTAAAAAGTCTTTAAATTTCAACTGCTTGATGAAAGTAGAAGTTTCTGAGTTATAATCAGAGAACAAGAATCAAATTTTAATCAAAGCATAATAAGCCTATTTTTTGCAATAAGGCTTATTGACTTTTTTGATTTCCTTTGATTCTACAACTTCCTTTTGTATTAGGAGAGATAAATACCAGAATTTTAAAAATAAACAAAGCAGAAAGAAGTTAAAAATAATAGTAAAAATAAGCCTATTTTTTAAATTAAGACAAGCTCCTGAAAAATAAGATACTTTAATTTTATGTGGCAATCTTTAAAAAAAAAATCCCAATTACACGAATCAAAAAGTCACACAACTAGAAGCTATTCCTGGGATCATTTTAAATTCGTACTTTAGAAAAACAAAACTTAAAATATTTACCTGTGAGCATTCAAAAATTGAATACTTAATCAGGTTTATATTTATTGTTTGCAAAATAAAGTTCTAATGTACTGATACAGAAAACAAAATGACAATAAAATCAATAACAACAAAAAGAACACCCAAGTACATGTGACTGTACCAGGAGTACAGAATCTCAGAGCAGGTTTCATTACAAACACTTAACTGTGTGTCATTTGAAAAGAGTATTTATTCAGTCTTGAATAACCTTGATGCAAGTTGCTAATCACCACCTTTACTACGATTATACATCACTAATAAATTTTCAGAAAACTATGACTGAGTAGTTAACAGTTCCAGATGAACAGATCAAATTAAATACTTCAAACATCCTATTGTTACCTGGAATGCAAACATAGCCCTTATTTCCTTTATAGAAAATTCGATATAGTTCTTACTAAATAGGTAGCTTTGGTTATGTAATGCATGTAACAAAACAAAATTTTAAATTAGAAAATTATTATTTCAACTATTTCAAAGATCATGGCTATCTTAGTTCAACAGAATGGGTCAAATGTACAGAGTAATGGAATAGAAATACAGGGGTGAAGAAAATAAATTTGAAATTTTGCTTCATTCAAGGTAACTTTGATCATTAGTCATCAAATTTTAGTATTAGTTTATAACTCAATCAAAAGGGCAGGGACAAAAATCAAATACTATCACCCTGTGAGTTAGAAAAAGACCCCTTCTGAGCCAACAAATGAGAATAAGTCACCTTTTTCTTTTCTAGGATGTATTTTAGCCCTACTTGTTCTCTCAGTCAGGCACTTTCGTGTAGGGCACACTTAGCCCAACAAACTATATCCGGTAACTCTGTACAAGCAAAAAGCTTCAGAAAGGATTTCCCTGCCCCCTTTCAAGTCTGAGAAAGCACAGAAGAGTTCAGTCTTCTATGACTAAAGAAATTTGTGCAAGATGAAGGAGGGAGGATGCGGGGAAGGGAACCCAGGGAAGAAAGGCTCCTCCTCTTATTTGCTCGCCTTCTCCTTGCAATAAATAAGCTACACATAGTTATTTATATCCCATCTTACTCCAAAATCATTTAATGTGACATACAGAAATATTAGTAGTAGAACAGAATGCTTTCAAAATACAAATTAATATGAATAAAGGGAAAATAAGAGGATGCAAGAAAGATGAAGCACAAGGTAAGGTTGGACCACAGAAACACCTAAGGCCTTGCACAATTCTAAAATGTGGGTGGTTCAGCTCTTAGCTTCTTCGCAATCCATGAAGTGGTAAACAAGATCTAATTACAAAATTTTCATTCCATATATGAAGTGATTTACAAACAAGCACCAAAGCTTTTCCTAGTGCTCAGAAGTAAGAGAAATTTCTTCTACACTTTTCAATAATGGGACACTGGACAGTACTGTAATTTTCTAAACAGCATCTTTACATAAATTAAGTAATAGATTTCCTATGAAAGTTTCTTTTAACATTTCCTCAACACAGCTACGGTCATAGCATAAGGAAAGTTACCCAGAAAATGAACCATCTGCTAGTAAACCTTCTGCAATTTAATCTGGGGTTATATGTATTTATTTATTGGATTTGAAACATTTTTTATAGTGTGTTGCTTTTAGTAAGTAGTTACACCAGAAGGTATTCATCTGGGACTTTAAACAAATACTAACAATCCTCAGGATATTTGTTAAATTCATAGTCCATTTTCATATTCCAAAGTCCTATTTCATTTTCTAAATTCAGGTTCTTCTGATGGATAAGTAAAATGGTCATGCAAGCGACAACTGTGGCTCCAGATCAGATGAAGACGACACTAATACATAGGTTCAGAGACTTCAAGGAGACCTCTTTTTAAGACTTAAAACACTCCCTCTCTTACTTTTCCGGGGGGCCTTCTATTATCCTGCTTAATTCAGCAACCTGGGAGCCCAATCTGTGATGACTTTTACTCCTCCTTAATTTGGTATTTGTAACAATGGTAAAGAAATCTAACTTAAGAGTTTCTAGATTGATATCTTCCCATTCAGTCTACACCAATTTAGATTCATTTTAGAGTATGAATCTTTACACACTTTGGCAGGTTTTATTTTTACGTTACTGGTGGGAGAGAAAAGACAGTAAAATTAGTATCAAGAGAATTTCCTATCTCCCATTTTATCATACAAGAAAAAATAAGGTCCACAATGGCAGCATCTCAATATACCATATATCTGGACTTAATACTACTAAAATTTAGCAATGCTACAATCTGATATGTAGTAAATAGGCAGTAGCAAATTGTACCTTCCATTACAGTTGGGTTTCCTCTTCTTTGTCTCCTAAAGATGCCAAATTTATATTCTCCTACCGCCCACATTATGGTCATGTTGTTTGTACCCAGTTGCTTTCCTACTTCATTATCAGTTCGAATCTCATCACTTTCAGGATGCTCCTCTCTCAAAAGCCTGGCTATTTGGGCCCACATAACCTTCTCATCCTATTTGATCTAGCTCTATATTACTCTCTAACTATTTTAGTATTTCCCTTACTAGATATTGGAATTCCTAGTTTTACATTACCCACTATGAATAATGAAATGCAAATGCTCTAAGTGCAAATTAACTTAATATGATGCATTAATAAACTACATACTTATAACAGTTTATGGTTGTTCAACATAGCTAAAATATTTATTAGGATTTCATCAAGTAAGCCAGAAGGCCAATTTTTTACCACAAAGGTAATTTCTAGATGGCATACAATCAACCCATATTACATCAAACCTTAGGCTTTCTACTTTCAAACTTGTCAGGAGAATTTTAGTCGTGAGGACATCTTTTTGAGAACACTACCAAAAACCAAATAGATTTTGTAAATTATTGTCAGACCTCAAAATGACTAAGATTAAATGACAGTGGTATCCAATACAGTTTGATCCATATTTGAACTCTTATACATAACCCAGAGTCAGGCAACCTCTTCTATTATTAAATGAACTCTTCCAGTGTGTAGCCACTGAAATTTGTTATTTCTGAATTTCCTATTTTATGAAAATTCAAACCTTAGTGATCTCAACATACAATCTTTAGTATTGCAAAAGGTAGTGGTATTTACATTTGGCATAATATGTACACTTGTTTAACATTTTTCTTGCAATTAAAAAAAAACACTCCTACATTTGAAAATATATTGGAAAGCATATGCTTAAGAAGCTCAGTATTAATTATAAGCTTAAATCAATCAATATTATATTCTATTCATTTAGAAAGTTATAGGATAAATAGAATGATTTCACATTAACCACTTAAAACTGTTAACTTCAGAGAATAAAAGTAGGAAACATATCTATAATATAAACTGAAAAGCTTTTACCAATTTAATAAGACTGTAATTCCATTTTTCTTTTTCTTAAAAGACAAACTGTAAAGAATAAACCGAAGAAAGCTACAAATATGTATGTATTCATTTAATGCAACATAATAGATACACACAGACCTGTGAGAATACAATATTCATTTTGCTGCAGAAGAACAGACATTGCATAACAATGAGATTTGCTAATGAAATCAACCATCAACCTGGAATACATATGTATTAAACCAAGACCTCAGTGTCATTTTCTTTTTGCATTGTTTGTTCTTTCTTTCATTTTTTTCTTGACCTTGTCAGTATTTTTGTCCTTTAGATTTCGGAACTTTGGTAAAGAAAAATCAAGGCTATAATGTTGTAGTGTAGTGCTTTTTATTCATCACATTTATTTTTAATGTAAATTCCAACTGTTCTGCTTCTATCAGTGCTATTAAATATCTTTCTTTGAGAAAAAAAAATCAATGGATGCTACCAGAAGAAACAAAGTAAGTTCATTTCTATTCAGAATTGTTATATAAGGTCTGAACAACACCTTTATCAACATCTGACATAAATTCCACATGAAAACTTTTATAGCAATGTTAGTACCTACTTGATACGGAATAAGAATATAATATTTTTTAAAGTCACTTTGTAATAATGTAATTCCTCCAGCAATTTCCTACTACTGACAATTATTAAGTGAAATAATGTAGGGCTGACATAATAACTATCAGTATGAAAATTATTCTAATGTGTTTAGATAAAAATTATAATTCCCCCCCCCCAAATGCTCAGCTGTCCTGGCCTACAAAGTTAATTACTAATTTCCATTTATCAAAAGTAAATAATTCTGAGAGTTTTCTTAAAAAACTATTATTTAAATCTATGACTGAGTTATTATAATTTTCTATAAAAGTCCAAAAGACTATGAAAATAGTTGATATTATATATTTTAAATAAAATAATTAATGACCCTCAAAATTGACTGATTTCTTTTTGAGTATAAGCTATTTAGCTAAATAACTGTCTTATTGGTTGTTTACACAAATTAGGTTTTCAATTCACATGTGCTACAGATAAAATTAACAGCTTAACCTGCTGTGGCATATAATTGCTGTTAATTCATGATAATAACAATTGCTTAAAAAAAAAAAGCAGTACTTATACCAACTAAAACAGTCTCAGCCAAACAAAATTAAGTCTACTTTTATTTTTATAATACCTTAATGTGTAACCTCAAAGCAATTTCCTGCAAAATAGCATAAGTCAGTATTACAGTTCTGTTGGAAAGCTGAATAGCTAATCTTTATACTTAAACTCTCTGAAAATTGCCAATAATAGGCTAATAGTTCTCAAGGCTAACTATTAAAAATCTTGGATGATGTACTCAAAGAACCACATGATCAGAGAGCAATCATTAATCCACAAAGTATTTCACTTAAAAAAAACAACAACAACAGCTTAAGGTAAATTTAAGTTTTCAGGCAGTGTTTCCAGAGTTTCCCACCTGGCCATAGGCCATTTACTTATCAATGGACACTTCAGAGCCTCCAGTGGATCCGGGGTAAGGGGTGGAGAGAAAACGGCAATTCTTTCCTGGTACATCATTGGTCTGGCGTCTGCCAGTCACTAAGGACCCGCCCATGGAGTTCCTCCCCGGGACGGTGGACAGGGGAAGAGCGCATGCGTGCAGTGGCCGAGGGGGACACCTGCAGCTGTGAGCAATAACAATGGTTTCTCCCAACCTGCCCTTTCCCTTGGCTTACTTTGGTTTCACCTGAATTTGTTTCTGGAGGGGAACCCCCGGGACACCCCCCCCCCCCACACACCTTACTCCTGGAGCTACAGCCAAAAATTTCTATTAAAATGGCAAAATATAAATCAGACTGTAGAGAAACAGGCAGTTTAAGCAAATGTCTATAGTAATAATGAAAACCTTCTAAGACTGTAAAGCCAAGACTGTAGTCCTAAAATGTGGTGATAGGCTTTGGAAAGTCATCTAGCTCCTTTCTACTCAAAATGTGGCCCACAGTCCAGCAATGTTGAAACTGCTTTTTTTTTTTTTTAAGAAAATCAGAATTTCAAGCCCCAGCCTACATGTAATGAATCAGAATCTTACACACATTAAAATTTAGAAGCATGATATAGAAACTTCTTCAGCCTAACAATTTGTATACCAATTCCAGTAATTTCTGATATTCTAACAACTCCTCAAAAATTCAAATCCATCTAAAAGAAACTTACAAGTTAAACTTGTGATAAATTTGCAACGAAAATGCTGTATCTGTAATTGCTGTAGTTATTATGCAAACACCAAAAATTAAACTAACAATATAATCAAATGCCATATCTCATTGATGCACATTTTTGTACTTATTAACAATTCTGAAACTGAGATGTATATATGATTGATGAACCCTATTAATGTGCAGGATTTTTTCTTTCTTACTGGTACTAAAATAATAGTATATCTTACAATTGGCTTTCTACATTTGGTGAAATATGCTAAAACAATTCTTTTATAGAACAAAAAAAGTACAATTTTGTTTCTGTGGTATATATATGCTAAACATGAGGCTTATGATAGTAGAAATAAGATCAAGTAGTAAGGGAAGGCCTTGTCTTTTCCAGAAAAGAAGAATAAATGTTGTGCTGCATGAAAAAAAAAATTCAAATTCAAATACAGAGAACAGACAGCTTACTTGCTATGCCCAAAGCCCATTACATATCATCTGCTTAACTTGAAGTCTCATATTCATTATAAACTATTGATCTGCAGTTTGTGGTAATAAAGGAGTAACAGGGAATATAATCTTTTTGTAAGATCTTGGAAAATCTTCAATATATGGATAAAGTTGAAGTATTTACACTCAGCGATTATTTTAAACAATTTCATCAGAAGAGTCTTTCCTAAATAAAATCTCGGTTAGGAGCCCAGTATAGTAAAAAATAAATAAAGGGCTGTGCTTTGGGGCAGGGAAGGCATCCAGAAGTAGCCAAAGCATCTCAACAGAACCAACTCATAGGATTCCTCAGAGTACAGTTTGGAAAACTCTGCCTTAAAGGAACTACTTAAAAGTCTAAAAACAAACTGAATAACTGTTACACTAGTCACAAGTAAAGTTCATTATTGATCAAAGTGAGCCCTAAAGATCTCTTTATAGAAACCTACTATTCAATTTAGTTTAATTTATTCTATAGTGTTTTAAAGAGCACTAGATATAATTATATAATTAAGCATCTTTTCTCATTCAAATTGATCTTTCCCCAAAATCATCTAATTGCTGAGGTTGGTTTTAATTAACATATTATTTTCAATTAAAGTATTTTAGTTAATAGTATGCCTACCATATATAAGACATTATGTTAAGTTTTACAAAGGCAACACAAATGAAGGGACAAAGTAGTCTGCTTATCACCTTGGGAAGATAACACAATACATGGAACATCATAAGTGCCAAAAATCTATATAAATATAGTACTATGGGAGCAAAATTAACTGTAGGTGTTAGAAAAGGCTTCATGGAAAGATGCCTCCTGAAGTAGGCCTTGAAAAGTATGTAGGATTTTGAAAGGCAAAGAAGGTTAAATGGAAGAACTAGGAAAAAAGGTATTACAGGAGGACGTAAAACTTGTTTGAGGAACAGAGGCTGAAAACATTGGGTTTATTCACAGAAGAGCTTGAAGTCACTTGCAAGCTCCCAATAACAAGAATCACGAGTTGTTCATTTTATAGCAATAGTACCTACAAAACTCAAGGGTCAATATACCTGCATAGTATAGTAAGAGCATTAAATATCAATGCTTTTGAATGAATGAATCAATAAATGCAGGTAATCTAGTCTGGCTGTATATAGGGCATATGCAGAAAATAGTGGTTGAAAAGGTAGTTTAGGACCTTATAAGAGATAACCCTGAATACCACATTAAGTGTTTAAATTTAACAGTGCAAACAATGGTAAACTACTTACATGAGAAATACTGATCTAGCAGTTTTAAGCAGGATGGATTGGAGCGGGAAGAGATTTCCAATAGAGAGGTTGCAATATTCACTCTGGTGCAATAGTTTAGGCAAGAAGTAAGGGTCTGAACTAAGGTTGTAGCAGTAGAGTTAGAAATACGGAGATGATTATGAATATGAGATAAAATGAATCAAAATTTTTTTTCTTCTTGGCTAGGCAAAGAAGAGCTAGAAATAAAAAATTGTAGAAGTAAAATCTACTGGACTTCATAGCAAGTTCTATATAGAAGAAGTGGGAAGGCAAAACACAAGGAAATCCCAAAGATTGGTAAAAAATGTAGAGCAGGAAATCTCTTATGCACTGGTATAAACACTGTATAAAAAAAATAAGCAATACATAGTAAAATCAAAGTTGTATGCCATTTCCATCACAGCAATTCCACTTCTAGATATAGAATCCAGAAAAGTTCTCATACATGTGCACAAGAGGTCATATACAAAAATGTAAATTTCAGCACTATTTGTATAGTGAAATATTGGAAAAATAAATTAAAAGGTTGTGGTATGTTTATAAAACAAAATAGTATATAGCAGTTAAAATGAAAACTAGAGCTACACATATTAACATGGATATATATCTTTAATATATAAACACAATCACCCGAGGAAAGAAAAAGTTATGTTTATTTACTTCTATTTGTCATTTTTAAGACAGAGCAATCCTAAATAAACCAGTGAAAAAAGGAAATGGGTATGTCTTATGAATGATGGATGAAACAAGTGTCTGGAGGACACAGAAGAGGATGAAAATCAAAAAGCATGAATAGTCTTAGGTTTAGTGGGGGGATGAAACAGTTTTTTGTCTATTTGTTTTTACCAGGACTTACCTATTTTAATAAGTGGAAGTTTGTACCTTCTGACCACCTACATCTGTTTTGGCTACCCCCTACACCTCTGGCAACTACCAATCTATTCTCTGCATCTGAGTCTGTTTTTTGTTTTAGATTCCATATGTATGTGAAATCATATACTATTTGACATTTTTTGTCTGACTGGCATCAATTAGCTTAATGTCCTCAAGGCCCATCCATGTTGTCAGGATCTCCTTTTTTGCGGCTGAATATTCTGGTGTGTGTGTGTGTATGTACACAGTTAAGATTGTTTCCATGTCTTGGCTGTTGTAAATAATGCTACAACAAACATGAGGGTAAAAGGTAAAAGAGTCTTTTCCTCAGAGATGGGCAAGGAGATAGAAGAAAACAAAGGAATTATTTTCACTTTTTTATTTTGCAATAACTATATATTTACAGAGAGTTGCAAAAATAGTACAGTATGGTCTCATGTGCTCTCACCCAGTTTCCACCAATGGTTACATAACTATAGTGCAATACCAAAACCAGGAAACTAACCACAATATGCACAAATAGTTCTATTTCATTTTATCACATGTGTAGATTAAGATCCAGAACTATTCCAACACCACAAAGATGTCTCTCATGCTA
Source organism: Manis javanica (assembly GCF_040802235.1). NCBI lineage: Eukaryota > Metazoa > Chordata > Mammalia > Pholidota > Manidae > Manis > Manis javanica. The sequence goes on from NC_133162.1 coordinate 126,424,716, forward strand.
CCTTTATAGTCATACCCAAACCGGTCTCCCACACCATCCCTAACTTCTGGTAACCACTAGTTTGTTTTTAATCTCTATAATTTTGTCTTATATAAATGGAAGCATAGAATGACCTTTTGAGAAGGGCTTTTTTCACTAAGCCTAATGCCCTTGATATCTAGCCAACTGTTATGTGTGTCAATAGTCGATACGTTTTTATTGCTGAGTAGTAGTCATGAAAAGGACACACCATACTGGATTTAGCCATTAACCTATTTTAAGAAATACTGACTGTTTCCAGTTTTGGCTATTATAAATAAAACTGCTATGAACAAATACATACAGTCATTGTGCTGGGATAAATGCCTAGGAATGCAGTCATTAGGTCATGTACTTAAGGGTATGTTTAGTTTTTTTTGGAAACTGTCAAACACTTTTCCATAGTAGTTGTACTATTTTACATTCTCATTAGCAATGTATAAGAGTTCAATTTCTCCACATCCTTGTCGGTATTTGATACTGTCACTATTTTTTAATTTAGGTGTTCTGACAGGTGAGTAGTGATAGCTCATTTTTGCATTTCCCTAATGACTAGTGATATTGAACATCTTTTCATGAGCTCGTTTGACAACCATACATCATCTCTGGTGAAATGTTTCTTCATATCTTTCACCCATTTTCCAACGGACTGCTGGCCTTCCTACTGTTGAGTTTTCAGAGTTTTTACATATCCTATATATGTGTCCTTTGCAAATATGTGTTTTTCAAATATTTTCTTGTAGTATGTAGCTTGTCTTTTCATTATCTTAACAGGTTTTTTGCTGTCCAAATTACTGATTTTTATGGAGTTTTTCTTTTATGGATTGTTCTTTTTAAGTCATTATAAGAACTCTTCAAGTTAGTCCCAAAGATTTTCCCTTATGTTTTCTCCTAAAAGCTTTACAGTTTTATGTTTTACATTTAAATCTATTATCAAAACAGACTTTGAATGGGAATAGGGGAAACTGATAGCTTTGTTTATCAGAAGGTCTTCAACTACTTAGCAGAGTTCATTTCATTTATTGGGTGTCCACTTAAAGTATGAATCTCTTAAGTAAGACAGGAACAAAGTATAGGATATAGAGAGTGGAGAAAACACAAACACATATTTTTATTTCATTCTCTTAAGTGCTTGACAGAATTATACATCAGTGTACCTAACTTAGCCAGAAAGAGCTTGAGAGTGTTCTTAAAGAAGATTAAATCTGTTCTAAACCTTTAAGAATGGAGAAATTAGGCTACTCACAGGAGGAAGGCTTTGTTAGGAAGAGAGAACAGCATTGACCAAAGGCAAAAGAACCATGTACCTACTGTCTGCTTTGAGGAAATAGAAAGGGTCTCAATGTTGAAAGCACCAAGTATGGGAGGTTTAGGCAAAATTTTAGATGTAGGCAGGGGACAGATTACAGATTTCATACGCCCTGCAAATGAATTTAATTTTATTCTGTAGTCATGGGAACCCAGTAAAAGATTTTAAGTAGGTGAATAACCTAGTTAGATTTGTGGTGTCAATTAAATAATCACTGAGATGATGATGAATTTGGACACAGCACGACTAGAGGCAGAGCCACTAGTAAGGAGGCTGCGAAGACAGCCCATGTGAGGCATGATGCAAACCTACAGGAAGAGTTCGGTATCACGACCAGAAAAGGATGGATTTCAGAAATAAATTTAGGAAACAAAAAAAAAAGAAATGTAGTCTTTACTGAAACGGCAGGCAGGGAGAGGGGTTGGCTTAAGGAAAGTAGAGGAGTTATGAAATGACATTTGTGGAAAATCCTTTCATTAACCTATAGTTAGCTCAATAGGATCATATAATACAGCATTTACCAAAACGTGAAAAACATTAGTGCCATAAGATGCTCTCTGAAGGAAGGATAAAGTAGGCTGGAGATTGACAAAACACAGTAGCACATTAAAAGATGAGCAGAAACAGTTCTTAAGCAAAACAAAACTTAACTTTAACATTAACCCTATGTTTTCCACAATTACTTGACCATGGAATGTTTTTTTCATGCTATACTCACTCCATACAGCCAGTGTTCTACCAAAACTACTTTGGGGACCTCTGGTTTACCTTAGCCTTTGGCTAAGCTTAGAGCAATTTTTTTCCATCTTCTCTTAAAAAAGAGAATTAAATCTTAAATGCAGGTTATTGCGATATCTCTTTGGCTTCGCTTACTCTTCTCCATTGCACAGGCCACTTCAGCCGTGCTGCTTTCTTTATTGTTTTTGGAATATGCCAAGCATGACCTCCCTCAATGTCTTGGCACTTACCACTATAGTCTTCACCCATATATATATGCATTACTCGCTCCCTCACTTTGTTACGATCTCTGTTAAACTGTTATCTTATTAAAGAGGCCTTCTCTGTAACTATAAACTTCTCTATTAACTACCGTATAACAAATAGTAACTCCATAACCCTGCCAATCATGACCCTTAATTTGCTTTATCTTTCTTGACAGTGTTGGTTACCACCTAACATATTAAATATTAATTTGACTATTATCTGTTTTTCTCATAGACAGTAAGCCCCATGGATGCAGTCTGTTTTGTTCACAGCCTTATCCTCAGCACTTGCATGTACTAGGTACTCAATAATTAGCTGTTGAATAATTTACTAATCATCATTTAATCTCTAAGTTTATTTACTTCACATTAAAGTAAATAGGTAAAATAGCTATACATCAACATATCCATTAATAGGAATAGTATTTTCTTTAATGATTTTATGGTTAATATTTTTCATGCCTACATTATATCTAAGATATCTGATCAGTTTTATCCTGGGGAAAAAAAAACTTCAGGATTTTGGAAGGTTTCAGCTTTTAACCTTTTAAATGTTTCTATCAGCCATTATTTTGTATAATTGTTCCTCTTTAACCACACTTCTTTGGACGCTGGCTTGCAAAAGACTAAAACCTGAAGCACCGAATGTGGCAACCTTGACCTTCTAGAGCAAAGGGTTAGATCATTTCCTTCTGTGATATACAATGATTCTTTTCTGTGTCTCTAGCACCTGTCAAATGCTTTAGTAGGTAGTAAGTGTGTAATTCCTCCACTTTTAATTTTAGGCATAACCTATTACTCTTGAATATAGGTCAGCTGTCCAACTGAACATACTCCATATGATGAAGATAGATAATCCTTTAAAAACTGGAAGAAATTTTCATTGATACATGTAACAACTTTTCAAAACATCTCACTATAAAATCTTGAAATTTCTTGACACGAAATGTAGTATTTCTAAAAGAAAGTACTTTAAAAAATTATCCGGTAAGTCAACACAAGATATATTATTTGAATTGGTTCTGATTTAAACCAATTTTAAGTATATTCTTATTAAGGAAGAACATAGCTCATGCATATATAACTTCTTAAGTCAGGTTATAAACTCTCCATTCAACAAAAAATTTTCTGTACAGCAATCTAGTGATGACAGACTAAAATGAAAAACTTGAATTCTTTTCAATAAAAATATATGCAACTGAACAGTAAATCAAAGTCTCTAAAATTATGTATACTCATTAGGCAGCTGTCATAAATAAGTAGGTATACTCCGTAGTATTCTAAGTTTTATTCAAAGGGAGTAATTTCTTTTTCTTTCATAACTAAATATATTTTATATATATAACAAATAATAATCTAAGAGTCACCTAATGTTTTTCATGAACTTTTTTAGTTACCTTGGTTAAATCATAGTCTTTGAGACTCAAATTCTTCATCTATAAAATGAAAGGATTTGTCTAGGATTTTTAATATACTTTCTAGCTTTAATATCCATGACTGTAAAAAAATATTTTATCAGTTAAACTCTATTGTTTCTACTCTTGCAAATAAACTGAGAAATATTTTTCATACCAAGAAATGTATATTCCCTTAAAAGCTTACTTCTTTAAAAACCAGTAATAAAACATATTTATGCTTCTCTATAATGAAACACCTCAATTTGTACTGAAATATGGTAAGTACTGTTTATCTACTTAAGGTGAATAAAAGCTGAGGGCAATTTATTACAGTATAAGAAAGACTCCTGATTATTAGAAGGTCACAGTTTGTGTGCTGAGCTGCTAGCAAAACATCTAGGATGCTCCAAAGCTGCCATTTTTCTTCCTTGACAAAGACTCCATCTGCCACTGAGCCATTTACAGCCTCCAAGTCAGAATATCAATGATTTCCAACCATTCTGTAAGCCTGCTTTCACCTTGACATCACCTCCATAATACATCTAAAGCAGATGATACATACATCCACAACTATAAGAATGAAGCCCATGTTTTATTCACCTGATAGGTATTTAAGCTGCCCTCTAATATACTATTTTTATTCACGCTGAGCTGTAAAATAATTTTAAGTGTTTATGTTTGTTATACTTCTTCTTGCTTTACTTATTGCTTTAAATCAGATATAGTCATAAAATTTTAAAACCTGGGAAGACTGTACATAGGTAGTTTTCAATAATGGTTCAATAACTAAGACAACAGAACCGTACCATATTCACATTTAATACAATCCTCTGTAAAATTATTTCATACAAAACAATTGATTTCCTTAGAAACTGTAAACATTAAAGCAATGAAAAATGTTCATAAAATTTCTAGTTTTGTTTTCAAATTAGTATTCTTAACACTGTGAACATTAAAACCATTTACTTAGAAATAAGAGACCCAGAGAATTTTCCAATTATATCCTGTTATTTCCTACTATTTTTTATTAGTAAAGTCTTAGAAATAGACATAAACTACCAGGAACTATAAAAAACTCTTCTTCCATCCCTTTTACATGAAGGCAATATAATCCTTGATAATTAATATTCATAAATGTAATAATACCCTTTTTAAAAACATTACTTTTATCTGAAAGCAATTCTATACAAAATAAAGAAAGAATTAAGTAAAGCCTATTATGTGCAAAACATTAAGGGGGACACAAAAACAAGATTTAAAACAAGATTTGTGGCCCAAGTAGAGGAAATAATAAATGTATTCATGAAAAAGCAACTAAAAACACCAAGCACTTTACAGTGTGAAGAATGAAATTCTGGATCACAGGTCGGGACACCTAGGTCTAACTGTATGTCTGTTCTGAACCCTCCTAGTACTTATATGTCAGTTATTTAACTCTAGGAAAACCATTAACTCAACTGTAAAATGAGATGACTAGAATAAGTGGTATCTGAGGTCTCTTCCTGGTCTAGCACTCTATGATAATAGGATACTATGAGTCTAGATGTCAAATGATTACAGTCACTAACTGACCCTAGATTTTCAAGCGGCACTTCCTTTATGGATGCAGCCAGTACTGAGAGAGAAATAAAGATTTGAGCTGAGTCCTGAAGGATGTACAGCATTCGAATATATATGCAGAGGTAGAAAAAAAACTTCGTAAGAAAAGGGAATAGCATAAACAAAGGTGTGGAAAGAGAAATCATGTTTTCAGATATGTTAATGTGGCAATGTTATTCATAATGAGTAAAAAGAGGAGACATGATACCATAGACAGAGAAACTAGGAAGTAAACTAATACAGCGATCTAAACATGACCTCAACAGGGTGGTGCTGGGAGTGAAAGGAAAACAAAGGATGCAGAACGTGCTAAGGCTGGATCACAGACACTTCTAAGTTTTGATGATCTAGATCCAGAGGAAGGAAGATTATCCAAAATGATGTACCAGGGTTCACATGGTGATGTAGGAAATGGTGACACTATTAACAGATGTAGGCCTGAAACATGATCCTCTTTCTGAAATAACTTGAAAAAACCAGAATACACTAAAAACGAAATCATCTGATTTTCAGAAAAAGAACACTGGATTGGGAATTAGATATTGATGCTGGAGTCTCTGCCATAAACTGGCTGTGTGACGTTTGGTTTTCTAAAACGAGAGTATTTGACTTAATACGATTTTAAGATTATTTTCATTTATATATACCACAGCATCTTAATTTCTGAACAAACTTGAAGTTTAGCAGCATGCAATCTTTTGAAATAGTCTTAATCTGACTGACTGAGAATTTAATATTTTTTGTACATATGAAAAGTTGGGAAACAAACAGTACTTCATCCAAAAACAGTCAGAATGATTATTTTCATCTAACAGGTACAACCAAAAACACAACGGCCACAAAACTACAGGTAAAAGCAATTTCACAATTAATTCTTCATTTCTGATCCTAGTCATGAGCTGATTTATTAAATACATTTTACTAGGAAGCAGGGGAAAGCCAACCAAGGACATAGTTTCCATGTTTGAGCATATCATTACTTTACTGGTGAGATAAAATGAATTTATGTAAAATAACAAAAAATTGCCTTTTGATGGAGACTAACACATACACCAAAGAAGTCATTACTTAACATCACTTCAAAGGAGAGATGAATGAAGCGTACTCTGAAAAATGTAATGGATATGAACTTTGATTAGAGGACAAAGTATTCTTTGAGGGTTTCCTCTAGCAAGAGAGGCTGTAATCAAATAAAAATTTTACTCCTTTTCATAGTTATATTTGCATAATGATTATTCATAATTTTGAGAAAAACCTTACTTATTCTGATATTATGATTAAAAATATACAAAGGATTTAGAATGTGTTTCTAGATGAATGTGTCAAATTCTTTTCTAAACACTATTTTACAGTTAAATCATATTGTGAAGCAATTTTATTGGAATATATTATAAATTAAGTAACAATTTTAATTTTTTCAGGCAAGTACTTAGATTTAACAAACATACAAAAGTGGGAAGTTAACATCTAGTAACTTGTGTTATTTGTTTCATAAGTATGCTTATGATAAATAATTAAAACAGCACATCATAACTTATTACTTTAAATTTCTCATTACTTAATATTAACATTACAGTCAACTAAAGATACAATTAAATTGGTAGGTGCTGCACATGTTACAGTGTGATAAATCTGTATTCTTTGGGAAAAATATTTTTATGCACTCAGACACCAAGATGACTTCTTTGTTAGTAAAATATAGCTTTATTTTATTTGAAGAGTATGGTGACTAATAATAAACTTTATTTTGTCTAATAACTCTAATATTTGGTATGCAAAAATAATTACAGTATAATACTTAAGATAAAAATAGGTTAGAAATAGAGTAACCTATGAAAATGCAAGTACAATGTCAGATAATATTGAACTCAGTTCTCTTCAAAGATAAGAATATTCTCTTTTCATTATTACCATTTAACTGAAATAAAATCAATTCTTTGTCCAACACTCCAAGTGAAATCCATGTTAAGAAGTGGTCTGGAGTTACTACAAATGTCCAGCAGATTCTTTGGGGAAAAGCTGAAAGCTTTCTTCTAAGATCAGGAACAAGACAAGGATGCACACTCTCACTACACTTATTCAACATAGTACTGGAAGTCATAGCTACAGCAATCAAGCAAGAAAAAGAAATAAATAAAAGCATCCAAGTAAGTAAGGAAGAAGGGAGATTGTCACTATTTGAGGATGTCATGATACTATATATTGAAAAACCTAAACACTCCACCAAGAAACTACCAGGTATAATAAATGAATTCAGTCAAATTTCATAGGATACCAAATCAATATACAGAAATCTGTTGCAAAAAAGAAAAAAGAAATCTGTTGTATTTCTATTTACAAAAAATGAACTAAGAGAAGGAGAAATTAAGAAGTTAATCCCATTTACAATTGCATCAAAAAGAATAAAATACCTAGGAATAAACTTAGCTAAGGAGGTGAAAGACTGTGCTCTGAAAACTATAAGGCACTGATGGAAGAAACTGAAGACACAAATAAATGGAGAGCTAGTTGATGCTCAAGAATAGGAAGAGTTAATATTGTTAAAATGCCCATCCTGCCCAAAGCAATCTACAGATTCAACGCAATCCCTATCAAAATACCAATGGCGAGGGGCGGAGCCAAGATGGCGGCGTGAGTAGAGCAGTGGAAATCTCCTCCCCAAAACACATAGAGCTATGAAAATATAACAAAGAAAAATCTTCCTAAAATAGAGACCACAGGACACAGGACAACATCCAGACCACATCCACACCTGCAAGAACCCAGCGCCTTGTGAAGGGGGTAAGATACAAGCCCCAGCCCGGCGGGACCCGAGCGCCCCTCCCCCCGGCTCCCGGCGGGTGGAGAGAAACCGGAGCGGTTTTTTTTTTTTTTTTTTTTTTTGGCGAGCGCTTTTTGGAAGCCTTAGAGGGACGGGCCCCCGTTGCTGGGGAGGCAGGGTGGCGGGACCGGTGAGGAGGTGCCTGGGAACGGCGCCGGAGGACAAAGAATATCCCGCGTTTCTCCCTGCGAGACCTGGGGGTGGGTGCCTGAGACCGGTGCCTGAGGACGGAGGAGGTCGCGCGTTTTTCCCCTTTTTTTTTTTTTCTCTTTTTGGCGAGCGCTTTTTGGAAGCCTTGAAGGGACGGGGACCCCAGTGCTAGGGAGGCACGGTGGCGGGACTGGTGAGCGGGTGGCTGGGACTGGCGCCTGAGGACAAAGAATATCCCCCGTTTTTCCCTGCGGGACCGGTGGGCGGGTGCCTGAGACCGGCACTTGAGGACAGAGGAAATCGCGCGTTTTTCCCCTTTTTTTTTTCTCTTTTCTGCGAGTGCTTTTTGGAAGCCTAAAAGGGACAGGGACCCCGGTGCTAGGGAGGCAGGGCGGCGGGACTGGTGAGCGGGTGCCTGGGACCGGCACCTGAGGACAAAGAATATCCCGCATTTTTCCCTGTGGGACCGGTGGGTGGGTGCCTGAGACCAGCACCTGAGGACGGAAGAAATCGCGCGTTTTTCCCCTTTTTTTTCTCTCTTTTTGCCGAGTGCTTTTTGGAAGCCTTGAAGGGACAGGGACCCCGGTGCTAGGGAGGCAGGGCGGCGGGACTGGTGAGCGGGTGCGTGGGACCAGTGCCTGAGGACAAAGAATATTGAGCGTTCCTTCCCTGCGGGACCGGTGGGTGGGTGCTTTTTGGAAGCCTTGAAAGGACAGGGACCCTGGTGCTAGGGAGACAGGGCAGCAGGACCAGAGAGCGGGTGCCTGGGACCGGCACCTGAGGACAAAAAAAAAAAAAAAAAAAAATCGCTTGTTTTTTCCTTTTTTTTCCTCTTTTTTTTCTCTTTGTTTCTGTTCCCTCTCTCATTGTTGCTGCTGTTGTTTTGGTTTGGAGAGTGCTTTTTGGAAATCTTAAAGGGGCAGGACAGGTCACTTAGACCAGAAGCAGGGAATCTGGGGATCTCTGGGCACTCTAACCCCCTGGGCAGCAGGGAGCACAGAGGCCCCTTACGGAGATAAATAGTCTCCTGGCTGCTCCCCCTCCAACGGGGCTCCACCATTTTGGAGGAACAGCCCCAGCCAGGCCAAGCCCACAGCAACAGCGGAGATAAACCCCAAAGCAACTGGGCAGGAAGCAGAAGCCCTGTCTGCGCACAGCTGCCCAGCACAAGCCACTAGAGGTCGCTATTCTCCCAGGAAAAGGCTACAAACCAACAAGAAGGGAAGCTCTTCCAGCGGTCACTTGTACCAGCTCTGCAAACTATCTCTATCACCATGAAAAGGCAAAACTACAGGCAGACAAAGATCACAGAGACAACACCTGAGAAGGAGACAGACATAACTAGTCTTCCTGAAAAAGAATTCAAAATAAAAATCATGAACATGCTGACAGAGATGCAGAAAAAAATGCAAGAGCAATGGGATGAGATGCAGAGAAAAATGCAAGAGCAGTGGGATGAAGTCTGGAAGGAGATCACAGATGTCAGGAAAGAGATCACAGAAGTGAAACAATCCCTGGAAGGATTTATAAGCAGAATGGATAAGATGCAAGAGGCCATTGAAGGAATAGAAGCCAGAGAACAGGAACGTATAGAAGCTGACATAGAGAGAGATAAAAGGATCTCCAGGAATGAAACAACACTAAGAGAAATATGTGACCAATACAAAAGGAAAAACATTCGTATTATAGGGATACCAGAAGAGGAAGAAAGAGGAAAAGGGATAGAAAGTGTCTTTGAAGAAATAATTGCTGAAAACTTCCCCAAACTGGGGGAGGAAATAATCGAACAGACCATGGAATTATACAGAACCCCCAACAGAAAGGATCCAAGGAGGACAACACCAAGACACATAATAATTAAAATGGCAAGGATCAAGGACAAGGAAAGAGTTTTAAAGGCAGCTAGAGAGAAAAAGGTCACCTATAAAGGAAAACCAATCAGGCTAACATCAGACTTCTCAACAGAAACCCTACAGGCCAGAAGAGAATGGCATGATATACTTAATGCAATGAAACAGAAGGGCCTTGAACCAAGGATACTGTATCCAGCACGACTATCATTTAAATATGATGGTGGGATCAAACAATTCCCAGACAAGCAAAAGCTGAGGGAATTTGCTTCCCACAAACCACCTCTACAGGGCATCCTACAGGGACTGCTCTAGATGGGAGCACCCCTAAAAAGAGCACAGAACAAAACACACAACATATGAAGAATGGAGGAGGAGGAATAAGAAGGGAGAGAAGAAAAGACTCTCCAGACAGTGTATATAACAGCTCAATAAGCGAGCTAAGTTAGGCAGTAAGATACTAAAGAAGCTAACCTTGAACCTTTGGTAACCACGAATCTAAAGCCTGCAATGGCAATAAGTACATATCTTTCAATAGTCACCCTAAATGTAAATGGACTTAATGCACCAATCAAAAGACATAGAGTAATAGAATGGATAAAAAAGCAAGACCCATCTATATGCTGCTTACAAGAAACTCACCTTAAACCCAAAGATAAGCATAGACTAAAAGTCAAGGGATGGAAAAACATATTTCAGGCAAACAACAGTGAGAAGAAAGCAGGGGTTGCAGTACTAATATCGGACAAAATAGACTTCAAAACAAAGAAAGTAACAAGAGATAAAGAAGGCCACTACATAATGATAAAGGGCTCAATCCAACAAGAGGATATAACCATTCTAACTATATATGCACCCAATACAGGAGCACCAGCATATGTGAAGCAAATACTAACAGAACTAAAGAGGGAAATAGACTGCAATGCATTCATTGTAGGAGACTTCAACACACCACTCACCCCAAAGGATAGATCCACCGGGCAGAAAATAAATAAAGACACACAGGCACTGAACAACACACTAGAACAGATGGACCTAATAGACATCTATAGAACTTTACGTCCAAAAGCAACAGGATATACATTCTTCTCAAGTGCACATGGAACATTCTCCAGAATAGACCACATACTAGCTCACAAAAAGAGCCTCAGTAAATTCCACAATATTGAAATTCTACCAACCAATTTTTCAGACCACAAAGGTATGAAAGTAGAAATAAATTCTACAAAGAAAACAAAAAGGCTCACAAACACATGGAGGCTTAACAACATGCTACTAAATAATCAATGGATCAATGAACAAATCAAAATAGAGATCAAGGAATATATAGAAACAAATGACAACAACAACACTAAGCCCCAACTTCTGTGGGATGCAGCGAAAGCAGTCTTAAGAGGAAAGTATATAGCAATCCAGGCACACTTGAAGAAGGAAGAACAATCCCAAATGAATAGTCTAACATCACAACTATTAAAACTGGAAAAAGAAGAACAAATGAGGCCTAAAGTCAGCAGAAGGAGGGACATAATAAAGATCAGAGAAGAAATAAACAAAATTGAGAAGAATAAAACAATAGCAAAAATCAACGAAACCAAGAGCTGGTTCTTTGAGAAAATAAACAAAATAGATAAGCCTCTAGCCCAACTTATTAAGAGAAAAAGAGAGTCAACACAAATCAACATAATCAGAAATGAGAATGGAAAAATCACGACAGACTCCACAGAAATACAAAGAATTATTAAAGACTACTATGAAAACCTATATGCCAACAAGCTGGAAAACCTAGAAGAAATGGACAACTTCCTAGAAAAATACAACCTCCCAAGACTGACCAAGGAAGAAACACAAAAGTTAAACAAACCAATTACAAGCAAAGAAATTGAAACAGTAATCAAAAAACTACCCAAGAACAAAACCCCGGGGCCGGACGGATTTACCTCGGAATTTTATCAGACACACAGAGAAGACATAATACCCATTCTCCTTAAAGTGTTCCACAAAATAGAAGAAGAGGGAATACTCCCAAACTCATTCTATGAAGCCAACATCACCCTAATACCAAAACCAGGAAAAGACCCCACCAAAAAAGAAAATTATAGACCAATATCCCTGATGAATGTAGATGCAAAAATACTCAATAAAATATTAGCAAACAGAATTCAACAGTATATCAAAAGGATCATACACCATGACCAAGTGGGGTTCATCCCAGGGATGCAAGGATGGTACAACATTCGAAAATCCATCAACATCATCCACCACATCAACAAAAAGAAAGACAAAAACCACATGATCATCTCCATAGATGCTGAAAAAGCATTTGACAAAATTCAACATCCATTCATGATAAAAACTCTCAGCAAAATGGGAATAGAGGGCAAGTACCTCAACATAATAAAGGCCATATATGATAAACCCACAGCCAGCATTATACTGAACAGCGAGAAGCTGAAAGCATTTCCACTGAGATCGGGAACCAGACAGGGATGCCCACTCTCCCCACTGTTATTTAACATAGTACTGGAGGTCCTAGCCACGGCAATCAGACAAAACAAAGAAATACAAGGAATCCAGATTGGTAAAGAAGAAGTTAAACTGTCACTATTTGCAGATGATATGATACTGTACATAAAAAACCCTAAAGACTCCACTCCAAAACTACTAGAACTGATATCGGAATACAGCAAAGTTGCAGGATACAAAATCAACACACAGAAATCTGTAGCTTTCCTATACACTAACAACGAATCAATAGAAAGAGAAATCAGGAAAACAATTCCATTCACCATTGCATCAAAAAGAATAAAATACCTAGGAATAAACCTAACCAAGGAAGTGAAAGACTTATACTCTGAAAACTACAAGTCACTCTTAAGAGAAATTAAAGGGGACACTAATAAATGGAAACTCATCCCATGCTCATGGCTAGGAAGAATTAATATCGTCAAAATGGCCATCCTGCCGAAAGCAATATACAAATTTGATGCAATCCCTCTCAAATTACCAGCAACATTCTTCAATGAATTGGAACAAATAATTCAAAAATTCATATGGAAACACCAAAGACCCCGAATAGCCAAAGCAATCCTGAAAAAGAAGAATAAAGTAGGGGGGATCTCACTCCCCAACTTCAAGCTCTACTACAAAGCCATAGTAATCAAGACAATTTGGTACTGGCACAAGAACAGAGCCACAGACCAGTGGAACAGATTAGAGACCCCAGAAATTAACCCAAACATATATGGTCAATTAATATTTGATAAAGGAGCCATGGACATACAATGGCAAAATGACAGTCTCTTCAACAGATGGTGCTGGCAAAACTGGACAGCTACATGTAGGAGAATGAAACTGGACCATTGTCTAACCCCATATACAAAGGTAAACTCAAAATGGATCAAAGACCTGAATGTAAGTCACGAAACCATTAAACTCTTGGAAAAAAACATAGGCAAAAACCTCTTAGACATAAACATGAGTGATCTCTTCTTGAACATATCTCCCCGGGCAAGGAAAACAACAGCAAAAATGAGCAAGTGGGACTACATTAAGCTGAAAAGCTTCTGTACAGCGAAAGACACCATCAATAGAACAAAAAGGAACCCTACAGTATGGGAGAATATATTTGAAAATGACAGATCTGATAAAGGCTTGACGTCCAGAATATATAAAGAGCTCACACGCCTCAACAAACAAAAAACAAATAACCCAATTAAAAAATGGGCAGAGGAACTGAACAGACAGTTCTCCAAAAAAGAAATACAGATGGCCAAGAGACACATGAAAAGATGCTCCACATCGCTAATTATCAGAGAAATGCAAATTAAAACAACAATGAGGTATCACCTCACACCAGTAAGGATAGCTGCCATCCAAAAGACAAACAACAACAAATGTTGGCGAGGCTGTGGAGAAAGGGGAACCCTCCTACACTGCTGGTGGGAATGTAAATTAGTTCAACCATTGTGGAAAGCAGTATGGAGGTGCATCAAAATGCTCAAAACAGACCTACCATTTGACCCAGGAATTCCACTCCTAGGAATTTACCCTAAGAACGCAGCAATCAAGTTTGAGAAAGACAGATGCACTCCTATGTTTATCGCAGCACTATTTACAATAGCCAAGAATTGGAAGCAACCTAAATGTCCATCTGTAGATGAATGGATAAAGAAGATGTGGTACATATACACAATGGAATACTACTCAGCCATAAGAAGTGGAAAAATCCAACCATTTGCAGCAACATGGATGGAGCTGGAGAGTATTATGCTCAGTGAAATAAGCCAAGCGGAGAAAGAGAAATACCAAATGATTTCACTCATCTGAGGAGTATAGGAACAAAGGAAAAACTGAAGGAACAAAACAGCAGCAGAATTACAGAACCCAAAAATGGACTAACAGGTACCAAAGGGAAAGGAACTGGGGAGGATGGGTGGGCAGGGAGGGATAAGGGGGGGGAAGAAGAAGGGGGGTATTAAGATTAGCATGCATGGGGGGAAGGGAGAAAGGGGAGGGTGGGCTGCACAACACAGAGAGGACAAGTAGTGACTCTACCACATTTTGCTAAGCTGATGGACAGTAACCGTAATGTGGTTGTTAGGGGGGACCTGATATAGGGGAGAGCATAGTAAACATAGTATTCTTCAGGTAAGTGTAGATTAAAAATTAAAAAAAAAAAAAAAAAGAAAGAAAGAAAGAAAAGGGGGATTACTCCTTAACAGGATAAAACTATTGGTAAATCAAAGATCAACGCATGCTTTAAATACCCTTAATGTTGATCACTTAAAGGGTGTCAGATGATCAGCTATGGAGGTACTCTTTTCTGATAATATTCCTTTCTCTTAATTAAAAAAAAAAAAAAAAAAAAGCAGTTACTGTGTGCTGACCTCCAATGAGTTCTGCACAGTGGTATAGAGGGCATGTCAAAGTGTGGGCAAAGGGTCTGTTTGTTTCTACGCAGAAGATCAAGGCCTAGCTTGGATACCCAGAAAATGAACTAAGATACGATATGAGGAGGAGCTTCCGGCATCAGCACTCTCTGGAGGACTCGTGCCGGGGGATGATCATCAAAAAGCCTCCACAGGGATCCGGACGATGCTGCGGTTGTGGCTGCATCCAGCCCACCGTCTCCTGGACTTGCCATAAGAAGGAGGAGGGAGATGTCTAGGCTGGCATGTGCATACAGTGAGACAACGAATTTGACTGGATCTGTACTGTTGGAACTCAACCAGGAGTTGGGAGGGGTGCAAGTTGTAGCACCCCAAAATCTCATGACTATAGACTATCTATGGTTAAAAGAACATATGGGATGTGAACAGATCCCAGAAATGGGCTGCTTTAATTTGTCTGATGGTTCAAGTACAGTTGGACAATATCCATCATATCATAGATAAATTTTCACAAATGCCTAGGGTGCCTAAATGGTTTTCTTGGCTTCACTGGAGATGGCTGGTAATTATAGATTTGCTTTGTTTATGTCACCGTATTCCTATTATGTTAATATGTGTGTGCAAATTAGTTAGTAGTTTAAAACCTATACATACTTAAGGTACTATACAAGAAGATATGTCAAAGAAATAATCAATCCTCCCAAGTTTCCTTCATATGCTACATCTATAGCTTTTCTTCTTCCTTCCTAATTACAAACCTTAAATAGAATTCGTGCCTCATATCGAATTTACCGAGTATCATAAGTCCTCCAGGTGGTAAAGATATCTCGAGACAAGTGCTGGGCATAGAAGCCACAGGGCATAAATCTGCAAAGAAGTAAAAAGCTAACCTTTGCAAACAATATGGCTTCTCTCTCACTTACCAACTTTACATTTCCCTGTATGGCCCCGGAAGATGACTGGTTAGCCAGAGACGGGTAAGATTCCTCAAGGGAGGAACAACCTAAGACAGGCACAGTCGCAGGGGGGCCATCAGGTGAGAATTTGGGGATCAACAGAGGTGAGGCTCAGAACCTCACCCCCCCTGCTTTGAGAGAAATCTTCTGCATCCGTGGATGTCTTGCTGCCCGTGTCTAGCCTGGATTAATACTTAGTCCATAGGCACACACCTGATCATCTGATCATCTATATTTGCCTTCTTACAGCACTAAACTATGTTTTCTACCTTTATCTTGCATCTACCTACCACTTCAGCATTTTATTAAAAATAAAAATAATAATAATAATAGGAGAAATGTGGGATCAACATATAAATCAAGTACAAAAATCAAATGAATATTCATATTTGACCTGATGGTTTATAGGTCATATTGCATGATCAAAACCGAAAGTTTCTGTGATGAATGCCCTTGTACTGTTCACCATGTAAGAATTTATTCACTCTGTAAGAATTCGTTCACCATGTAAGAACTTGTTCGTTATGCTTCAGAAGATTGGAGACTGACGAGAATTAGGCTTGAGATGGATTAATGATTGTACATTGAGCATTGACCCCCCTATACTGAATTTTATTGTTGTTAACAACCATTTGATCAATAAATATGAGAGATGCCCTCTCAAAAAAAAAAAAAAAAAATACCAATGGCATTTCTTACCGAATCAGAAACAAATAATCCTTAAATTCATATGGAACTACAAAAAATCCCCAAAGAGCCCAAGCAATCTTAAGAAAAATTAAACAGGTGTTACCACACTCCCTGATTTCTAACTATACAACAGAGCTACAATAACCAAAGCAGCATGCTACTGGCACAAGAACAGACATATAGACCAATGGAAAAGAACAGGAAGCTCATAAATAAACCAACACCTATATGGACAATTAATATATGACAAAGGAGGCAAGGATATATGATGGGGAAAAGATAGTCTCTTCAATAAATAATGTTGGGAAAACTGGACAGCTATACACAGAAGAATGAAACTGGATCACTTTCTTACACCACACACAAAAATAAATTCAAACTGGATTAAAGACCTAAATATAAGATCTGAAACCATAAAATTCCTAAAAGAAAACATAGTAAACTCTTAACCATCAGCATTAGCAATTTTTTTCTGGACATGTCTTCCCAGGCAAGGGAAAAAAAAAAAGGAAAAATAAACAAATCAGACTATATCGAACTAAAAAGCTTCTGCACAGTAAAGGAAACAATCAAAATGAAAAGGCAACCTATTGTAGGGTAGAATACATTTGCAAACAATATATACAATAAATAACTAATATCCAAAATATATAAAGACTCATACAAGTCAACACCAAACAAACAAACAAACAAATAATTCGGTTAACAAATGGACAGAGTACCTGAATACACATTTTTCCAAACAGGCATATATACGGCCATCAGACACATCAGGGAAATGCAAAGCCAAACCATAATGAGATTATCACTCCACATGAGTAAGAATGGCTAGTATCAAAAAGGCAAGAAATAACAAGTGTTGGCAAGGATGTAGAGGAAACGGAACCCTTGTACACTGCTAATGAGATTGTAAATTGGTACAGCCACTATGGAAAGCAGTACGGAGATTTCTCAAAAAATTACAGATAGAAATACCATATAACCCAGCAATTCCAATTCTGGGAATCTATCCAAAGAAAACAAAATACCTAACCTGAAAAGATATATGCATTCCTATGTTTCATGCAGCATTATTTACAATAGCCAAAATATGGAAACAACTTAAATGTCTATCTATAGATAATGGATTAAAAAGGATGTTGTACATATATAAAATGGAATATTACTTAGCCATTAAAATAATGAAATCTTGCCATTTGTGAAACATGGGTGGACCTACAGGGTATTATGCCAAATGAAATAAATCAGACAGAGAAAGAAAACTACCAAAAGATTTTACTTATATGTGGAATCTAATAAACAAAGCAAGCAAACAAACAGAACTGAAATATACTCATAAACATAAAGAACAGGCTGGTGGTTGCTATAGGGGAAGGTCTGGTAATGGGTGAGATAGGTAATGGGAGAAAAAATTAGTGAGAATGTTTAATATCTTGATCTGGGTGACAGTTACATGAGTATGTTGAAATCCATCAAGGTGTACACTAAGATTTGTTAATTTTATTTTATGTACCTCAATATGAATTTTTTTTTTAAGTACTATGAAGTTACTGCAATTCTCCAGCAGATTCTTTAGTCAATGCTGACCATAGCTGGTCAAAGGTATAAACGAGTTACTGCTGCTATAGTGATTTGATAACTGGGTGGTCCCTAAGTCCTCATGTAGCAATCCCACTTTCGATGGACCTTTGGAGAAGAACAATTAATAAAAAGTAACTCAATCACAGTAGGGTTAAATTGCACACAGATTTGCTGAACACATGAGCAACTACTCATACTCATTAAAACTACACATACTCATTAAAAACCTGCTCTATCCAACAAGCATTTCCTGGAAACATGTTTGAGAGCTTAAGTTCAACACTGCGGAAGACATTATGTAAATAAGGCGGTTTTGTCCAAAAAGAGCTTGCAATTAAATATTATAAATTGAAACTTCTCAAAGAGTTCCATTAACTGTTACAAAGTAGTCACATTTTTAAGTGAGATAATAGCATGTTTAAATATGTTTTTAATAATAAATAAAGTAACATTTCTCAGTAAGCAAAAAAACAATGGGCTGAAACCTTGAATGCCTATCATGTGTGATAGTGAATGACAATCAGGTGACAGTGCTCCTAATACTCAATCCCTGTATCACGTAGCTGAATGCCGGAATAGTTGCCATTATGGCCTTGATGCTTTTTTACATTTTTTAAGTTAAAGAATAGAAGCATGAGGTGCATTGATACTGAAATCAAAGTCAATGGAGACAAAGTGATGTTTCAGCAAAGTCACCTCAAGACCTTCACCAAATCCCTCAGTTGCATTCACCACATCAAAATTCTAATATAATACATCGAGATGTATTTATTATTTCAAAAACCAATATAAAGAAGAGAAATTATAATGATAATTCTTTCTACATGAAAAAACAATCTGGAAGCAATTATTTCTTTTCTCAATTAGGGCAAAAATTATCAAAGTAAACCATAATATTTGCTAAGTTGACACTGTAAGAATTTCAAACATTAGCAAATGAAAGCAATTTTGAACTATTTTAAATGTGGTGATATAGTAAAACTTAAATCTATGCTTAATAAACAGAATGAAAATATCATTTTAAAATGTTGATATCATACTATTCAGCTTTAAAAAGGAAAGAAATTCTGACACTTGCTACAACATAAATGAACCCTGAGAAATTATGCTAAGTGAAATACACCAGTCACAAAAGGAAAATAATTGTGTTATCTCAGTTATATGCGATGTTTCCAGTAGTCAAATTCTTAGGAACAGCAAGTAGCACGATGACTGTCAAGGGCTGGAGAGCGGGGAAATGGGGAGATGTTTAATGAGTGCAGAGTCTCAGTTCTGTAGAATGAAAAATTTCTGGAGATTGGTTGTACAACAATGTAGATACACTTAACACTACTAAACTGTGTAATAGAAATGGTTAAGATGACAAGTTTTATGTTGTGCCTTTTATGACAATAAAAAAAAAAGAGGCCTTTGGGTGCTAATGTTGATACCTGGCTTAAAAGTTGGTAAACTATGTCTACATAATTAAAAATAAAAAAAACATTGTGTCCCTTGAAAAACAGAAAAAAATGTTACTTACATATTTATAAATTATCAAATATTAAATTCAAATGAATATATTATAATATATTGATCAAATACATAAACTTCTTATTGAAAATCAACTGACTTCATACTATGCAAAAGCCGATTAGTTATTTCCTAAGAAGACTCTTAAAATTGTACATTTTTTAAAAACTTTTAAAAGCCTAAAAGTAATATAAGCAAATTAAGTTACAAATAGCAACTAAATCAAGTAACAAAACTATATTCAAGGTTCTCCATCCTAGAGTAGCACAATGAAAGAACTGAATTTTTTTCTCAATTGGGGAGAATATGAAAAGGCTAACTTATTTAAAACAAATAAGTTTTAAAAATTAACAGATGGTTCAATAAAAGAAAACCAACCAATGTAACTAACATACCACCTTTGTAGAACAAAGGGAAAAAAATCACAAGGGTATCTCAATTTGAGACAGAAAATAAATTTGACAAAATCCATCACTTTTTCATGTAAAAAGAAACTGAGAAAACTGGGAATATAAAGGAACTCCCTCAACATGAAAAGGACATTCTGAAAAATCCACAGCTAACATTATATCAAATGGTGAAAGACCAAAAGCTTTCTGCCTAAGATCAGGAAGATGCTTTCATCACTGGAAGTTCTAGCCAGAGCAATAAGGCAAGAAAAAGAAGTAGAAGGCATTAAAATTGGAAAGGAAGAAGTAAAACTATTTCTATCTGTAGATCACATGATACCAAAGATAGAAGATCTCAAAGACTAAAAAAAACTACTAACACTAATGAATTCAGCAGAGTTGCAGTGTACAAGATCAACACACACACAACAACGATGTTTCTATACACCAACAATGAACAACTGAAAAAGAAAATTAAGAAAATAATTCAATTGCAATACCATCCAAATGAATAAAATACTTAGGAATAAATTTGATCAAGGAAGTGAAATAAGTGTACCCTGAAAACAGGTACTCAAGCAGAAGATCTCTGCCCTCAAATTTTCTTCTTTCTCGCTCCCTCCCTTCCTCCGTCTCTTACCCATTCTCTCTCTGTCTCTCTCTCTCTATATATATATATATACATCTATTCCTGTAACATATATTTTATTCTCTATTTCCCAGACATTGTACCTCCTGGCTTGATCCTGTAACCATTTCTCTCCTATTTTCTATTTCCTTTTATCTATTTTTCCATAAGATGTCCTCAATGTTACCTTCCAATCCTTCTAATTAAGCTTTTCACTTGGTATTTTAATTTATGAATGCTTTTTACCTATTCATTTTTTATAGCAAACTCTTCTTGTGACATAGATATAATAGTTTCTCTTACTTTTCTGAATATATGACCGAAAACAAATTTTCTTTCTCCTGTAGAGTATCTGTTTCCCCTGATTTAGTTTTTTTTCTACCACCCTGTTCAGGTCTCTGTAATTTCTAATACAGGCTTTCCTCAAATGTCTGATGACCATTGCCCATTCACTCACATTACAGAATGGAATATTAAAAACCCAACTGAAACCTTTGTGAACCTGTGTGGGGCTCGTCAACTTTGGATTTCACGATAGGGTGACCTGGCAAAGCCATTTCGGTATGTAATCCCATTTGATGTTTTATCTTTAGATCTTCACTCTAGAAGCCAAGTGAGCAAAGGTGAGTGGGGGATCACGATATTCAGTATACAAATAAGCATTCCCTCAATTCCTATTTTCCTATTATACTTCTGCCTGCACAAGTGTTTAATCATATCCTGGCATGAGTGTACTCTCCATTTGTTTTTAAGTTTGTGCTTTCTCTTTGGGTAATTGCCTAGGTGTCACACAGTTTTTTAAGAACCTTCCTTCTGATTCTTGACGAAGAGACTTTTTACAAAGCATTTAGTTTTTGCTATGGCCATGCTGCCCATTCCAGTTGTACTGACATTAATCTCATATTACTCCAGCATGCAATACTGTGAGAATGCTGCTTCATACTATGGTAGGAAACATTATATGTCCTCCTGGGATTTTGACTCGGGAAAAGATTTTAACTCCCAGTTGAGGACCACCAGAAGATGCTATCATCAGCTCAAAAATAAATCAATTCTCTTTTATTTATTTATTTATATTTATTTTGGTTATCACTAATGTACAATTACATGAGCAACATTATGTTTACTAGACTCCCCTTATTATCAAGTCCCCACCATATACCCATTACAGTTGCTGCCCATCAGCATAGTAAGATGCTATTGAATCACTACTTGTCTTCTCTGTGCTATAGTGCCTTCCCCGTGTCACCCCCCCCCCCGCTACATTATGTGTGCTAATCGTAATGCCCCTTTTTCCCTCTTATCCCTCCCTTCCCACCCATCTTCCCCAGTCCCTTTCCCTTTGGTCATTGTTAGTCCATTCTTGGGTTCTGTGATTTTGCTGCTGTTTTGTTCTTTCAGTTTCTGCTTTGTTCTTATACTCCACAGATAAGTGAAATCATTTGATACTTGTCTTTTTCCACCTGGCTTATTTCACTGAGCATAACACCCTCTAGCTACACCCATGTTGTTGCAAATGGTAGGATTTGTTTTCTTCTTATGGCTGAATAGTATTCCATTGTGTATATGTACCACATCTTCTTTATCCATTCATCTACTGATGGACACTTAGATTGCTTCCATTTCTTGGCTATTGTAAATAGTGCTGCGATAAACATAGGGGTGCATCTGTCTTTTTCAAACTGGAGTGCTGCATTATTAGGGTAAATTCCTAGGAGTGGAATTCTGGGTCAAATGGAATTCTATTTTTAGTTTTTTGAGGAAACTCCATACTGCTTTCCACAATGGTTGAACCAATTTACATTCCCACCAAAGGTGTAGGAGGGTTCCTCTTTCTCCACATCCTCGTCAACATTTGTCATTGTCTTTTGGATGGTGGCCATCCTAACTGGTGTGAGATGATATCTCATTGTGGTTTTAATTTGCATTTCTCTGATGATTAGTGATGTACAGCATCTTTTCATGTGCCTGTTGGCCATCTGAATTTCTTCTTTGGACAAGTGTCTGTTCAGGTCCTCTGCCCATTTTTTAATTGGATTATTTGTTTTTTGTTTGTTGAGGTGCATGAGCCCTTTATATAATTTGGATGTCAACCCCTTATCGTATATGTCATTTATGAATATATTCTCCCATACTGTAGGATGTCTTTTTGTTCTACTGATGGTGTCTTTTGCTGTACAGAAGCTTTTCAGCTTGATATAGTCCCACTTGTTCATTTTTGCTTTTGTTTCCCTTGACCTGGGAGATATGTTCATGATCAAATCTCTTTTATAATCACACTTCCTCCTCAAAAAATAAGTCCAAAACTTGCTGTGCAGACTTTCTTCAAAAATTTTAACATCTTACCTTCTTCCCACCTCAGGTACACTTACAAAAATGGAGGATAAAAGGTAAGAAAAAAACAGAAGGGGAAAAGGGCAGCAGTAACAAAAAAAGCACCATAAAACTTTTCCACCCTCCACTTAAAGATGAATTTGACTTTCTCACTAGACCAAGTACCACTTACTCATTTTGCTTTATAGCTAGAAATCATCAACTCTTTCTAAAGACTCTTTGTAGCATAAGCATCCCTGTTCAAATATTGATGCCTAGCTTCCACTATGGTTCAAAAAACAGGATGAAAAAGTCTTTCCAGAATGAGTATTTTTAATGAGGTATTTTCCACCCCCAGGTAACACACCATCCTTTTTATATTTAAAAAAAAACACTGTATATATAATTCTACTGTGGCATCTACCACATCTGTTATGACTGGCTTGTGTGTCTGTTTCTCTACTAATCTCTAAGTTCCTAAACAAGAGCAAGAGGAACAGTATATTTTCTGTCCTTATAAATCGACTAAGAAATTCAAAAGGTACAATTTAAAGTTTACTGCGTAAAGGAATAACGCATATTGATGAATTTCTCTTTAATACGATGGAAACTTCTTAGCTATCATAGTGATGGTATATGGTTTAGGAATAAGACAGCAGAATGCTTCTAAAAATATAAATTCATGCCAAGAATAAAGAATTTATTACAATACTTTAATGTTACCAACGTACTAGACATTGCTTCCTCCTTAATAGACTCCAATAGGAGAGAAGTTGCGGAACATAGACAAATTAAACATGGGATACAGGAAATAAAATGAACCAACAACCAAAAAAACTTCCAGCAGCTTCTCTCCACATTAGAAAGAAGCTCTAGCTACTTTCGATGACACTTGCCCCCTCTACTTCCCCAGTTCACAATATTCTGGCCTCAGTGGTACTGTGATTCTTATTTCCTCAGATCCTCATATGGTTGGATCCTTCTAGTGATTTATTTCACAACACAGGTGTTTCCTGCTCAAGGAGGCCTTCCCCAGCTTTTGCACGTACATTGCTCCCAATTCTACTGTGCCTCCAATGTATGCTAGTACATTTCCCTTGACTTTCCCCACTCCTTTGGAACTCATCAATATTTGAAAATACTTATTTATTTCTTTATTTCTGATTTCCTGTTGAGAAGTAAACTTAATAACAGAAGGAACTTTGTCTTACTGACCACAGTTTCCCAAATGGCTAAAACATATAAGTCAGTGCTCCATAAATGTTTGTTGAATGCATGAATGAATGAACAAATGAATGAATGTGAAGCACAAAATATATCAACTAATTGAATGGACGGCTCACAATTCCTAGGGAATATTTTGTTAGAATCTTTGAGAACAAGCAACTTTCCATCTGATAGCACATATGTCTCTTCCCTTACCGAATATCAATACTATAACTGAGGCATACAAAAATAATGTTAAATAAGAGAGAGATTGGTAATTTATAAATTGTTTGAAGAATGTGTCTCAGAAATCACCTCAGGGGACATACTGACTGATTCTATAATTCCTTTCTCTGATAATCCTGCTTCTGTCATTCAATCATTTAGCAAGTATTTACTAAGCATTATGAACTCTATTTCGAAATATAGATCCTAAGGTCTCTTGAACAGAAATTAGTGCTATATTCTTTACTCTTTGAGTACCTTATAGTAGAAATGCCATGGTCTTTAGTTAGAGAAATATAAATTTGGTTCCCAGTTACAACTATTACTAATTATGTCATCTGGGAGCAGTTATTTACTATCAGTAAATCTAAAATAAAAAGATACCTAGAAACTGCCTGGAACATAATTAGCCTTCATTGTTAATTCTCCTTAGACAGCAAGGATTGAAAGGTGGAAGAAATCATCAGAACACATTGAATATGTGTTTGTATTAATGGTCACCATTGAATGCTGTGGGTTCACTTATTTACTAAGAAGCAACAGGTCACAAGCAGAGCTAACAAAATTAATACAACCATGACTGCATTTGGAAAGGTAGATCACATCTTTCAAACATAGTACACGTTAGCTGTCATCTGCAGACATAATAAGGTAATCAACAATTTCAAGTCACAGAAATTTCGAGCTTGTAATTTCTTAAACATTTCTTGAATTCGTATTCATAAAAAATGGGGTAGTCAAGATGTTATTT
The DNA here is from genome assembly GCF_040802235.1 of Manis javanica. NCBI lineage: Eukaryota > Metazoa > Chordata > Mammalia > Pholidota > Manidae > Manis > Manis javanica. The sequence continues at coordinate 126,449,980 of NC_133162.1, forward strand.
CAAAACACCTTGATTATGATCTTTATTCTACCTCTTAATCATTGTATGTCTTTAGGAAAGTTACTTAACCTCTGTAAGTCTCAATTAAAACTGGGTTGTTGACAATCTAAACTTAAATTTATACAGCAAACATTCCTCACTGCTCTTAAGGTAAAGAAAAAAAAAACTCCGTATCTTATTTTACTACATCCTATATCTTCTGGTTGTTAATCTCAAATCATAACCCTTGTTCTCTGTACTCTTAGCTACACTGGCCTTCTATTATTTCTCTCAAAGTACTATGTTCTTACCTATTTATCTATGTAGTTACCTTTATTGAAGTTCTTTATTTCTTCACATAGCTTTCAGTTACTGTCTAATGTCCTTTTGTTTCAGCCTGAAGAATTTCCTTTATCATTTCTTATAAGGCAGCTCTACTACCAATAAATTCCCTGTCTTATATATGCTCAAAGGGCTAAAGAAAACCATGGACAAAGAACAAAAGGAAATGAGAAAAATGATATATGAACAAAATAGAGTATCAATATATAGAAATTTTTATAAAAAGGAACTAAGTAGAAATTCTGGAGCTAAAAAATACAATAATTGAAATGAAAAAGTCACTAGAGGGGTTCAAAAACAAATCTGAGCAGGTAGAAAAGCGAGCACACTTGAAGATAGGTCACTTGAGATTATAGAGTCTGGGGAGCAAACAGGAAAAAAAAAGTGGACAGAGCCATTGGAATCTGTGGGATACTGTCAGGAGTGTCATCACATGAATGTTATGGGTGTCTCAAGTGAAGAAAAAAGGGGCAGAAACAATATTTGAAGAAATAATTACGTAAAACTCCCCAAATTCAGAGAAAATGATGAAATCTACATATCCAACAATCTTAATATACTCCAAGCAGGGTAAACTCAAACAGAATCATCCGAGACACACTATAGTCAAACTGTTGAGACATAAAGACAAATTTTCAAAGTAGCGAGAGAAGGAACTTGTCATGTACAAGGGATCCCAGTAAAAGTAACAGCCAACTTCTCATCAGAAAGCAGAAGGCAGAATGAAGGAGTGGGAAGGAGGCCAGAAAGCAGTGGGAAGACATATTTAAAGTACTAAAAGAAAAAACAACTGTCAACTAAGGATTTTATATCTGACGAAAGTATACTTTGAAAATGAAGAAGAAATTAAGGCACTCCCAGATAAATTAATGAGATAAATATTAATAGCACCTACCACCATGGCTAAAAGAGAAGCAGCATAGCATAGTGAAGACATAGGTTCCATGTCAAACAGCCTGGGTTTGAACCTGAACTTCACTGAATAACAACCATGTGACCCTAGGCAAACTGCTTCACCTCTCCAGAGCTCAGTTTTCCCAAATGCAAAATGGGGATATCAAATGATACTTCCCTCATGAAGTTAGGAGAATAAAATAAACAATAAACTCATAAAAGGGTGCCTGGTACATAATTAAGCACTCCAATGACTAACATCATCTCTAAAGAAGTTGTATAAATACTAATTTTATTTCCTTGAGCTTCCCATAATTCTATGAAACAAACACTGGATATTGAGAAAATACAACACAACAGTGAACATTTTTGTAGGAGAATTATGGAGTAGTAAAAATCATTAAATTTTGTTTTATGTGTAATAACGGTATGGGGCTAAAACTTCTGTCATCTCCTTTGCCAAATTCTCCTTTATAAGAGGTGCCAAGTTAAAAAAAAGTGATTGGTAAATGTATTTTCTCAAGTTCAGCCTCTGATAAAAAAAGATGTTTATGGTTCTATGGTACAGACTTATGTGTTTTACATCAACAGCCCTATACTACTATCATACTTAAGATAATTTCTAACAATAATCCCTTAATGGTAAGTATCTAATTAGCATACACATTTCTTCATTTTGTATTTTTTAATTATTTGTTTGAATCTGAAGTCAAATATTACCTAAACATTAGAATTGTCTGATGTGTCTCAAGTCTCTTTTAATCTGTAACTGTTTCCACCACATCCCCATGCCAGTCTTTTTTCTATTAACATTTTTAGTTGAAGATAATAGGTTGTCCGTCTTTTAGAGTTTCCCAATCTGGACTTTCTTGTTTTCATCCCCCTGCTGTCATTTAATATGTGTCTCCGTCCTTAGTGTTTCTTGCAAAATAGGCTCGATCATATTCAAGTTGTTTTTCTTTTTTAAAACTTAGATAGACAGCTTCATGGTGGTAGTGTGTACTTTTGTTAGTGTACATGTCTTATGAAAAGCAGGAACAATAAAGTTAGGAAGATTAAATGTGTTAGTATGGGTCAAATGCTTAGATTAGCATGTGGCACATAGCAAGCACTCCTTAAGTATTAGCTCTGATTATTATATTGTATTTAAAGAATCAACAGGATTTGGAGTCAGATTAGGTAAGAGTTTTTGAAGAAGCAGTTGAAGATAACTAGTATTTCTAGCTAGTTAAGTTGATATCACTGACCAATATAGGAAAATACTTCAAGAGGGAAAGGTTTCTGGGAAATTGGAAGAGAATGAGTTTAAGTTTTGACATGATGAATTTAGTTTGTGGGACAGCCAGGTACCAATGTCACATTCAGAGCTGGAAACAGTGGTTCTAAAATTTGAGAGAGGTCTGGGGGCAGGAAATTAGGAAGATCTAATGTTCAGAGGAAAGGGAGCTCAGCGAAGGTCACAGTTGTCAGAAAATACTACAAAACCACATGAAGAATGAAATGGCATTGGATAAAGAGAGGTAATACCACTTCAGGTAAAGTAAATAATGTATGGAAAAAGACATGCAGACAAAATCACCGTCATATGTGACTATAGGAGTGTTCTGACTAGAAAACAACTTGTGTGTTGGAAATAGAGGGAAATGGAGTTATGTAATAGTACAAGGCTAACTTTGAGTCACTTTGAAATTCAGGAATAGGTAATTCAATTTAAGTAGGAAATATGAATACCCCAAAGAAGTTAGCAAAACAACTGAACTCTATGCAGCAGCAACATCACACAAATAGCTACCAGAGCAACATTGGAAAAGTAGAAAATGGACTTGCTACATTATTCTAGACGATTTAAATTTACGCTACTTTCATTTCTATCTAAGCTAAAGGGAACACTACGTAGGCATTGTGGCTTCAGGCAATACCCCAAAGGTGGGAGATGGTGTCTTCAGTACCTTCCCCCACATGCCTTTCCATTCATTTTCCTAGTGTCCTCTCTTTCCTGGGAAATCAGGGTGCTCAAACTGCTCTAACTGTATGAAACTACAACTTTGCAACGATGCTCTGTCTTGTTCCCTGAAGCACTCTGGCTACATCTCCACGTTCAGTTCTAGCCGGTATTGAAGTGAACATTTTCCTGCTGCCACCCTATAGACCTTTTGATTATCAAATTAAAGGAATTCATATAACACTATAAGCGATCAAAATCCTATGGGATATTTAATTTAAAAAGAGGAATCTTTTAACCTATATGGATTTAAAATTATTAAAATGTATACTCCCCTATATGTTTTCTATATATTTCTCCATTCTAGTTCAATCTGACAGCTTATCAACACTAAGAGGTACGCCAGCACAGGCCAGTTTATTGCATAAATATCGACTATGCCACTGTTAGGCATGTAAAAGACTCTAAGGGGACTCTAAGAAGGAATACAAGATATCCTATGCCTTTACTAGATCGTAAGAACTACACTCTAATAGATGAAGCAGCCAAACACACAACTGATCTCATATGGCAGATAAGGACACTATGAAACTGCTGCTGAAACTGAAGCTATGGACAGACCCTTATGAAGAGAGAAAAAAATGTCTGTGGACATATGTGTTGTCTTAAATAAATTAAATTATTATATTACTGAAATACATAGAAAAGTAAAACTATGGATAAAAATAAATGCTTCTTGCTTCCAGATCTTCAAACGTAGTACCACAACAAATTTACAAAATATGCACACAAAAGCTACAAAGCTAACAGATTTCAAATTGTTCTCATTATGTTCTTGCTAAAATGAAATCATTGAACTCAACATGATATGCTACTGACTGCTACTTCCCCATTATTTTCCAGTTAATTTGAATTTCCAATACCTACCTTCTAGTCAAGTGTTCCCTGAATGATTTAATATTTCCATCACTTCTTTCTACTCAAACTACTACAAAGCTTCAATTTAATTCACTCAAATGTCATCTAGCTTTCAGTTGGTACAAATGAACCATTTGTATGTATCAAATATATTTTTGTTATTTTCTTATTAGACTGACATGATTAAACCCAGTAGTAGCCCTGAAACTACATGGTAGTAATTTGTGATAAGGTAAGCATCCCAGACAACCCAAGAATGTGCTTATGTTAATTTCTTTTATACTAACGTTGAAATTTGTAAATTCTTATAGTACATTCTCTCTCTCCAAAGCGAATATATCTATACACTGAGGTCCAAGGATTACAGTGTTGAAGAACAATGTTACCAAAGAAATAACAAATACTAGAACAGCAGAAATAATGTGGAGATAATTCTAAGTGCAAGGGGATCCAGAGGTTTCAGGGAGGAAGTAACATTTGAAGGGAGATGTAACATTTGAGTTTAGTGCCAAAGGTGCAAGTTTTCTAAAATTTCTTTTCCATAAGGTTAACACTGAAAATATGAAATAACTAGTTAAAAAAGACACACAGGAATATTCAGTGGTAGGGGGAAAAAAGACAAAAAATCGTGAATTTTATGAACTTGAGTTTTTCTGAGAGAAAAAAAAAATCAGAGAATAGAATTAGAAGCATAAGATGTGCCATTCACAAAACAAATGACATGCATTATGAGTGGAGAAGTGTACTCATACAATCTTACATTACAATGGAAATGTACCTACTTATGTTATGTTTTTAAAATGCATTGAAAAATGCATTCACATAAGGACAGCATCAGGAATATATGTATTACTTAAGACCTCTTCCTAGCACCTACAGCATGCTAACTTAGGTACCCTTTTGATGCTATACAATAATTTTTCCATTTCTAACAAAATATTTTCTCTTCCACAGATTTCCCTTTTTTATTTCTAGAAAAAGAATGAAAGAGTCAAATATCGTAATCCCCTAACTCAATCTATAACACCTTTTTTCTCTTCTCTAAAATAGTTTATGTAGACTATACTTGTATTTTAGCTACTCCTTGACTACCATTTCTGTAAATGTGCATCTCATAGCAGAAGTGTGCAATAGTGTCCTAGAAAGTGTGAGAAGAGCATGATGTATTAACCAAATTTCAGGTCAATTTAATTCAGAAAATATTTACCTAGTCTGGAGCTAGACTCTCTACTGATTACAATTTAAAACCAAACCAAAGTAGAAAGCTAGTTTTTCTTTTATATTCTTATGCTTTTCTAATTATTTCTAGACTACTGTCTTTTTTCTTTTTAAGGCAGGTTTATTAAATAGTAGCTTCTTTAGAATTTTAAGAGAAGAACTAATCTTTAAACCAACAAGTGTATAATGCTGTACACTTTCACTTGTTCAGAGAAGTTTGGTGGGGTCTCTGCAGCACGGTGCCATTTAAATATGTAGCCACTCATACAGAGCACACCATGCACGCCATTAGCTCCATTAATGTTAAAACGGTGCAACTTTGAGAGATGCAATAGTTGTGAGGGAGGTTTCTTTATCCAAATATATACTTAGGAATCACAATGGAAAACTGCTCTGTATTCAGTAATTTAAATAGCTGTTACATACTAATTTTGAGGTTGCTGTTCACAACTCAGACTCTAGAAAACAAAATGTGTCAGACATCATTTATGAATTTATACTAGACTTTTTAAATTTAATGTTTTAGATGTATTAGTTGGCATAAAATATGGGAATGTTTACACAGACTTTTACTTCTGGCTTGATCACTGTTACTGTATTTTACCAAAATTCTACTTTTGGTATTAGAAAAATAGAAAAATAAAGGTCAGAAAATACATAGCAGACTTGTTCTGGAAATGGTTGGTTTTTGTGTATTCCAAATAATGACTTAACTACCAATAGAACATACTGGGAAAGACACTTGACCTTTCTGAGTCTCAGTTTAGTCATCTATAAAATATAATAATTGTCTTCTAAAAAGGCTCAAATAGAAAACACGTAGCATCTTAAAAAGCAACAAATAAATATTACTGTTGTTTTCTTCCATCAACACTTGTATAAAAATGTTTATTTAAAAAATATTAATTGGACTTCCTAAAGACAAGAAATAACAAATGCTGGCAAGGATGCAGAGAAATGGGAACCCTCCTACACTGTTGGTGGGAATGTAAATTGGTGCAACTGCTGTGGAAAGCAGTATGGAGGTTCTTTAAAAAACTAAAAATAGAAATACCATTTGACCCAGGAATTCTACTCCTAGGAATTTACCTGAAGAAAACAAAATCCCTGACTTGAAAAGATACATGCATCCCTAGGTTTACTGCCACACTATCTGCAATAGCCAAGATATGGAAACAATCTAAGGGTCCATCAAGAGATGAATTGATAAAGAAGATGTGATACATATACACAATGGAATATTATTCAGCCATAAAAAGAAAAGAAATTCTGTTATTTGCAATAACATGGATCAATCTAGAGGGTATTGTGCTCAGTGTAATAAGCCAGGCAGAGAAAGACAAATACTATATCTTTCACTTATTTGTGGAATACAAAAACAAAGCAATACAGAAGGAACAAAACAGCAGTAGACTCATAGACACTGAGAAGGGACTAGAGGTTACCAAGGGGGAAGGACTGGGGCAGGCTGTGGGGGAGAGCACAACAATTCACGATCACAATATAGGTTGGTCATGGGGACAGCAGTACAGCATGGAGAATACAGTCAATGATGCTCTAACATCTTTCTACGCTGTAGATAGTAACAGCACTGGAGGGGATGAGGATTTAATAATATAGGCAACTTGAATTACTGCATTGTACATTTGAAACCAATGTAAGATTGTATAACAACGATACTTCAATAAAAAAAATAGTGTAAAAAGATATATTATATTAAAATGATTCATACTTAAAGAACTCTTTCCTTGTTACCTTGCACTTACCAACTTCTTTATTTGTAAATTCTTACAAGATCTGACCTTTAGGCTCATTTGCTTCCTCAAATTTTACATTTCAACAATATTGGACTAAAATATTTGCATGTCTATGAACATATGTTCTTTCCAATCTATAGGCCTATTTTCTCTTCCTGGATGCTCTTCTAATTCATACTTCAAAAATCTAGCCAAGATGTCTCCTTTCCCTATACAGGTTCCCCTAATCTTCTCTCCTAGACAGAGTAAACAATCCCCTTTTCTACTCTTCTCCTAAAATTCAAGCCATCTAAAGTGACAGCAGAGTTCAAGAAAAATAAGTGAAAAGTAAACAAATCAAAGACATTTTAACAATGGCATAAACTTTGTCAAATTATCATCATATATCAGCATTAGTTTTGGCCATTAAGTGACAGAACGCCCCAAACCCAGTGGTTTACAAGATATATTTATCTCTGTCACGTCAAAGAAGTCCAGATGTAGACAGGCCAGTGTGGACAGGATGACACGGTGAAGTTATTAGGGACTTTCTATCTTACTGCTTTGCTGACTCTTGTGATTTCCACTCACTGTCCAAATACTATGACCATATTTCAGCCAGAAAGGAGGAAGCGGGGAAAAAAGAGGGGGTGCTCCTCTTCCTTTAGGGATACTTTCTGAAAGTTACATACAGTACATTTACTTATCTCTTACCAAAACACGTGGTCACATGACCACAGCTAGATGCGATGGAAGCTGGAAAATGATATTTTTATTCCAGGTAGTGATACACTGGGAGAAAAGTTAAACGAGGTGGAAAATCGATATTAGGAAACAACTATCTGTCATGGCCACACTTGGTTATATCTTATCTGTAACAGGTACCTAAGCTACATTTTAAAATGTACTATCTAACATCAATATTTCAAATAGTGTATAAGATGTGAAACTCTGTATTAATTCTTTCTAAATTTCAATTTTTAAGTTAAATATTTCTATTGGTAGAGATTAATCTCTGTAAAATTAAAGTAATATGCAAAATTACCAAGGTATAAAAAGGAATTCTAATAAAAACAGAAAAAGCCACTTGAATTATTTTAAAAGTTGCTTTGTACCAGATCATTAAATATGTAGTAAGATATTAAGTGAGAATATTCAAAAATAAAAGATATACACTGTATTAATGAAATGGCATATAAGCAAAACTACATGTAAGTGAAATTGCATGAATACACTCGGAGAAGACAGCATTTGGGGAGATTTGAGAAGAAAAAAAACCCAAGTTATTTTACCATACTTCCTATAAATGTTGGTTAGAGATTTTTACTCAAGTAAGGGGTGACCATGAAAGAGAATAGTAAAAATTATCATGGAATACAGCAATACCAGGTTGAGGCCAAGATCTCGTAGTATGTGGCTCTGGGTAAGTAACTTTATAGATGATGAGGAGGATAACTATGACATAGGGTCAACAGATTTTAGAATCTAACAGCCTCTGTGCTGTGCTTTATATAAGCATTATATCATTTAATATTCACAACAGTCCTTTGATACAAATATCACCTCTGCTTTAGAGAGGGAAAAACTGGATCTTAGACTATGTAATTGACTCAAGATCACAACAGCTATATAAATAGCAGAGCACAAACTTAAAGGCTTTTCTGACCCCAGTTCATGTTCTTACCCATTATGCATATATTACCTCCCTTCAAACTCTCTGGACCTTGGTTTTCTCATCTGTTATATAAAAGGAATGTAGCACAATCCTAATGGTTCTGAAGTTTATTCTGACCTTTTAAGCTAGTATCTAGTGAGGTCTGACCCCCTTTCCCCAAATAATAGCATATTATATCAATAGAGCAAACTTAGCTTTCTTATTGGAACTTACAGAATAACATTAATGTAAGCATGGAGCCCAAATGTATATTCAAGGTGGTGTATGTAGTCCACACTGGGTAGAGTGCAGCATTCCTCTTAAATAGTAGGACACTTGTAATAGCTGGGAAATACGTTAGAGACAAGCTGAGGAGGAATCTTAAAAACCAAGTGAGAAGTCTGGAATTGATCTTGCAGGAAATGGGAAGTCACTAAACATCTTCAAGCAGAGAAATAAAAGAATCAGAGCAATGCTTTAGTAAGATTAAGCCCAGGATTATGTAGAGGCTTCAAAGGAATTGATGATGGCCAGAATGAAGGGAGATTAGTTAGATAATTTTGACATTTCTTGACATTTTTTCTTGGATTGTATGGATTGTAACATAGGGGGAAAAATAGAAATTCTCCTGAGTTCTGAAAATTTCTGAGTAAAAGGAATATATAAGGTGTATAATTATCTAATACATAAATACTCATTACAGCTTTAGCTCTGAAGCAATCTATAGTATCTTCCTCTCTAACCACAACATTCTACTCTTTTACTTTATCATCTCGTTTTATCAGCTTATTTGGCTCTGACTAGTCCCTTAATCTTTCCAATTTCTCTGAATGTATCAGCCTTTCTCTGGTTTCACTCCGTTCTAGCCCCATGGTCAACACTTGAACCCTCCCCTCTCATCCTGACTCAAGGGGCTGGAGAAAGCCTCACACACCGACATTCTTACAAAGTAAGAGTTTCTATTATCAGTTACTTAGGAACCTCTCAAATGACTACTTCTTAGTCTTTAACTTATTTAACACTTGATAATATTGAATACCACCTCTCTTCCTGAAATTCTTAAATTTATAACAGGTGCAATTAAATACTCTCTTAATATTACTTTAAAATGTACTGTGAGAGACTCCAAGAAGGGACTAGTTGTTACCAAAGGGGAGGGGCAGGGGAGGGTGGGTGGGGAGGGATGGAGAAGGGGATTGAGGGGTATTATGATTCATACACACGGTGTGGGGCAGTCATGGGGAAGACAGTGTAGCACCGAGAAGACAAGTAGTGACTCTGTGGCATCTTACTACACTGATGGACAGTGGCTGCAATAGGGTATGGGGGGGGGATTCGATAATATGGGTGAATGCAGTGACCACATTGTTTTCTTGTGAAACCTTCGTAAGAGTGTATATCAATGATAACTTAGTAAAAAAAAATATACTGTACAATGCTAATTTTAACTTCTCTGATTGTAAAGCATTAGATGCTAAATAGAAGGTTACTAAAGAAATATGTTAACATTTTGTTGTAAATTATTCAGTTAGGGCAATAAAGTTCTGATTAAGAAAAAAACAAAAGCAACAGCTACAAATCAGAGATAGTTAAAATGCTCTCTTAGAAAAATGAACAAACATGCCACAAACATCTGTAGACTCAAAGATTAAAGCCTTAAAAAATACAGTAAGAGCTTTCACTGACCTCTGAAAAATGTTAAACTTAACAAATGAACCAGTTTTCCAAAAAAATTTTGTGACATAAATACAAAGATTATCTATATATGGATTTACGTTTCTGATAACTGCGTCTCTACTTAATTAATAATTAAAACAGGATTAAGGAAGTAGATTCATTGAGTAAATAATTTACTCTAAATTTATTTCTCTGTTATTTAAAAGGATTTTCAGAAACACTGTAAAATTTCATTACTGTAACTCAGGTTTTCCTAGTTAGAATTTTATAACAATATGGATCAAAGCCTCTGATAAAGTTTTCCTTTAGGTAACATTTCCTTCTACATAGTAGAAATAAACACTTAAAATTAAAGAGGAAGAGCATTAGTTATGTAAGAGAACTATCCTTTTTCAACAACTTTCCATATTTGGAAGACTTTATGAATCATTTAAATACCAATGAAAAATTTAAGCAAGAAGGCTAAGAATCCTTTCAGGGCTATTTCCACAGTCCTTCCTTAATAAATGATTACAGTCTCAAGTAATTTTATTTTCATAAGTTTTCCCTAGTGAGTCACCTTACATGTTTTGCCATTATATAGTAAAAACAAAAACTAAAAATTAAGATTATGTTCAGTTTATGATTTACACTGACATTATGTTAATATAATTAGGAATATAACTTCAATTATAAATCCAAAAGTCATTTTAAAGCATTTAAAAAGATACTTAAACAACTAACTGAAGTGTGAGATGTGATCCATTGAAAATGTAAACATTCATTTGGCTGCTGAAAGTAATAATAACTTTAAATTATAAACACTTTCTAACTCAATTCTCATTCTCAGAGAAAACAAAACATCCTTAAAAGCTTAATTATTGGTCTTACTGTGATCAATGTGGTCAATCTTGTGACATCACTGTTGGGAAATCTGCAATAGGAAAACAGAAATAGCATTCAGCTCAGTCATACTTAAGAAACTTCAGAAACTAAAATGTCTGTCTAGAATTTTTGTCTTTTCTTGATACCATGTCATATTTAAATTAACCTAAAGGTGTCAGGAAAAGTACGATTGGCATGACACAAGTAAACGTAAAACACATAGAGATTATCTATAGGTCATTATTATCATCATATTATTATCTATAGGTCATTATTATATCATATCAGATTATGTTTTGTTTATAGTCAGCAACATCCCAGGGTTAACATAACTATGTTAGTAAAAAACTACAGGCCATTTGGGTCAGTTTTGTTTTCAAATATTTACTAAGAAGAGAATCAGTAAATATACTGTAAGTGAAAGGTATTGTTTAGAGATACCTTTTTCTATGATTAGATTAGAAGCTCAGTTTGTAACCACAATGTGACCTACTTAATATTAACAGGAGAAACTGTCTCATGTTAATCCTTATGAATAGTGACAAATCTATTACAGATTGAAATATCATTTGGAAGGAACTATACACTATAGTCCCAAGGAAAGTTATAAATTAAACTATTTCCTAAACTATATATGGCTTAGAGTCCATATCCCTATAAAACCTGAGCTTTTAGGAATTTCTTAAGGTAAGAAAGTAAGTTTTTAAGGTAAACTTTTAAATGCTTAGTGTTAAAAAGTAAGACAGAGTTACAGTGTTGTACGATTCATGAAATTTCACATATTATTTCATCAGATCCTCCTAAGTCCTTCAAAGAAGTGGAACTGAAATATTTCTTATACACTCAAGTGAAAATAGATGTTACAGAGGATTTGTCCAAGCACACAGAAATGAATTTTTCTTGGTTCCGTTTTCATCTCACAATTCCCAACCAATACATCCTGCCAACTGCCAACTGTACTTCCTCACGCTGTTCTTAATTCAAAAACACTTATTATTGCTCATTACCTCACTAGTGGAAGATACCGCTCTCCTGTATTACCACTATAGTATCCCTACTTCTATCCTTAACTCAGTGACAAGTATATCAGCTCACATCACTCTCTTACTCCAAACTGTCACAGTGGCTTTCCCATCTATTAGAATAAAACCCTCAATACTTAGCACATCCTATCAGGCCCTCTGTTACCTGGTCTCCTCACCATACCTCCTGCCAATCTCTACGTTCCAGTCACACCGACCTTTTTGAAATTCCCCAAACAGACCAAATTTGTCCCTCTTCAAAGGCTTGATACTTGCTGTACTCTCGGCCTAGAGAAACTGTTCCCACTAACTTTTAGGACTGGTTCTCTTCATTCAGTTCTCATAACAAACACCAACTCCTCAGAGATGGCTTTCTTTACCACCAGAGACTATTTTTAGCTGCAAGCTCCATGAGAGATCAATTATAGTACCTGGAACCCAATAACTACTTGGTAAATAGCTGCTGAATGAAAGAGTGAAAAACTACTTACCCATTTCCTACTACATTTAGTGCTATGCCCAGAGGGAAGTATAAATAAAAATTCTTACAATTACCATCTGTTTAAGGAAAATATATAACAACTACTTGGTATACGTTTTAAAAAGTCACTTCAGGGGGCATTTGGAAGTTTAAAAAAAAAGTAAGATGGGGTGGTGTGAAAGTGAGTAGAGTGAATAGGTGTGAGATAATGAGGGTTTGAAGAGTGAAGATGCGGAAATGCAGAGGGAATGGGAAACCCAAGATACAGCTTAAATGGAGAAACAAGAGGACCTCATGCTAAATTAAGTACAGGAATAAGGACAGCAGAGAATGAACGATTCTCACTCATCAGGGACACCATGAAAGAAACCTGCAGTGGTGGCAGGCAGTGACTTTTATTCTGGTAAGTAGGCCCACTGTTACCACAGACAATTCAAATGAAGATGCTTCCCAACAACAGTTAGAAATTGCGGTTTAGAATAGTCCAGGATTTGAAAATCAGTCTTATAAAAAAGTACAGTTGAAGGCAGGAGTGTGGAAGAGTTCACCAAGGGAATGAATCCAGAGAAAGAACAGACTATCTGGCAGAGGTGGTGGGGGTACTTATAAATAAGGCTCACAAGAAGCAAGATTAGTGGCATTGCGCGGTATGTTAACAGTGCATGTTTTGTTCTGTTTAAGAAATAGAGAAACGGAAAATACACTAACTGAAGCTAAAAGAGGAAAGATTTCTAAGCAAGAGAAGTGTTAGCTTTAAACAATGTGTGGAGGCCTAAAAGACAGGAAACTCAGATCAGAAGAAAGCTACATAAATGAACATAATACTCTCTGTATCCAAAGATCTGCTTTCAAGGAGCAACTACTGCCTAGACTTGTGCTTTCAACTTTATTCAAAACAAAAAACAGCCTTGGCTGTTTTTGCACATGGTAAAGTGCAATACAAAAAATCCTGTGAAATAAGCAATTATACTTTCTATGAAACTGTAATTCAAAAACATAAAAAATTTTTAATGGTAACAGTCAAACAATATTTGTAACTGAAAAGGGTAAAAGTAAATGTTCCATTTTATTTTTAATTTTGGGGGAAAAAACACAAGATAATTAAGTGAATTTATAGTTAAAAATGCATACTCTAAACTGGACAGCTACATGCAAGAGAATGAAACTGGATTATTGTCTAACCCCATACACAGAAGTAAACTCAAAATGGATCAAATACCTGAATTTAAGTCATGAAACCATAAAACTCTTAGAAGAAAACATAGGCAAAGATCTCTTGAATATGAACATGAGCAAAAAATCTCTTGAATATAAACATGGGCAACTTTTTCCTGAACGCATCTCCTCAGCCAAGGGAAACAAAAGCAAAAATGAACAAATGGTACTACATCAAGCTAAAAAGCTTCTGTACAGCAAAGGACACCATCAGCAGAACAAAAAGGCATCCTACAGTATGGGAGAATATATTTGTAAATGACATATGTGACAAGGGGTTAACAACCAAAATATATAAAGAACTCACATGTCTCAACACCCAAAAGGAAAATAACCCTATTAAAAGATGGGCAGAGGATATGAACAGACACTTCTCCAAAGAAGAAATTCAGATGGCCAACAGGCACATGAAAAGATGCTCCACATGGCTAATTATCGGGGAAATGCAAATTCAAACCACAATAAGATATCACCTCACACCAATTAGGATGGCCACAAAGGTAAAGACTAAGAACAACAAATGCTGGCGAGGATGATGCAGGGAAAGGGGAACCCTCTTACACTGCTGGTGGGAATGTAAACTAGTTCAACCATTGTGGAGTAATATGGAGGTTCCTCAAAAAACTAAAAATAGAAATACCATTTTACCCGGGAATTGCACTCCTAGGAATTTACCCAAAGAAAACAACTTCTCAGATTCAAAAAGACATATGCACCCCAATGTTTATCACAGCACTATTTACAATAGCCAAGATACGAAAGCAACCTAAGTGTCCATGAGTAGATGAATGGATAAAGAAGAGGTGGTACATATACATAATAGAATACTATTTAGACATAAGAAAGAAACAAATCCTATCATTTGCAACAACATGGATGGAGCTAGAGGGTATTATGCTCAGTGAAATAAGTTAGGCTGAGAAAGACAAAATACCAAATGATTTTGATGGACAGTGACTGCACTGGGGTATGGGTGGGGACTTGATAATATGGGTAAACATAGTAACCACGAAAAACATAGTAACCACATTGTTTTTTCACGTGAAACCTTCATAAGAGTGTATTTCAATAATACCTTAATGAAGAATTTTAAAAAAATAGCAAATGATTTCCCTCATTTGTGGAGTATAACAATGAAGCAAAACTGAAGGAACAAAACAGCAGCAGACTCACAAACTCCAAGAAGGGACTAGCGGTTACCAGAGGGGAGAGGTCGGGGAGGGTGGGTGGGGAGGGAGGGAGAAGGGGATTGAATGGTATTATGATTAGATACCTGGTGTGGGGGGATCATGGGGAAGACAGTGTAGCACAGAGAAGACAAGTAGTGACTGTGGCATTTTACTACAGTGATGGACAGTGACTGCAATGGGGTATGGGGGGGGACTTGATAATATCAGTGAATGTAGTAACCATATTGTTTTTCATGTGAAACCTTCATAAGAGTGTATATCAATGATACCTTAATAAAAAAAAAGAGAAAAAAAAAAGCATACTCTATTTAAAGCCCTAAAACTTACAGTTTCATAAACTAGTAAAGGTATTCCTCCATTATAGTAACAATTTTTACACACGGCTTACTGGGTACTTGCAAATGCGTGAGGAAAAAAAATACCTGAAATTAAAATGACACCCGAGGTTAGAGCTAGACAAATCTTAAAGCTTCTCATAAAAATCCTAAGTGGCTTTTACAGGGAAAATGTAATTCTTTAAAATCATCTTGAAACTTGGAAATACATTAAATGACACATATAAAAAGTAGTATTACATTTTATGAAAACATAACTAATATACTGGTTATGTGCTATTTCTAAGTCACCATTTTAGTAAATATGCACAGAGAAAATTTCAACTATATTTACCCTCAGGGAACACCTACCCATGATAAACTGTGGGAAAAGAATCTTAAGTCATGATATACAATTATATGAGTATTTTCCCAGTAATTAGTATGTAACTATCTTTATTTCTTCTCTTCCTCTACCCTAAAACAGGAAGGGTCTTTCCTTATCTAATCAACTTTAGAATACTTAACCTTTACTTGACAACAGTCCATAAATTTCAATATACAGAAAGCAAGGATATTTATCCTTACCTAGCATATTGAAAAGATTTAAAAGAATAAAGGAATACAGTATATACCTGGTTTTTCTTACCTCACTCAATCTGAACATGGAAATACATGCTGATTAAACCTAAACTTTTTTTTAAGTAATAGTCACTAAAAGATTTAATAATTTTTTTTATCAGTTTAATGTTTCTCTGTATTCTACTCTCTTCTCAAGCTATAGTTATGTGAGAAAAAATTATTTCTAAAATTTACTTAATGAAAAATAATCTCATAAATCATTTGCTATCACAGGCTGTTTCAATGTTGCTATCTTGGATTGTAGTCATGGAAAGTCTGTCTCTATCATATTCTTTTTTAAGTACCACAACTACATATATTTTGGTAATGTTTTTAAGGTTTAATAAAAACTTTATAAAAATCTAAACATGCTTTTAAGAACATCTAGCTATTTCAAATTCTGACCATTACTGTTTTTTTATTGCCTCAGGAAATTGTTTAGTAAAAAAATGATAAGACTTTGATAAGCAATACTTCTGTGGGAGGAGGGTATTTGTAAATAATAGGAAACTGTATACCTGAGAAACTGGTGAAAATGATCTATCACTAATAGAATACTCTGTCCAATGCTGCGCAATGGAATTTCCTGCAATGATGGAAATGTTCAGTATATGTGTCCAATGCCTAGTCCATAGCCAAATGGGCTATTGAACACTTATAATATGGTTAATGTGATAAAGCAAATGATTTTTAAGATAATTTATTTTAAATTAAAATTTAATTTAAGTAGCCACATTTAAATAGTGATAACCACATTAGACAGTGCAATTGGCATTTCTAAAACCATACCAATTTGAACTGTAAATGATCCTCCTAAATACTTGAAAATTTATTTTCTCATTTTTAGAAATGGAAGAAAACCAAAACTCGGCTGAGTAGGCTATGTTCATTTCAGAAAAACTGTTCCAAATTTGGCAGGGAATTGTTTTATTGTCAAATAATTTTCAAGTTTATGATTGGCAGAAAAAAAGGTTTTATTTTACCACAGTATCCTTAATATATCATAGTGCTTATGAGGGGAAATAGTTTTGGGTTTTAGGGAACTGAGTTTTTTTTTAATCTCTGTAGATTGCATCAATATCACATAGCATTTAAGTTTCAGTTTGCTTTATTTTGTTCAGCTGGGTAGAAGCAGTTTATTCATACACTGTTAAGACTAAAAACCTCAATACAACATAGAAAAAAAAGAAATGTATTTTATTAACAGTTTTAATACTCATCCTTGACAGCATTTTTGCTATCATTTATTTTCCCTTTCTCATTATGTTTTAAGGAAAAAAAGATAAGCAAGCTTTTAACAGTGTGGGGAAATAGAAGTTCCTATGGCCAGGATCCTCACCTGACCCTAAACCACTTGATGATGTAACCAGCCTACTGCTAGGCTAATGCTTCCACACCTGTAGGCAATGAGCTGTTCTTGAATGAGTTACTATTATTAAGAGTTCTGCCCAGTACTCTGCGCAGAGGCAGAGATGGAGGTGGATTACAGACCTGTAGACTGCTGGGTGCAGGCCTGATTCTATTACTCGACCTACTGCCCTGAGAATAAAGCCAGACAGAAACCCTTTTATCCCCAAAATATTCTGTTGTCATTTCTCAGTCTCACTGAATCCATAGTGAACCTGCCCAGGGCTGAAACCCTCAGGCAAGAAAATAGCATGGTTGGCAGGGTTCACTGTGGACCAAAGAACAGAACAGGCTGCCCTCATGGGAGGGGTGCTTTAGTGGGCTGCCCCATGGATGGAGAGGCATATGAGTGTCCCCCAGTGGGATGTGGTCAGAGGTGGCTTGCCTCCTAAAGAACTGAGCCCCACCCCAAGACTGGGGGAGGTGGAGGTGATGCCTGAGGCCGTAGAGGTAGCCCTCAGCATAATAAGGAGGTCCTTTGAGAAACAGAGTACCCGCAAGGTGGCAGGAACCATGGGTTGGATGTTTCTCACAGTACTAAAAAAAGCTAGAGATGAGGAGAATGTACTCCTGTGAGAGGCACGAGAAATGGCAGCACAAGGACGCAAGCTACGAAGTGCTGTGCATTTGTTGAAGAATAAAATGGCTTTGGTATGAAAGGGGGCAGCATGAGAGCACGAGCTGCAGTGTGCTATGGAGGAAGTAAAAGATTTGTTAAAAAATGAAATGGCACTGCTGCAAGGCACTGCAGAAGAGGTAAAGGCCATGAAGGAGAAGGAAGTATCCCGCGAGAAGCACAAGAAGAGGCAGTGCAAGAACATCAGCTGCGAGGTACTGAGGTGTAGGTAAGAGAGCTGTTGAAGACTGAGCTAGCATTGCTATGAGGCACTGCAGGAAAGGGAAAGGGTGTAGCAGAGGAGGCACTCGGGGGAGTGGCGAGAAAGGCACCATCAGCCCTGTCAGCTTCTCCTTCCCAGACACGGTGCTGGGGAAGGACAAGGGGGTGGTGCTGGAGACACCAACTCCTCCTCTACTGAAAGCCCACCCAGTTTTAGTCAAGAAAATAAAGGCCCAGCAACCATGGGTTCCTCCAGGAGAGGTGCAGCACCCTCCCCAGGTTGTGGAGCACTGTTTCGCCCCTACACTCAGGCTGAGCTGGTGGATTTGGGCTTCCAGTTTTAGCGAAAGCCCTCAGAGTCAATATCAACTTGCTCCCCCACAGCCTTGGGATGTGGGGGGACTGGAATGCTTCTGTCTGGAGCAGAGATGGGAAAGCTGGCTTCCCTGACACTTCATCCTGCCTTGAGGCAGCAATTTACAAAACGCACATCTGATCCCAGAAAACCACTCTCTTCTCGATTGGCTTATGGCCACATTTTTGCGCTGTACAACCCAATCAAGGTGATTTACCGTCCTCCCGGCTAGATGGCAGATGTCTGCCAAGCTCTAACAGTGTTACAGGCATTAGGCATGAAAAAATCTAGAGAATTACAGCCCAGATGAGGAGGCTTTTACTGTGGGGAAGAGAAATGTGGTGCTTTAAATAGCTCCCACATCCTTCTTTGGGCCCCTAGTGGCCATTCCTAACAGCCCTCAGTTAGGGCAGCCCTTAAGTGAGGTTACCCGCACGGTAGCAGACTTGGGAGAGGCTGAAGCCCTCACTTAGGGCAGCCCATAAGTGAGGTAACCCACACGGTAGCAGACTTGGGAGAGGCTGAAATAATGAGAGCACGGAAGGAAATACAGTCCTCTATGGACAAATGCTACAGCATTTGAATGAGAAACCCCAGAAGGCAGAACTGGACGCCATAGACATGCCAATACACACTGCTGTCTCCCTTATATAACTGCAAGTACAAACTAAGGAGGCCTTGAAGCTGAGGCTTGGCCACCAGAATAATATCTTGCTGCCGCACCAATGGCAATAAACCCTGGAGACTCCATTCAGCGGACATGTCCTTGGACATTTTGACACATGGACCAGTAATTCCGGCCCTCCTGGGAACAAGGGGAGAAGGGATCGAAGCTGGCCTCCTGTGTATTCCTGGAGTAACAGCCGAGTGGCCCCCAAAGATCAATGTAGTATATCCTAAATGGCCAGAAGGTAGGAACATCTTACCAGGGAGTTTTGTTTTTTATAGTTATGGCCAATGCCTGTACCTCCATAGCACTATATATAGACCCCTTAGTAACCCCCAAAAGGAGAGGGGTAAGGGTATGGTATACCAGATCTGGATGGAATCCCATTCCTGTGATGGTCCTATCACAGGACCACTCTCCTCCATGCATCTTACCTGACAGACAAGATTTGCTTATGTTCTTTATGTTCACAGAGGCTACGAAGGTAGAGGTTCCAATGATTCCCACCACTGCACATTAATTCATACTAAATACACTTTAAGTTAATAAAAAAGGCAGAGCTTCTTACCCTTAAAACTGACAACACTCCCTGAAATGAGATGCTCATATACTTGTAAAACAGAAAAAAACCAAAAAGAGTCCTATAGATTCACTAATTCAAAGCCATCAGTTTTTATTTTGACTGTAATTTTTTTGATCAATGAAAGCAAGATCATCATACATACTAGGTTCTGTAGATTCACGCTATTTGGCTTTGGAGATCTTACCAGGCTTTCTGGTAAGGGTAAGTAGACCTCTAATTCAATTCCCGCTGTTTATTAATACCTGCTGTTAGAAATAATCAGAAGCCCACTAGGTACAACAAAGATACTCCAAAAGTTAGCAAGTGATGATACTATAGCCTCTCAACAGAAGTCTAGCAATAGAGCAAATGAGTTTTTTAATTTAAAACTGCTTTGTCATATTACAATACAAAAGAGAGCTTAAGTGCTTAAAAGAGTTGCCTTAGTGGTAATCAAAACCAAAAGCAAAAAACAAAACAAAACAAAACAAAAAAACAGGCAATCTTTTTAGAAGCTTTAAGAGATGATTTGCCAGGATTCTAACTTTTTGTCACTCTCTTCAACTAAACAACTCATTGCCAGCAATCCTACTTCAGGTAAAACCAAATATAAACAGGTGGCATTTGAAAAGCACTTCTTGTATGGCCGATGATTTCACATTTCTTACAAAATAAGTTTACATTTCCACAAATTACTAAAATGCACTACTAAAATAATTTCACTATCTTTACTGCAAAAAACTGTCATTCCTTCAAAATATAATATTATAGAGAAAATGGAAGTCTTATGGCCAGGATTCTCACCTCACCTGATTCCAGTATTACCCACTGCATACATATTTAGCTTACTTGCATACCCATGGGTGGCAGAATGTACACCCACTGACAGAACCACCCAGAGTGAAGCATCAGGCACCAAAGTACCTGCCCAGGGTAGGTATGGAGAAGAAATACACAAGTGTCTGAAAGTAACTGGCCGGGCATCTGCCAGTTACCATAGAGACCCACCCACAGAGTTCCTCTGGGTGCTAAGGGCATGGAAGGAGAGAGCAGAGAAGCAGAGAGCTCAGGGAGCCAAGAGAGGAAGCAGGAGAGAGAAGCCACGGAGCCCTGGTGCTAGGACTTAGCCAGGTGACCACTGTGAGAATAAACCTGGTATGAGTCCCTTTTAACCCCCAATTTTCTGTTTTCTTCATATGGTCTCACCAAATTCATAGTGAACTTGCCTGGAGGGTACAAACTCCTCCTCTGGGAGCAACAAATATATTCTGCACTTGCAAAATTGTCCTTATTATTCTGTGTGATTGCAACTTCTCTAGAAGAGATACGATTCCCGTAGATTAACTGACAAAATTTTAGACAACGAACATCATCAGCCTTCTCACGTGAAACTTAGCCAACACTCAGACGGTGACCTCATCATTTTGCTGACACTCAAAACAATGCAAACAAAGCACAACTGGCTCTTAGACTTGGTGATTTTAAAAAATTTAACTGTATACAAACTGCATATTTTACCAAACTTAACCACCCCTATTCTTTCAATACTAATTAGCGCTTCTCAAAATCTTTTTTCACTGGTTCATAGGTTTCTGCTTTAGAGCCATAAATGGGCATCCGGCAGAGGAAGAAGCAACAGCACTGCCGACGGGTGTTGAAACGTTCTTCAGGCTAATTACACACAATACCCAAAAATGAACTAATCACTTGGGTGAAGTAATATAATGAGGAGCTTCATTTGAGAAAAATTACATTCTGGTTTAGCTGTAACCTTTATTTCTCTAACTGCAAATTCTTCAGGAAATTCACCTCAAATTGTAGCAACACAGAGAGATAAAGCCTTTAGGAATTAGTATTAGATAAGTTAGAACACATTATCTACATATAAATTATGGGGGTATTTTAATTTTTATCTAAATTATTGTCCATCTTAGTCCCGTCAACAAATGCCAAATCAATAATTTGGGTAAGATGACTTAGAAAAAAACAACCCTCACTTGAACAAGCCCGCAATCCAGACAAATATAAACTCACAGTTTTATAAAGGTTTCATGTACCATAACTAAAAGTCTGAAAAATCAAACTATTCCAATCCAAACGTTAAAGATCCAAGTCTCTGGCTATGAAAACTGGTGAAGCAAGTAAGCAATCTAACAATATAAAATCAGAAAAAATATTTAGATGAATAACTAAACTTGCCATCGTTAACAGCAATTACCAGGTTTCATATATTTTACTCTGCTCTATTAAAATAAGTTTGCTATAAATAGTCAGGGTTATTAAATAATTATTAGTGCTATTTTGATTTTCCTAGAACTCTTAGAATAATTTCACCATAAACAAGAAATCTGGTCTAATGCTTTCAATGAGGGACTGCATGACAATGGTCCTCATTTAGAATTTCAGCATATACTCATTATGTACCTTAGGAAATCTCTTAGTACTTCAGTTTGTCATACTATAATTATCTACTTCTCAGGGATGTTGTGAAGTTTAACGTGCTTATAAAGATTTTTGAGGTACACAAATAAAAGAGGTAGAAGGCCTACATACAATTAATTGCTATGTACTTGAAAAAAAAATGCCACTTAAAAACATTTGACAGCAACAACATGGATCAATCTTAGACACTATGCTAAGTGAAATAAACCTGTGCTATTATAGCTGCATGTCTGTGCCTTCTCCACTCCATAAATCATATGTTGAAACCTAATCCCTAACGTGATGATATCTGGAGAAAAGGACTTTGAGGGTGATTAGGGGATAAGGGCAGAGGCTTCTGAATGGGATTGCTGTCCTTGTAAAAGAGAACCCAGGGAACTTCTCTGCCCCTTCTGTCAGTTGAGATTACAGCAAAAGATAGCCATCTATGAGCAGGGAAGCAGGCCCTGCCCACACACGGGATCTGGCAGCACCTTGACAGTGGACTTCCCAGCCTCCAGAATTGTTAGAAATAAATTTCTGTTGTTTGTAAGCCACCCAGTTGATGGTATTTTGTTATAGCAACCCAAGGGACCACACCAGTCACAAGAAGACAAATACAAGAGATTCTTATCATGCTATGTTAGGAGGTACTTATATGAGGTACTTCAAGTAGTCAAATCCATAATACAGAAAGTACAATGCTGACTGCCAGAGAGTGGTGGAGGGGAGAATGAGGGCTTATTGTTTAATGGGCACAGTGTTTCAACCGTAGAAGATGAAATATGTTCTGAAGATGGATGGTGATGATTATATGAATATACTTAATGCCACTGAACTGTGTATTTTAAAATAGTTAAAACGTTAAATTTAATGTTATATGTATTTTACCACAGTAATAAAAAAATGCAACAAGTATGAAAATCTGAATATAAATCATAAGCCAATCTTAAATTTTTTCACTCCCCAAGTCACTTTAAAACTTTTAATCAAATCAAATAATTCATTTGTTCATTTATTCAGTAAGTATCAAGTGTATTCTATGTGGAAGGCACCGTGCTAGACTTCAAAATTTGACAGTGAAAAAGACGAAGTGTCTTCACCGAATTTATGCAAACAGAGTAGAGGCCTACAAAACAAGCAAGCATAGGAATTTCATCCTTTCTCAGAGCGCTAAGTGCTATAATGAAGGGCGAGGAGACTGAGTGATAGCCAGGAAGGCCTCTTTGGGAAGCTACCTGCCCTGAGACCAGAATGAAGTAAGAAGGAACACTTCAGATAGAGTAGCAAGTGCTAAGGCCCTGAAAGGTGGAAAGGCTTAGTGTTTCCAGAAAGTGACAAGGAGGACCAGGGCGGGTACACATTAAGTTAGAAGACAGAGGTAGGAGAGCTACACACAGATCACAGGGGGTCTGGAAAGCAACAGTAATAGTTTGGATGCTGTTGCATGTGTGCTGAAAGACACATGGAAGCTTTTACTAAAGACGTGATGCTATCTAAAAACAAAGAAAAGATACTCCAGCTTTTACTAAAGACGTGATGCTATCTAAAAACAAAGAAAAGATACTCTAGCTTTTACTAAAGACGCGATGCTATCTAAAAACAAAGAAATGATACTCTAATCACCGTATACAGAATAACCTTGGGGCTAGGGAAGGAAGAGAAGAATCAAAACATACAAACCAGTGCACAGCATAGCTGTAGTAAGTCAGGAAGCAATGAGGCACCAGGAAGCAACGGCACCCACGTAGGTGATAAGAAATGGCTGGCTATTTGGTTGTTGATGGTCCAAATAAGAGAAAAAGCATCACAGTCAAGGATGACCCCAAGATTGTGGTCAGATCAACTGACCAATGCTGCCCAACACTGAAATGGAGAACACTGGAGTACGAATAGGCATGGTAGAGGTTAGCGACAGAACTAAGAAATGAAGACTTTGGTTCCGGCAGTTAAGTACCCAAGCAAAGAGTTTCAGGAAAGATGACACGATCAGCTGCCAAACGTGGCTCGGAAAACACATAACCTAGGGCTGAGAAAGGACCACTGGATTTACCAAGATAAACTTCACTGTTGCCCACAAAAACAGCGTTGAAAGAGTGGTGAAGACACAGCATGAATATGAACAGGAAAAGCAAAGCGGGGCAAGTGTGACGAAGGCGTCGGAGTCGGCGTATATGGGCTGCTCCCAGGAGTTTTGCTATAAAGAACTGAAGGGAAATGATACTGTAACTGGAAGGGGATGTGGGGTCTTGAAAGGTTTTTCTATGAAAATGAGGGACTAGTACAGCATATTTATATGCTGATGAGATATCTAGAAAAGGAAAAAAAATGATGATGGGTGAAATCACAGAAGCAAAATCAATGATTATTAAGCACTCAATAAATGCATAAATTTGTCCTTGCTGATAGAAATGAAAAAATAATAAATATATGTAACTACTCAAAGGATTATACAGAAACTATATTGAAAATCACAGGGGAAAATACCACATACAGGTAATTGAATGAACAATCCTTTAGAAACGGTGTTATTTTATAATAGCACCATGTTAAAAATACTACACAAAGCAATGTTGATATATTTTATGATGTGGCAGCAATGTCCTTCTAAGCTATATAAATGCAGCTGCATGGTGCAAAAATAATGCCATACACAGCTTTTATTTGATTATGCACAGTGGGGCTTAAATAGGATCAACATTAGACAAAGAGTAAAGCCAGCAATTTTTAAAAAAACATCTCCACTGAACTTTCCATTTCCCTCCTCTTTACTGAATCATTTCCACTTTAGGACTTCCACTACCCCTCTGTTCTGTAACTTATTAGTCTACTCAAAAAAGAAAGCAATTCATGTATCAATAATTTACATAAATCTTCATCCTTTCCAGAGTTCCCTTCTCTCTGTTTATTAATTACTTTACACCATGTTTCCTTCCCTCCTTACAAAAATTAACAATTACAGAGTTATAAAGAAACAATCGACTAATTACATATTATAGTAAATTTAAATAATTACTTAAACACATTTGCATTTTAAGCTTTTTACCTTCAAACTGTAAGATCCCTTATCCCTTATGTATTTTTATATCCTGTTGTGTTCTAAAATAAGAGATGAGTTTAGGCCTATATACAAAGGAATATAATATATAAAATATGAAACTGAGAGTGAGAAAAATAAAATTAGGCCAAGAATAAGGTGAGTTTCAAAAGTGCATGTCAATAGCTCATACTGTATCCTTTTTTACTGGGGGGCCAAATATATGGCTGAGTTTTCTGATAATCCTAGCAAAGAAAAAATGACTGTTGTGTACAGCTTTTGTTTGTTTATATTACTCACAGCATTTATAAGGCAAAAATGAAGCATTTTCTTGAAGGAAGCAGAGCTGTTTTTGTTACTGAGACTTGAGGGAAGTCATTCTACTTAGTGTCAAAAACATTCCAACAATAAACAAAATGAGTTTTGAAGGACTGGCCAATGGCAAAGTATTTGAGAGCATTTCAGCAGCTAACACATTAAGTATGTCACACATTAACTTTAATTAAAGGATAAGATATGAAATATCCTAAGCAATAATCTATATATTTCAGGTATTCCTCCCCGAAATATTATAATTTTAGAAATCACAATTCTTTAAGTTAAGGTAAAATTCATATATCCTAAAATTCGCCAAAGTGTACAATTCAGTAGTTTTAGAATATTCACAATATTGTGCAATTATCACCACTATTTAATTCTACCATTATATATTTTTATCACACAAAAACAAGCACAGTACCTTCCCACTCTCCCTTCTAGCCACTGGTAACCACTAATCTATTTTCTGTCTCTGAATTTGCCTGTTCTGGACATTTCATATAAATGGAATCATATAACATGTGACCTTCTGTGTGTGGCTTCTTTGACCGAGCGTAATGTTTTCAAGGTTCATCCATATTGTTGCAAATACCAGTATTTCATTTCTTTTAGGGCTGAATGATACTCAATTGTATGCACATTTTATTTATTCATCAGTTAGTAGATATTCCAATTGTTTCTACCTTTTGGCTATTATGAATAACATTATGAACATTCATGTACAAGTTTTTGTGTGGACAGAAATTTTCAGTTATCTTACATATATATTTAGGAATGGAAGTTCTGGGTCTTATGGTTGCTCTATGTTTAACTTACTGAGTAACTGCTGAACTGTTTTCCACAGTGGTTATACCATTTTACATTCCCAGAAGCAGTGTATGAGATTTCCAATTTTTCACATCTTCATCCACATTTACTTTCCATTTTTTTGTTCTTTTATAGTCATCCTAATAGAAATGAAGTATTATCTGATTATGGTTTTGATTCACATTTCCTGATGGCTAATGATGTCAAACACCTTTCCATGTGCTTACTGCCCATCCATTTATCTTCTTTAGAGAAATAATCAAATCCTTTACCTGTTCTTTAATTGGGTTATTTGTCATTTTGTCATGAACTTTTATTCCCAATATATTTTTAAGGATCGTTATCTATTACTAGTTTTCACATAAACAGCGACAAAATATACTAGATTATAATTCGTGCAAATGAAGATGGCAGATCAAAACTATTTTGAGGCAGAAAACACATCACCATTTTGTAAGGATCTGTTATGTAATACCAGTGTCAATACCAAATCCTTGTGCTACCTGTGAATTCTATTCATTCTCACCACAGATATATTACCTAATGAACAGTTGATATCTATAAAGTGGCATATTGTTTTAACATTCAACAAAAACTGGCAATTGTTAAATAATCATAAAAAGGTAAATAAGAAAATAGCTTGGAGTATTTCAAAAGAAACTTTAGAAAATAAATGGATTACAGCTTGAGAAAGTAAAAGCATATATTTGTTTGCTTAATGAGCTCTTTAAAACAACTGAAAGCTCTTATTTGGAGCAATAAAGGCAAGGCTAGTTTGATTCTTTCAACAAGAGTCAAGAATATGCTAATAGGTGGATAACTCTGGCCTGAAGAAGCAGCGGTTTTCTTTAAAGTTCTAGGAATAAAAGATACTGATCATCAAGCTGGTTAACCAGATTCAATCTGCAGCTGGAATGCATGGTAACAAAAGACAGTGAAAAGAACACTTCTGCGTTTCTGGACTGTGATTCTTAGGAGCTGGAATTTGAAACAAAGGTAATACTGAATTTGCTGGTAGAAGAAGACAGGTTCACAGAAAATTGCTAATCTTAATCATTTGAGTAAGTTGTATTGGATATAATTTTAACCCACTACAGTTATAATAAATAAGTTTTAGTATACTGTTTACTGTTATTTTTTCCTACATTAGTTAGGGTTTCCATGACATTTTCCCTAACATTATTACTTAACATGATCTGTACACAGAAAGCATAACAATGTGTGCCAAGAAATTACATCTTCACTTATAATCTCAACATATATTTGTGAATGTTACCATTGATAAATAAACATTATATATTCCTGCTACCCCAACATATTCTCAAAACAGTAAAAAAGATGATTTAAATGAAAAATAGATTCCTGTTTTCATACTGCTAGTGAATTTCAAAAAAAGTGCAAAAGTTGGAATATTTCAATGAGAATAGCTGACTTCAGTTTCTAAAAAAATTGTGAAGAGAACTATTCAGGATGAAACTGATTATTATGGAACAATCAGAAAAATAATGGACATATACAAAATGTGCTGTGTTCTTTTTCTATCATACACCTAAACAAAATAGGGAAAGAAGTTTTGATAAAAACACAGAAACATACTTAATGCTGAACTTCTGTATTTATCCTCTTCATCAGGAAGTTTCCTAATATTAAGCAAAAATAGTATAAGAAGATGGAAATATTTTTAACTTTTTTTAAGTTGGTTGTTTTAGGATTTTTAAAAACAATATATAATAAAAGATACTTAAATTTCTCATGATAAAAACGCATTTTTGATTCAAAATTTAAAAATTATTTTACTTTTCTATTTGATTTACTGTCATAATATATCAAATTGTACATATATATATACATTTCATCATTTTCAGGAATTAATTCATCTGGCAGATTATTATTATTATTATTTTTTGAAGGCTACCTTAAGCCAGAGAAGCTAGGTCAATACATTATAGATACAAAAAGTGTTCCATGATGAAATAGTAACTCTCATGCACCATCTGATACACAGGGGTTTGAATACACATCTTTTAAACTAAGTTGTGTATCTTTTCTGTGCCTCACTTTCCTCTGAGGCATAATAACTATTATGTGGAGAATAAAGATTCTGATCTTTGCTTTAAATTTAAAATTTAAGATGTCTTTACTTAGAAACCAATTTCACTTTAGAAAATGGACAATTTCACTCCAGTACTTTTAATCAGCTTTCACTGTATAGAAAAGGGCAAGACAAAGTAGAGTTATGCTCAATTTGAAAATCTCCCGTATATGTCACCCTAAACGGAGAGTGACCCCACCTTAAATGACCTTTTCGGTCGTTTGTAACCGCAGGATAATTCTTACACTTTCTCTGTCTTATTTCCTTTTGTCAGATGAAAAACAACTTCTTTCATAAACCCTGAGCCATCTGCCCTTCAACCCCAATTTCATCCACGCATTCCTTGCAGCTTGGATAGGTGAGAGGTAATCTTAAAACACCATCAGATGCTATGCATATCTCTTATCATTGAATGACTTATCTCTCATTGTTAGGATTTCCTTTTATTAATTTGTTTTCTTTGACTAGACTCCAAGTTCCATAAAAACAACAGGTATGTATAATACCTAATAGCTGTTTGTAGTACAAAAAAACATTTAGTTTTTGCCCTGGTTACTGGCATAAAGCTCCAAAAAGCTCTGGAATTTAAATTTATTGTCTTTTTATGCTGATGAAATGACTCATGTAGAAGTGGTAGGTAAGTAACTTCAGGATATGGGCTGGTCACCAGAAAAACCAACCACTTTAATTAGAGGATTAGAACTTTCAGAATTACTCTATCACACCTTCGGAGAGAAGAGTAGGGCATGAGATTGACTTCAATCAGTGATAACCAATGATTTAATCAATCATGTCTATGTAAGAAAACCTTCATAAAAACCCCTAAGTGACAGGGCTCAGGGAGCTTCCAGGTCAGTAAACAGACCCACACACCAGGAGGACAGTGTGCACTGACTCCACGGACACGGAGGCTCCTGTGCTCAGCACCGTTCAGGATCTCACTCTGGGTGCACAGCCTTATAGAGGAAGAAGATCCCATCCAGGACTTCCATAGCTGGACAGGAGAGGTCAGTGCCTGGCTTCAAAGCTTCAAAAGAAAGGCAAATCTCCTGATAAGGGCTAATGCAGCTGGCTAATTTTCAGATGAAGCCAATGCTCATGGACCATTCTGAAAACCCTAAGGCCCTTAAAAATTATGCTATACACATAATGTAGGTGGGTCACAGGGAAGGCAAGTAGTGACTCTTCAGCATCTTATAATGCAGATGGACAATAACTTCAATGGGGTGTGGGAGGGGTGACTTGATAATAGGGGTGAATGTTGTAACCACAATGTTGCTCATGTGAAACCTTCATAAAACTGTGTATCAATGATACCTTAATAAAAAAGAAACAAATAATTATGCTATAACTATTCTGCCTGTGCTGCATTCACAGAACAACAAAGCCTGGATGACAGCACATCTGTCTACAACATGGTTTACTGAATATTTTAAGCCCACTGCTGAAACCTACTGCTCAGAAAAAAAGATTCCTTTAAAAATATTACTGCTTACTGACAATGCACCTGGTCACCCAAGAGCTCTGATGGAGACGTACAATGAGATGTATGTTCTTGCCTGCTAACACAACATCCATTCTGTACCCATAGATCAAGGAGTAATTTCAACTTTCAAGTCTTATAATTGAAGAAATACATTTCACAAGGCTATAGCTGCCACAAACAGTGATTCCTCAGACAAATCTGGTAAAGTCAATTGAAAACCTTCTGGAAAAGATTCACCATTCTAGAGGCCATCAAGAACATTTGTGATTCCTGGGAAAGGTGAAAACAATCAACATTAACAGGAGTTTGGAAGAAGCTGATTCCAACCCTCATGTACAACTTTAAGGGATTCAAGACTTCAGTGGAGAAAATAGCTGCAGATGTGATGACAATTACAAATAGAGCCTGGAGAGGTGACTGAATTGTGGCAATCTCATGATAAAACTTTAACTGATGAAGGGCTGAACCAAAAAAAGTGGTTTCTTGAGATGGAATCTACTCTTGGTGAAGATGCTGTGAAGACGGTTGAAATGAAAAAAAGGATTTAGAGTATTACATCAAGTTTGTAGATAAAGTAGCAGAGGGATTAAGAGAATTGAAACCAACTTAGAAAGAAGTTATATGGGTAAACAATCAAACAGCCATACTCAATGGTGAAAAGCTAAAAGCTTTTCTCTACAGTTAGTAACAAGGAAAAGATGTTCACTCTCACCACTCTTATTCAGTACAGTACTAGAAGTTCTAGCCACAGTAATCAGGTATGAAAAAGAAATAGGTACCAAAATAGGTAAGGCAAAAGTAAAATTGTCACTATTTGCAAATGACATAGCATTATATATTAAAAAAACCCTAAAGACTCCACAAAACTTTTAGAACTGAAAATTAATTCACTAAAGTTTCAGAATACCAAATCAATAAACAGAAATCTGTTGTGTTTCTATATAATAATAACAAATAAGCAGAAATAGAAATTTAAAAAATCACATTTATAATTGTATCAAAAGAATAAAATACCTAGGAATAAATTTAACCAAGGAGGTGAAAGACCTGTACTCTGAAAACTATTAAGACATTCATGAGAGACATTGAAAACACAAACAAATGTAAAGATATACTGTGCTCATAGATTAGAAGAATTCATACTGTTAAAATATTTATACACTGCCCAAAACAATCTACAAATTCAATGTAATCCCTATCAAAATACCAGTGGCATTTTTTCACAAAACTGTAACAAACATTACTAAAATTTGTATGGAACCACAAAAGACCCTAAATAGCCAGAGCAATCTTGAGAAAGAACAACAAAACGGAGATACCATATTCCCTGCTTTCAAACTATCCTATAAAGCTACAAAAAACAGTATAGTACTGGCACAAAAACAGACACACAGATCCATGGAACAGAACAGAGAGACCAGAAATAAGCCCACACTTATATGGTCAATTAATCTACAACAACTGAGGCAAGCATATACAATGGGGTAAAGACAGTCTTTTCAATAAATGGTGTTGGCAAACTGGACAGCTACATGCAAAAGAATGAAACTAGGCCACTTTCTTACAGTATATACACAAATAAACTCACAATGGACTAAAGAGGTAAATGTAAGACCTGAAACCATAAAATTCCTAAAAGAAAACATGGACAGTACACTTTTGACACTGGCATTAGCAATTATTTTCTGGATATGGCTCCCAGGGAAGGGGGGAAAAAGCAAAAATAAATGGAACTACATCAAACTAAAAAGCTTCTGCATGACAAATGAAATCATCAACAAAACCAAAAGGCAATTTACTGTATGTATAATATATTTGCAAATGATATAGCCAATAAGGAACTAATACACAAAATACATAAAAACTCATACAACTCAACACCAAAATAATAATAAAAAATAATAATTCAAGAAAAAAACAGACAGAAAACACAACAGATATTTTTCCAAAGAAGACATACAGATGGCCAATAGTCACATGAAAAGATGCTCCACATCACTATTCATCAGAGAAATGCAAATCAAAACCACAGTGAGATACCACCTCACACCATTTAGAATGGCTAGTATCAAAAAAGACAAGAATAAGCACTGGCATGGATGCAAAGAATGTGAACCCATGTACACTACTGGTGGGAATATAAAATGGTGCAGCCACTACGAAAATAGTATGGAAGTTCCTCAAAAAATTTAAAGTAGAAATATCATATGACCAACTAATTCCAATTTAGATAATTATTCAAGAAAACAAAACACTAATTCCAAAGAATACATGCACCCCTACGTTTCTTGAGGCATTATTTACAATAGCCAAAATATGTGGAATCAACCTAAGTTTTAATCCACAGATGAATGGATAAAGAAGATGGTATGTGTGTGTATGTGTGTGTGTCTATAATGGTCTATTACTCAGCTATAAAAAAAGAAGGAAATCTTGCCATTCACGACAGCATATGAGGGTATTAGGCTAAATGAAATAAGTCAGAAAGAGAAAGATAAATACCATATGACTTCATTTTTTTGTGGAATCTAAAAACCGAAACAATCAAAACAGAAACAGACTCCTAAATTCACAGAACAAATTGATGATTATCACAGAGGAGGGTGTCAGAAAGTTGGGCAAAACAGGTGAAGAAGGTAAAATACAAACTTCTAATTATAAAATAAACAAGTCACAGAGATGAAAAGTACAGCATGGGGAATATAGCCAATAAATTATAATAAGTTTGTATGGTGACAGATGAAGTGTGCTTACCATGGTGAGCATTTCATAATGTATCCAATTGTCAAATCTCACTACACTGTACACCTGAAACTAATATAATATTGTATGCCAATACACTTCAATAAAACATTTTTTAAAAGAAAAAAAATTTGAGGGCTCACACATCCTACTTTAAAAACTTACTACAAAGTTACAGAAATCAAAGAAGTGTAATATTAACTTAATGCTAGATATTTAGATCAGTGAAATGAATGCTAGATATTTAGATCAGAGAAATGGACCTGAGAGTCCAGAAATAAACATTTTTATGGTCAATTGATATTTGACAAGGGTCCCAAAACAATTCCATAAGAATGTCTTTTCCACAAAAACCAGAGACAACTAGATATCCACAATTGAAAAAATTATGTTGGACCGCTACCTCATGTCATACACAAAAATTAGCACACTATGGATCAATGATCTGAATATAAGAGCTAAAATATAAAACTCTTAGGAGAAAATACAGGTATAAAGCTTCTTGGCCCTGAATTAGGAAATGACTTCTTATATATAACATCAAATGCAAAAGTAATTAAAGTCAAAAGCACAAACAGTCAAAGGAAAAATAAATAAATAAGCTTTATCTAAATGTAAAAATTTGGGCCTTCAAAAGACACTATAGAGAAAATGAATAGACAACCAGCAGAATGGGAAAAAAATCCTTGCAAATCATGTATCTAAGGAAATTGTATCCAAAATATATATTAAAAATTCTTCAAAACTCAATTGTTAAAAACAAATAATACAATTTAAAAATGGGCAGAGGATTTTATATTTATCCAAAGAAGATATATAAATAACCAATAAGCACATGAAAAGATGTTTAAAAAATAACAATAAAAAAAGATGCTCAGCGTCATTAGCCATCAGGGAAATGCAAATCAAAACCACAATAAGATGTGGTTTCAAACCCACCAGGATGGCTAAAATGTAAAAGTCAGAACATACCACAAACGTTGGTGAAGATATAGATAACTAGAGCTTTCAAAGACTGATGGTGGGATTGCAAAATGTTGCAGCCACTTTGGAAAATATTTGGTCATTCCTCAATAAGTTAAACAGAATTATCGTATCACTCAGCAATTCCATTCCTAGGTATATACCCAAGAACACTGAAACGTATGTCACAAAAATCTACATATATGGAGGTTTTGTACATAAATGTTCACAGTAGAATTATTAATAATTGGTCAATATTCACAATTACCCAAATGTCCATCAGTGATGAATAAACAAAATGTGGTACATATCTACAATGAAAGATTATTCAATAATAAGATGAAAGAAGTACTGATACATGATAAAACATGGATGAACACAGAAAAACACTGTGTTACATGAGAGAAACCAGTCAAAGACCACATATTGTAAGATCCCATTTATATGAAATTTCCAGAATAGGAAAATCCATAGGATAGAAAGTAAATTACTTATTACTGGGGCCTGAGGAAGTAGGAAACAGGTATTAACTTCTGGTTTATATGATTTCTTCATGGGGTGATGAAAATATACTAAAGTTACATAAGTGGCAATGGTTATACAACTCTGTGAATGTATTAAAAACACTGAATTGTATATAAAATTTACTTAAAAGGGTGAATTTTATGGTATGTGAATTATATCTTAATAAGCCTTTTTTTTAAAATAAATAGTTAAGAAACACATAGGAGATATTGAGAGACTCCAATATATAACTAATAGGAAGGTCATAAGAAGAAACGGAGGAAATGCTAAATAAGCAATATTTGGAAAGTTAACAACTGAGTGTCAGAATTGAGGAAGGAATAAGTTTCTCATATTGAAACTATCTTTTCTGTCCCAAGGAAAATAAAATTATATCCACATGAAATCACAGAACATTAAGATAAAGAGGATAAAAGATGTCAAAGAGAAAAAGACAGATTACCTCATAAGGAATAATGACAGACAATTCATAAGCAACAACAGAAACGAAATGAAGTAAATTAGCTTCAAAGTGAGAAACTTTTTATCCAACTGAGTGGCACAGTAGAAATGTTCTTTGACATGATAACATACTACCATAAGTAATATTAAAGGCGCATTCCCAATAGGGTCAAGAAAAAAACTTAATAATGTTTGTTGTTACCACTTCTATTTAATATTGTCTTGCAGTTCCTACTCAGTGAAGTAAGCTAAGTGTATAGGATTTCCGGCTGGCAACCAAGCTGAAGTCCACAGGACATGAGCAAAGGTACCTCCAGATTATTCCGGCCCACAGCTGTCAGCCACCCCTCACTTCCAGTGGCACCATCCGAGGCATGTGGAGCAAGAGAATTTCTAACATACAGAAACCATGAGATACAATAAAATAATTGTTGTTGTTTTAAGCCATTAAGTTTTGGGTTACTCACTACAGCAATGAGACAAGAGGGAAAGATTTAAAATAATAATCATCATAAAGTAAAAAACTAACTTTGACTAAATTAACAACTTTTAAACATTTATACAAAAAATACACTTTAACTGAAGTAAAAAGACAAAGGCACTGACTCAAAGAAGACATCTCCAATGCATACAATTATTTAGAATATATTTAGAATAAGAACAGAAAAACAACCTAATTTTGAAAAATGGGCCTAGAATATGAAAAAACAATTCACAAAAGAAACTAAGATGACTAGTAAACCTATGAAAGATGTTCAGATTAATTGGAGAAATAAAAATAACACTCAGCTATCATTTAATAACCAGATTGGTAAAAATTTTAAGTCTGATAGTATCTAATTCATTCAGAAACAATAGAAACGGAAACCTGCATTCATGCTGCCACACCAACTTCCCCCTGCACAATGACATCCAGAAAAGTTGGGGACTGACAGTGGGGACAGCGGGCCCCAGACCCTTTTTGCCAGGGATGTGAGTGTCAGGACCTTGCATGTGGTCACTGAGAGCAAGCAGTCAAGGGGACACCCAGAAGGACAGGCAGGTATGATCCATTGGCAGCCATGAGGTCAAAACTGTCCCACATTACAACACAGACCCTAAGGACTGTAGAATGTTAGTTGCATGACCACCAGAGAAAGCAAGTTGTCAATAGCAAATTATTTCAAGGTGCAAATCCAGTTGTACATACATACACTTCAGTAACTCCCATAGCTATGCATAAAAGGACAAGTGCAAGAATGTTCCTTGTGACACTTAGAGTGAAAAATCATAAACACCCTATGTATCCATTATGAGAATGGATATATTAAATTATATTATACTCACACAATGAAATACTGTTCAGCAATTAAAATGAATGAACAAACATGGATAATCCTGAAAAGCAAAGATTAGTGAAAAAAGCATGTTGGAAAACGATTCATCAGTAATAAATATCATATAAAGTTTTAAAACATGCCAAACAATACTGCATATTATACACATGTGTGGTATAAAAATGTACAAACACTCCCACAGAAGTAATCAACATAAATCCCTCTTCTGTGGAGAGAGGGAAAAGAGAATGGTATTGGGTAGGTTATATGTGAGGTTTCAAGTCTGTTTTTATTTATTTAAAATAAAAAGTCAAAGCATATATGCCAAAAGGTTAACATTCATTAAAACAAGATAGTAGGTACAGGACAGGCATTTTCACTGTATTGTTTCACAGTTCATATTTCTGCAATGTTTAAAAGTTTTTAAAGTTTTAAAAAACATTGTAAAGGACTTTGGAGGGGTTGGGAGTTGAGAAAATGAGATTTGCAATCCTGATTGTGGAGAATGTACTGAATTCAATTTATTAGAAATGAGTGCTACGACTGTCAATGAAAACATAGTAATTGGACATTAATATATAAAAAATATTAAAATACAGTGCCATTTTACATGGATGTTCCCTTAATACATTTAATAACCTCTACTTATAAAACATTCTACTTGAATTCCTCTGACGTAGAAAATAAAGTTAGACAATTGTATAAAAATCAAAGCTAAATATCTGAAACCATAATGTAAAGATATACACAAAATATTTTGTTGCTATTAGCAACTTTTAAAGTTATCTCTATTCTAGAAGATATTAAAATGCAATAGATTCTGAATACCAATATTTGAATGGAAAATGTTTTGACTTAGATTAACTGACACAGTTCAAAGGAGACCTATAAAAACCCTCTTTGGTCCTCCAAATTCTAAACTGCAAAATTATTATATAACTACATGTTTTATTGAAAATGCTTAGAGTGTATTAAAAAACAAAAATTCACTTCTTGTAATGGCTCTACACTTAACAGAACTGGAATCTATACCTCATCTCTCTGACCTTCAGAGTCTAAGCTTTCCAGTAATCACCTGGATCTTTCAAGTGGTTTACTTGGGTAATCACTCTCTACTATTTGAGGGCAGGGAATATGTTTTGTACATCTCTATTTCCCCTATGCCTAACCCCTAATAGGTGGTCGATAAATAATTCTTTGTTGAATGAATGAAATGCACTTAGCCCCTAGGCAGACACAACCTCAAAATCTCTGCAACAAACGGTAGTGCCAAAGGAACCACTGTGGGGTAGACCCACTAGCTCTTTAAAGTTTAAGATGTAGGAAATCATTTAGAGGCGTTCTCTCTCTCCTCAGGAGCTCTACTCTTAATCCTACTTCCCGAATATCTCAGTCAGGAAACAAATTCCCTTGAAGGTACAGAATCAACAGACAGCTCGTTAAAATGTAATAAAAAAATACAATGTGTGCATATGGAATTTCACATTTCATAGACTAATTATAATCCAAACACCCAAGACTCATTGCTTATAAGGGTAGTGAGATGAGGAAGACTAAGATCATTGCATTTAAAAATGAAAATATAACTCACAATGAGCAAAGGAACTATTTCAGTAGAGTAGTGGAAACAGAAGGCAAATTACCTTTTATAAATATGATAATAATAATCGAGTTTAGATTTCTTATATTTAGAGACTATGTGGCTGATTCTACTTAAGGTTAATACCACAATAAAGAATCAATCATAATAGAAAGTTCTACTTATCTATATAATATAGGTCAAGCTAAAGTAAGTCATCAACTATTTGAGGTTGCCATTTGATAACACAGGAATATTAAGAGCAGGATACCTTCTTTTCAAATTACAGTAATTATTAAACAAATACCTTTTATTTTTCTGACCTTTGTCCTCTAACAAGAGTAAATATCAAAACATTTTAAGAATACTGAGGACTAAAACTCCAAATTGCAAGGTGAAAGGTGGCAGATGCAAAGTAAACAAAATTAATAGTTTTGCTATCATAGGAAAAGCAAGGCTATGTAAGAATAAAACTTGTTCCTGTCCTACGTTATTGGCTAATTAAAATAATGATACTAATAGTTATCAAATAACTACCAAGTATTTTTTTAAGGATGTATTATATTTATAGAACTATATTCCAGGCAACAAGTTCCTGGCTGGGTTCATAAGGAATGTAAAACCTAGACCTACCATATGTTCTCCCCACACCTTTTTTATTGTGTTAAAATAAACATAACATAAAATTAACAATTTTAGCCATTTTAAGTGTAGAGATCAATGGTATTAAATACATTCATACTGCCATGCAGCCATCACCACCACCCATCCCCCAAATACAATACGTCCTTTTAAGAACACTCTTAAATAACATCCTGCTTGTGTACAGTACAACTTAGCGAGTAAAACAGGGAAGCAGAAAGTTCAGTGAGTTCATCACAGCGAATGGAACATAAAGGGGGTCACTTACAATGCAAGTATTCTGTAGAATTCTGGCCTGGAATGCATAGCCTGCATCTAACCGGTAGAAAACATCAGACAATCCCAAATTAGGAGCATTCAACTAAAAAGAAAGGAGGGAATATTGTCTTCAAAAATATTGGTGTTAACAGAGAAGACAAGTAGCGATTTTACAGCATCTTACTATGTTGAAGGACAGTGACTGTGAACTTGGTGACAAGTAGTGATTTTACAACATCTTACTATGTTGATGGACAGTGACTGTGAACGGGGATGTGGGGGGGACTTGGTGAAGGGAGGAGACTTGTAAACATAATGTCCTTCATGTAATTGTAGATGAAAGCAAAATAAAAAAAAAATATTGGTGTTAAAAATGATAGCAACAACAAAAAAAGCTGTGGCAAAGTTACAGATTAAAGGAAACCAAAGAAAAATGACAATTGCAAAGCTTGATCCTAGACAGCAATCTGTAGTGAAGGAGGAAAAAACACAAAGGACAATATTCAGTCAACTAATAAAAACTGAAATATGCACAAGAGATGAGAGTTTTCCAAACGTCAAATTTTTCTTAAGATGATAATTGTGCCCTTACTCTTAAGAAATACACACTGAAGCATTTAGGGGTAAAGGGCCAACTCTCAAATGGTTCAAAATGAAAAAAAAAGGTGAATTTGGAAAAAGGGATAAAGGCTATAGTGGTGTTCTAAACTATTCTTATTCTTGCAACTGTTTGGAAGTTTTAAATAATACGTAGAGTTGAAAATAGTGCTTAATTAGGTAGAAGCTATATATGGAATTCTAATTCACAAAACACTAAATAATATAATAAATTATTGACATACAGCTCTTACAAAAATGATTTTATAAAAAAATTAAAAGTACATGTAATTTCAAAGCACTGTCAGTTTTTCATACCTAGATTGTGAACAATGTCAGGTCTGTGCCTTTTATGCAAATGGTAAATATAATGGATTGATTACATTAGGACATTCTGTACCTTGGTCAGTAACTTTAAGATTCAGTACTTGTGGGTGAAAAAAATTACTTCTAGCAATATTTTATAAAATCATAAACGCTGAAAATGGTTTTTGGCATCATCTAATTGAGTTCTCGCTTCACAGGTCAAAATGACGGGGTATTTTGTTGACTCAGCTAATGAGGTGACGGACAAACATGATTCAATAACAGCCGTAGGAATAAAATATCAACTTGTGTGTCTGATACTTGGGACACCCCATCAGTGAGTTATTTTTATTCTATCCTTCTAAAATTATTTTATCTTCTGGTTTATTTTCTTCCTTGCTGCTTCACTGTTTCAATTTGGCAGTAGCCTCTTTGTTTTTTTTTTTTCATTATTTTTTAATCTTACTTTCTTTTCAACTGTAAGTTTTATCTTATTTATTATTATTAGTTTAGCCTCAGTTTCTATGAGAAGGAAGCATGGTAAGGTTAACAAAAATCATGAGCATATGAGCATGGTAGACTGGAATAATTTTTTCCATCCACTTCTCTGTTAAGGTTCTACAAAATCTGAGACACTCAGACAAAAATTCATTCCCACAGTATTAAGGTACTTGTGCAGATACCATACTCATAACTGGGGAAATAGTGTTGCTTTCTCGTATTATACATCATCTTTGGTTTCTGCCTATATAACAATTAGATAAGCTCTATTAGTTGTATAATACGCATTACAAGAAGGTGAGACTTTATATTCACAGAAGGGCTTAATGCCCTAGTTTAATTACAGAAATGATGAAAGTAGTGAAGAACCTTGTGACAGAAATCTGTTTTATAGTGTCCTAGAGCAGATCTTCTTTATCTGTATGGAATTTTACAATTTATGAAAATAATTTTTATATATTCTCATATTAGTTCTTACTATATAAATGAGGTACAGAGAGCAAGTATCATCACAGAAACGGAAACTGAAGCTCTGAGAGAGATTAAATGATTTACCAGAGGCACCAGAGGCACACAGACAGTACAGTAACAGACCATAGAGGACTTAAATGCCAATGTCCCCCAAACCTAAACAATTGGAGGGACTTCTTTTGGTCATGTGACAGGAGTAGGTGAAGGGAAATACAAAAAATGGTTATGGAAAACCAAAAACAGCACTGTGTGATGCCCTACTAGACTAAATCATCAAGCTTATCTCTATGGACCAATAATAGGCACGCTGGCACTTCATTTTGGGCTGCTCTACAATGAGCATACATGTTCTACTTCCAAAATTTCTACTACACTAAAAACACTGAATCCAATCCAACAGTGCTTTTAAAAGTTTTTCTTTTGGGGCAGATATGAAAGAACCAACAGGAAAGCAAATAGCAAATAATGCTACCTATCAGTTCTGCCGCTTTCAAGATAAGCTCTTCACTGAGTTTTTAGCCTGAACCATTTTAATTACATCCCAGAACTAAGAAAATAGAGGATCAAATGTGTTAGGAACAAGGAATGAAAACAGAAGGACATGGAAAACACAGGTCCACTGTGGTGGGATATGCTTAGCCTTGCCACTGACCAGAAGCATTCATCATTGCGGAAGCACAGCTGGAAGGGAATGTACACAATAACTCCTCAGCATTTACTATTTTTGACCCAGATTCCAAGGAGAGGCTGGGCTTGCTCTGACAATGGGATGTGGTTGGAGAGAAAATCTCTCAAGTTGGCAATATACAGAGAAGCACTGTAGGAGAGAAAGACACAAATCTTCAAGTTTTTTCACAGCTACTGAATAATAGCAAAAGAGGATGCAATCGCAGGTAGTGGGTGGTAAGGGGGTGAAACATGGATGCATACAGTCACCAGAGCAAAACTGCCAAGGTAACAGGTCAAATTTTCACAACTATCTTCTTA
Organism: Manis javanica; assembly: GCF_040802235.1. Classification (NCBI taxonomy): domain Eukaryota; kingdom Metazoa; phylum Chordata; class Mammalia; order Pholidota; family Manidae; genus Manis; species Manis javanica. The sequence continues at coordinate 126,491,365 of NC_133162.1, forward strand.
CCAAGGGGGCACTTAAAAAAATAGTAAAAAACATAAAACAGAACTGAGGCTTGGGCAGGCATTTTTTTAAAGTATGAGTCTGGATGTGAAAGCAATGGTTTCAAAGAAAAAAAATCAGCAAAAACAAAGATTCAGTTCCCTTCCTAACCCTCTCAGACTATTAAATGAGGAACTAAATAATTGAATAAATCTAAATTATCAAAGCCTGCAGGATACAAAACCCAGATAAACAGGGAAGAAAGCCAAGAAGAATCTATCTTATATTCGCAAGTAAATAATACATCTATATAAATCTGTCCTTATATGAAGAAGACTTAACTAGAAAAAAGGAAGCTGGACAAAAATGATGTCATTAAAAGGCATGAAACAAACAGAGTATGTGACAAATTAATGAAGAAGACACATACCTTTCTACTCCCTGGAAAAATCAAGGAAAATTTTATATCTATAAAGTTATAAAATGAAATAAAATAATAGAATGAATCAAAATTTGTATATTTAATCCAATCCCAATCAAAACTCAAAAAGGGTTTTTCTGGTACCTGACAAAAATAGTCAGAATTTACCTGAAAAAGTAGCAGAATTCTGAAATAAATGAGCAAAGATGAGAGGTCTGCTCTAAGAAATATCAAAACTTACAGAGCTAGCAATTAAAAGTGAGGTACTGAGGAGGAAATAAAAAAATGAAACAATTCAAAGGGCACAAAAACAATCCTGTAAATTTATTCAGTGTATATTAAAAATGTGGTATCTCAAATTAGTTTAAAAAAGGAGTAAGTATTCAATAAATAAATAGTGCTGGAATAACTGGCTAGGAATTTGGGAGAAAAATTAAATTGGATTCATAACTCACAATTCTAGGTTTCCAAATCAAACTGAAAGGAAACCATATTAAAATATAAACAGAAATACTTTTATCATCTTAGCATAGAGAATGATCTCCTTCTAGGCAAGGCACCATGTCAGGGGCTCCTCTTTATCCCCTCAATGTCCACTTTCTCCTTTTTAGCTTACTGATAGACTTCATTACCCTCCCACCCCCTTCGCCCACCTCCACCCCTGTCCCCACACTAAAACCCAAATCACAGCTGGGCACTTCACTATCAGCCACTAGTTTCATTCTTTAAAGCTCTCTTGTAGCCTTGTAACTAAATTCTGGGAAGATCGTATGAGTGAAGTGAAGTGTGCTATTTCCGTTATATTCTTAATACAGGCCTGCTTTCCATTTCCTCCCCCCTTCCTGCTGCCCGGAGGAAGTGGCACCTAGTGCAGCCACCTTGTACTCACAGATGGAATTCGCATAGCAGGGAGGATAAAGCCGCTTCTAGGGCACTCCCAGCGGGACTGCTACGTGTAAGAGAAATGAAATTGTCTCCTATTGAAGCCACTGCAGTTTTGGTCTCTTTGTTACAATACGTCAGCCTGTATTCTAACATCAAAGCAGATGAAAAGAAAGATAGTTCGATCATTTAGAAAATGAAAATATTTCACATGGAAAATATAAAGTTAAATTAATACAAAGTTAAAATGTAAACAAACTCTGAAAAATATATTTCCATATATATGCAGTAAATATTTCATTCTTTTGAATAAATAAAAAAAAACAGGCACTCAAAAGAAGTGAATAAAATACATGAGCAGGCAGTTTCAGAGAAAACATAAATACCAAAGAAAACTGACACTATGAATTACCTCTAATATTATAATAAATACAAATCTAAATAAGATATAATTTTTTATTAGATTGTTAAGGATTAAAACTGTGGGGAAATAGAAACTCATACAATTAATGGAAATATAAATTGGTACAACTTTTCTACAGGGAAATCTGCCACAAGACATAAAACTTAATGTATATACTCTTTGATCCAATAATTCTCCTGTACTGTAAAGAAATTAAATAGACAACACGTGCAACTGCACACACACTTCTCACAGTAAACCTGTTAACAGTAAGAAACTAGAAATTTATATTTCCTGAAATAAGAGTTTGGTTAAACAAAGTGTATCCACAAAACAGAATATTTAGCTGCCATTAAAAATGGTATAATTTGATGTTATGCTACAGAAAAATATTCATGACATATAGTTCAGTGGAAACAGGTTCATAAAATAGAATGCATAGCAGGATATCAATGTATATACTGGTAGAAAAAAAGTAAAGTAATTTACACTAAAATATTTAGTAATTATCTCTGGATGGTGAGAATGCTGTATTACCTGGTGTGGATAAAATTGCAACATTTCCAGAATCTCTCGCCTGGCCTTAGTGCATCTCTATATCAATAGGTGTTTCCAAGGGGTGGAGAGAAATAGTCTATTTCCATATCAATAGTTAATTACAACGAGGATGAGGGCATATCTGGACGGGAGAGGTTGGGTGGGGTCCCTTTTTCTGCAGCCATGTGGCACACGACACCGGCAAACAGAAGTGGGCAACTGCTTGTAAGCAATAAAGGGGTTTCTCCCACTTTATTTCTCCCTTTGATTGATTTTGGTTCAAAGGTATTTTGCCCTGAGCTGGGAAAATATTTTCCCCCCAGAGTTAGACCTGAAATTTTTTCTTTTAACAAAGAACATTAACACTTGAACAGGAAAAAAAAGCCATTTTCACTTATAACCAAAAATATAGAGGTAAGGAGATGTCAATGTTAGTTTCTACAGAGAAGTCATGTGTGAGAGTTGAAAAATTCCCACACAGAACTTAGCAAAGAGTAATTGTTAGTGACTTTCCTTGAGAAAAACAGTTTTCACTGGAGTCATGGAAGTAAAAGACAGACTACAGAAGAGCAGAACAATATCGATCATTTCCAAGTTTTCTTTCATCTTCATCCTCAAAACCTTCCAAAACTATCAAACCATTATATCCCTCAACAGGATTTCAAGATTCAAGAGGGCAATCATCAAGGAACATAGTTTAAATTTACACATCTTTCCCATTCATCTGCCCCAGTCAAAACTACTTCTTTCTTCCTTCTCTGTGGTCCAACTACTTCACATATCTATTTATGGTATTATTTACATTCCTGTATATAAATAAGGTATTTATATTTCTACAACCCCTCATCATATTATATGGTCCTTGCTATCAAATACAGAATTATCCACTGTCTGTTTTTCAAGATTCCTTAAGGACAGTAACTTTCTTAAAGCCTAGGCACTCAGATGAATACCTACAACTTTGAATTTAGTTAGAAAGATTCTAAATCACTCTGCTGAATCTAAACCTCTTCCAAAACAAAATTGTAAAAAAGGTCTGAGAGTGAATTCTAAAGAACTAAGCAAGCAATGACTGGGTTTTCCCATGGCTACTATTTTCTATTTCAAGATAATCTGCACATGACTGCATGTGAGCATTTCAATATTCTCTGTATACATAGGAATGCAGTAATAGTAAACATTACCAGGCAATGAGGTTAACAAACTAATGAGTGAATGATCATTGGAATGTGGTTCAGATACTCTGTCACTCATCTATTCTTGAAACTTGAGAAGTAAACTACAGAAAGTCATCTGACAGGACTTCATTGTGTTTTTACTTTACCTATCATTGTATAAGGTGCCTGAACCAGCAGGATTGATCTTTATGAAAAAATTCTGAACAGGTGTACTCTATTTCCAGAAATTATAAACTGCCTTCCTTCTAGAAGCCTTCTTGAACCAACAGAACTCTTAGAAGTTTTATCCAGCTATAAAGCCAAAATTTTAATAAATTAACACATTTCTACCATTTTACCATTTATATGATATACTGTTATATAAGGCCTTTGAAATAAATAGCATCTTAGTTCAGATCCTAAAAGTCTAAATGCTTATGATATGATGCAATACTATTTAACTTTTCACCTACAATTATAAAAATTCAGCATAGAATTCCAGAAGGGCACTGCACTCAGGAAGAACACTTATGTTCTTATTCACTATACAACCACTTATTAGCTGTGAAATGAAAAGACTGGTCACCACTGAACATAAAAAAAAAAAATGTGGTAGAAAACAAACTTAAAATATTCAAGAAGAGAGAATAAAATAAAAATTGAAATACTACAAATAAATTCAATTCAACAGGTATTTATCAAGTGCTTTATATACTACAGGCACAGTTATGCAATAGGATATAAAAGTGAATAGATTAAGGACTTCATTAAGTTGAGGATGCTTAACAAGTCTTCACCCCAAAACAAGCAAACACCCAAATGCCCCAAATTGGATAAATAAAATTGCTATTTAGGGTTGAACCACAGCATTTGCTACAAATTAATTTACGAACCTCTTTGTGTCTTAACCTGTATAATGAGGAATGCAGACCCTAGATCTGTCACTTCAAAAATTCGTAGAGTCAAAGCAATGCTGGCAGACTAGACATTGGGCCTGTAGGCCCAAATGCACAAACAGTGCAATTTTTTTTTTGGTATCATTAATCTACAATTACAGTGAAGAACATTATGATTACTAGGCTCCCCCCTTCACCAAGTCCCCCCAACATACCCCATTACAGTCACTGTCCATCAGCATAGTAAGATGCTGTAGAATCACTACTTGTCTTCTCTGTGTTGAACAGCCCTCCCTATTCCCCCCACACACATTATACATGCTAATTGTAATACCCCCTTTCTTTTTCACCACCCTTATCCCTCCCTTCCCTCCCATTCTCCTCAGTCCCTTTCCCTTTGGTAACTATTAGTCCATTCTTGGGTTCTGTGATTCTGCTGCTATTCCTTCAGTTCTCCTTTGTTCTTATACTCCACACATGAGTGAAATCATTTGATACTTGTCTTTCTCCACCCAACTTATTTCACTGAGCATAATACCCTCTAGCTCCATCCACGTTGTTACAAATGGTAGGATCTGTTTTTTTCTTATGGCTGAGTAATATTCCATTGTGTATATGTACCACATCTTCTTATCCATTCATCTACTGATGGACATTTAGGTTGCTTCCATCTCTTGGCTATTGTAAATAGTGCAGCTGTCTGTTTCAAACTGGGCTGCTGCATTCTTAGGGTAAATTCCTAGAAGTGGAATTCCTGGGTCAAATGGTATTTCTATTTTGAGCTTTTTGAGGAACCTCCATTCTGCTTTCCACAATGGCTGAACTAATTTACATTCCCACCAGCAGTGTAGGAGGGTTCCCCTTTCTCCACAACCTCACCAACATTTGTTGTTGTTTGTTTTTTCGATGATGGCGATCCTTAGTGGTGTGAGGTGATTATCTCATTGTGGTTTTAATTTGCATTTCTCTGATGACAAGCAATGTGGAGCATCTTTTCATGTGTCTGTTGGCCATCTGAATTTCTTCTTTAGAGAACTGTCTATTCAGTTCCTCTGCCCATTTTTTATTTGGATTATTTGTTTTTTGTTTGTTAAGGTGTGTGAGCTCTTTATATATTTTGGATGTCAACCCTTTATCGTATCTGTCATTTATGAATATATTCTCCCATACTGTAGGATTCCTTTTTGTTCTATTGATGGTGTCCTTTGCTGTACAGAAGGTTTTAGCTTGATATAGTTTCACTTGTTCATTTTTGCTTTTGTTTCCCTTGCCTGGGGAGATTTGTTCATGAAGAAGTCACTCATATTTATGTCCATGAGATTTTTGCCTATGTTTTTTTCTAAGAGTTTTATGATTTCATAACTTACATTCAGGTCTTTGATCCATTTCGAATTTACTATTGTGTATGGGGTTAGATAGTGATCCAGTTTTATTCTCTTACATGTAGCTGTCCAGTTTTGCCAGCACCATCTGTTGAAGAGACTGTCATTTCCCCATTATATGTCCATGGCTCCTTTATCGAATATTAGTTGACCATATATGTTTGGGTTAATGTTTAGAGTCTCTATTCTGTTCCTCTGGTCTGTGGCTCGGTTCTTGTGCCAGTACCAAATTGTCTTGATTACTGTGGCTTTGTAGGAGAGCTTGAAGTTGGGGAGCAAGATCCCCCCCACTTTATTCTTCCTTCTCAGGATTGCTTTGGCTATTCATGGTCTTTGGTGGTTCCACATGAATTTTTGAACTATTTCATTGAAGAATGCTGTTGGTAATTTGATAGGGATTGCATCGAATCTGTATATTGCTTTGGGCAGGATGGCCATTTTGATGATATTAATTCTTCCTAGCCAGGAGCATGGGATGAGTTTCCATTTGTTAGTGTCCTCTTTAATTTCTCTTAAGAGTGTCTTGTAGTTTTCAGGGTATAGGTCTTTCACTTCCTTGGTTAGGTTTATTCCTAGGTATTTTATTCTTTACAAACAGTGCAATTTTAACATGATTATAAAACACTCACAGTGATACTAGTGCATACTTAAGAGTATCAAAATTTCAAAAGATAAAAATTTTAATATGACTGGATGTAAAAGCTCCAAAATACATACAGATCTAAGGAAACAATCCCTACATTTTCCTTCATTCATAGGAACTGCTTTTAGACTATGTTAGAAGACACAAAGCGGAATTCTCCAGAGAGTGGCCTAAAATGCTAAGCTCAATACTCACAAACATTTTCTTTCAACTCTAGGAATTCACTAAATTACTGAAAAACAAATAGCTTCAAATTATTACCAAGTCATAAACTAAATTACATTCCATGAAATTCATTCAGAAGTTCAATTAAATCCGGCTGGCCTTAATGAGCATCAGTACAGGATATCTGAATTTGAATCCTCCATTCACCATCCACTAACTGCAATAATCTTGGGCAAGTTACTTACCCACAACTCAGTTTCCACTAGTGTAAAATCAAACATATATAGAACCTATGTCACAGGATTCTTCTGAGGCTGAAATAAATATATGCAAAGTCCTAATAGCATAATGTAAATATGGGCAAAAGATATTAACAGATAATTTACATAAAAAACTGAAGTGGTCATTATATGAGAGTATATTAAATCCCACTAATAATCAAAGACATTAAAAATTTGGACAATCCTGCGTCATCATTAGGCACCAATAAGATAATCAAAGGTTAAAAAACAAAACAACAAAGTGCCCAGAATTGAGTGAAGTGTGGCAGCAAGTTCCTCTCATGTAATTTTAGTGGCAGTGTAAACTGTTACCACTGTCTGGAAAGCAGGTTAGTAACAGGTACAAAAAGTTTGACTGAGCCATTTCTCGTTCAGGAATCATCCTGTAGAAATAGTCACAAGGGTGTAAAGTCAGATCTACAAAAATGTTCATGATGGAACTATGCACAAGTTGGAAAACCTTGAAATCGTCTAAACGTCTATGACTAGGCATTAATTAAATTATGGAATACCCATAAATTGACTTTGCGGTCATTAAGATATGATGTATATTTTCTATATTCATGAGAAAAAAAATGCTCCATAACATACCCTGCTGAATAAAAGGCAAATTACATGCCAACAGAGTATGGTCACGTTTTTTATAAGACTATATATTTATATTTACACAGAAGAAAATTCAATACTACAATGGTAAAATAGTTACCTCTAGATAGAATAATTTTGAGTGATTTAGCATTCTTATATAAACTCTGCATTACTTAAACTTTCTATATAAGTACACATTATCATTTAGAACCAGAAGAAACTATTTTCATTTCTTAAACAATTATGAACAACAATTATAGAACTAAAAGAACAACACCAATTACTCCTCCAGTGATTTTCACTGCATAAAATTACTGATCCCAGAAAAAACTATATGAGGGCAAGAAGCATACTTTGAAGGTACCCTAAAGATGAGATGAGCCTGACAAGACCAGGGCAAAGTGAAAACTGAAACCAATTATGGTGACAAGATTCAACAGTATCTCTATTTTACAACACATCTAAAATTAATCTGGATTGACTAGAGTCCTCCTCTACAAAACAGGAAATAAAACTAGGAACCTGAATGAGGAAGACAAAGAAATAACTAAGAAATATACTAGGTACATTCAAACTTAGTACTGCTTTTCAAATGACTCTTATTCTTAAAATTATTGAAAGAACTATTCCACTTGAGAAAGCAACTAGTGATCTTACTGTAAAAACACAAATTGAAAAAAGTTAAATGCTCATAATGATCAATAGTTAAGTAAATGGCTAAACGTCAACCCAAGAAGACTTTTCAACATTATCTATTTTATGAATTGCCATAAGTCTGTATTTTGGCTTCATAAGAATTTTGAGAGTCAATTCAATAAGCAATATGTATAACTATGTAGAACACATAGCTACCCAAAAACACAGCCATAAAAATAAGAGAAAAAAATTCCAATGTGTAATTCTCTTATGACTATACTTGTGTAAAATGGAAAGTATACTTTTATAACCTGAACATACGTAATATGTCCATGTGTACTAAACACTGAAGAAATAGATTTGGAAGTTGCCTATCAAGAGCCTTACAGTCAAACGACATAAAGACAAGTAAATTAATTATCATAGTACAATGAGATTCATTTATTCCATATACAAATGAATTAAGTGGCCTACTATATACCAGGGGCTATCTAGATGCTACTCAGCAAACAAAAATAAATAAATAATTCTTGCCTTTTTCAGGGGAGAGAACTATAAAAACAATGGAAAGCTGTAAGTGCCATGGGTAAAATAGAGCAGAAAAAGGGATAGGGAGTGCAGGGCAGAGGGTTTGCAATTTTGGTTAGGATGTTAAGAATCATGTGGAAGGACATTTGTGAGCAATGGTGAGAAAAGCCTTAAGGTTATGTGAAAGAATAGCAAATAAAAATGTCTTAAGGCAAGAGGGTGCCTGCTATGTATAGAAGAAACAGCAAGGAGGACTCTGGCAAGACGGCACAACAGGAAGTTCCTGCGATCACTTCCACCTACGTACACTCCAAGGCATCAACAACATGTAAAAAACTCATTTGGAAAATGACGTGAAGACTAAAAGAAGGTATTCCACAGCTAATAACAAAGAAGGCCACACTGAGAAGGGTAAAATGGGCAGAGCCAACTTTGGGATCCGAAACCTCCCCTGACGCCAGCCCACACGTAGGATGGTGAGATCAAGCACCACACCCAGCACACAAGGCCTAGGGGACCTGCACTGGGAAGGTGAGTTCCTGTAAAGTGTGGCTTTGAAAGTCACTGCAGCTTAACTCCTAGAGTCTTTAAAATGAGCAAGGCTTGCCTGATAGAGGTGGAGAGGTCTGGGGGCCGTCTTGGCTCTGAGAGGACAGGAGTTCTGTGTCGGTTGTTTGGGACCCAGCACAGAAGCAGCAGTTTGAAAAGAACCTGGGTGACATGTAACGGAAATTTACCAACCAGCTCTGGGACTTATGCTGGAGGGGCAGGGATCTGCAGAAGCTTTCTTCAAGGGGGGAGCTGGTGGGTGCCATTTTTTCCTGCCCTCCTTCCTCCTAGCTGTCCAGATGATTATGGGAGGAAGTTCTGAGACTCCCCATCTTCCTACCAGCATATCTAGCCCAGCCCTGGTATTCCACTATGGACTTGCCCTGCCAAACCCCCCTGCCCTGGCAGGTGTCCCCTCAAAGCAAGTCTCACACTACCACACTCAGCAAACAGCCTCAGGTGAGACTGGCATTCCCTTGAGAATGACTATCATCCACCCTCTCCCAGCGAGTGATCAGCCCCAGATGTACTGGAACCCCAGAAGGGGAAGAGCTATCCCATAAACCAGTACACCCCACTGTCGACACAACCAGGCCTCTTAAACAGCTGCACTGGGAATAAGCCCTCTCAACCAATGTGCCCACAACAGCCAGCTGACAGCCAGGCTGAGGGCTGGCCCTGGCCATCAGTGTACCTGCAGGGGCTGCAGCTGAGCATGTTAACTAGCCACACCCGAAGAAGCCGTGCAAGCCAATGTACCCACAATAGTCACGCCAGTCACTGCTTATTCTTAGGTGAAGAGCCAGCCTCGCCCACCAGTGCACATAGTTGCGCCTCAGTCACAACAGAAGGGTGCACACACCCCTGACAGGGACACCAAAAGAGCACATGTCCCTGGTACCTAGGGTGTACTGACCTACTGGGCACCTCAGTACACCTACTAAATAAGGACCTTCTTTTAAGACCAGCAGACACAACTGACAAAACTAATACACAGAAAGAAACACAGAGAGTACAAAGTGAGGCAAAGAAGTATGTTCCAGGATGAGAACAAGACAGAACACCAGAAAAATAACTAAACAAAATGGAGATAAGCTATCTATCTGATAAAGAGCTCAAAGTAATGGTTAAGATGCCCAACAGACTGGAAATAAGAGTGAATTAACTCAGTAAGAATGTCAACAAAGAGACAGGAAATATGAAAAGAACTCAGAGCCGAAGAACAATAAATGAAATGAAAAATGTATTAGAGGGAATCAATAGCAAACTCAAGGATGCAGAGGAACAGATCAGTGATCTGAAAGACAGGGTAGTGGAAAGCAATGAACAAAATAACAAAATGAAAACAATTTTAAAAAATGAGAACAGGTTAAGAGATCTGTGACAACTTCAAGCAAAAAACTTGCATTCTAGGAGTCCCAGAAGGAGAAGAAAGGGGCAGAAAGCTTATCTGAAAAAGTAATAAATGAAAACATTCCTAAGCTAGGAAAGGAAACAGATACCCAGGTCCAGGAAGCACAGAGTCCCAAACAAGATGAACCCAAGGAAGTCCACACCAAGACACGTAATAATTAAATTGGCAAAGATTAAAGATAAAGAGAGAATTTTTAAAGCAAGGGAAGAGCAAAGAGTTACATAAAAAGGAAATCCCATAAGGTGCTATGCAGATTTTTCAGAACTAACTTTGCAGGCAGGAGGGTAGTAACATGATATATTCAAATGCTGGAAGGAAAAAAATTTAAAACAAATATTTTGCCCAACAATGTTATCATTCAAAATTAAAGGCAAGATAATGAATTCTCCAGACAATAATAAAAGGAGTTCATCATTGCTAAAATGGCCTTATAAGAAATATTAAAGGGACTTCTTTAAGTGGGAAAAAAAACAGGCTATCCCAAGAAGTAAGAAAACTGTGAAAGGCAAAAAAGTTCACTGGTAAAAACAAACATAAAAAAATGTAGATCAATTGTTTAAAAGCTAGTATGATAAAAAAAAAACAAGACCCATATATATGCTGTCTATAATAGTGTCATTTCGGATCTAAAGCAAACACAGACTAAAAGTAAAGGGATGGAAAAATATATTTCATGGCATTGGAAGTTAAAAAAAAACTAAGATGGCATACTTTTATCAGACAAATAGACACTAAAACAAAGACTGTAACAAGAAACAAAAAAGGACATTACATAATGATAAATGGTTCAATGCAGTGAGAAGATATAGTAACAGTAAATATGCATCTAACACAGCAGTACCTAAATATATAAAGGAAATATTAACAGACATAAAGGGAGAAATTGATAATAATAATAATAATAATAGTGGACTTTAATACCCCACTTATGTCAATGGATAGATCATCCAGACATAAAATCAATAGCAGAACAGTAACTTTTAATGGCACATTAGACCAAATGGAATTAAAAGATAAATATAGAACATTCCATCCAAAAACAGCAGGATACACATTCTTTACAAGTGTACATGGAACATTCTCCAAGATAGATCACATTAGGCCATAACACAAGTCGTAAAATAATGTATTTGAGACTCATAAGAAGACTGATATCTTATCAAGCATCTTTTCTGATCACAATGTATGACTCACAGAAAAAAAAAGGCTGGCAAAAAGACAAACACCTGGACACTAAAGAGCTAGTTACTAAACTAATAAAGGGTCAATGAAAAAAATCAAAGAAAAAAAAAATACCAAAAAGCACTGGAAACTAAAGAAAATAGAAACACAATCACTTAAAATCTTTGGAAGGAAGCAAAAGCACTTGCAAGAGGAAAGTTTATAGTGAGTGATACAGCCTATTCCAGAAACAACAAAAAGCACCAATAAACAATCTAACCTTATATCTAAAGGAACTAGAAGAAGAAGAAAGAAGTAAGAAAAAGGTAGGAAATTATAAATATCAAAGTACAAACAAATGACATAGAGATGAGAAAAACATTGAAAAGATCAATGAAACAAACAGCTGATTCTTAGAAAAGAAAAAACAAAATTAATAAACCTTTAGCCAGACTCTAAAGGAAAAAGAGAGTACTCAAGTAAATTAAATAAAAAATGAAAGAGGAACAGTTATATGTGACACTACAGAAATGCTATTATAAGAGATAACTATGAAAAATTATATGCCCACAAATTGGATAACCTAGAATGTGTAAACATAGAAACATACTATCTTCCAAGACTCAATCAATAAGAAACACATAATCTGAACAGACCAACTAATATTAATGAAATTGAGTAAGTAATCAAGAACTTCCCAAGAAGGGAAAGTCTAAGATCAGATGGATTCACAGGTGAATTCTACCAACATTTAAAGATTACTTAATACCTACCTTTCTCAAACAATTACAAAAACTTAAAGAGGAAATAATGCTTTCAAATTCATTCTATGAAGTCAGCATTATTCTGATACTAAAACCAGACAAAGACACCACAAGAAGAAAAAAATTACAGACCTATATCCCTGATGAACATAGACCTGATGAACACAGATGCAAAAATCCTCAACAGAATGTTAGGAGCTGAATTCAAAAATACATTAAGAGGATCATTCACTACAATCAAGTAGGATTTATTTGAGGAATGCAAGGATAGTCAGTACCTACAAATCAATCAGTGTGATACACCATATTAATAAATGGAAGGATGAAAATCATATGATCATATTCATAGATGCTAAGAGAACATTTGACAAAATTTAACATCCATTTATGATAAAAACTCTCAATGAAAAGGGTATACAGGGAACATATCTCAATATAATAATTAAGTCATTATCTGACAAACCCACAGCTAACATACTCAATGTTGAAAAACTGAGAGCTTTTCCTCTAAGATCAGGAAAAAGACAAGAATGATTACTCTCAGCAGTTTAACTCAATAGTACTTGAAGTCCTAGGCAGGAAAGAAAAAGAAATACAAAGCAACCAACTTGATAAGGAAGATGTAAAATTTACCCTATTTGGAAAAGACATGCAATATAAAGAATGCCCTTAAGATTCTACAAAAAAAAAGTGTTAAAACCAATGAATGCATTCAGTAAAATTGCAGGATACAAAATTAACATACAGAAATCTTTTGTGTTTCTATACAGTAAAAACAAACTAGAAGAGAAATTAAGAAAACAATCCCACTTGTAATTTCATCAAAAAGAGTAGGAATAAATTTAAGGAGGAGGAAGATATGTACTATGAAAACTATAAGGCATTGATGAAAGAAACTGAAGACATCAATACATGAAAAAATATTCCACACTTATGGATTAGAGAAATTAATATTGCTATAATGTCCACAGTACCCAAAGCAATCTACAGATTCACTGCAGTCCCTATCTAAAGAAGATATGAATAAATGGATAGATTATCCAGACAGAAAATCAACAATGAAAGTGACTTTGAATGACTCATTAGACCAGATGAACTCAAAAGTCATACACAGACTCTTCCATCCAAAAAGCACTGTTCACAGAACTACAGCAAATACTTCTAAAATTTGTATGGAACTACTAAAGACCCCAAAGAGCCAAAGCAATCCTGACAAAGAAGAACAAAGCTGGAGGCATCATGAGTCCTGATTTTAAACTACACTAGAAAACTTTAGTAATCAAAACAGTATGGTAGTGGCACAAAAATAGATACATAGGTCAAAAGAACAGAGAGCCTAGAAATGAAGTCACACATACATGGTTAATTAATACATGACAAAGAAAGCAAGAATATATACAATGGGGTAAAGACAGTCTTAAAAGAATATACAACGGGGAAAAGACAAACTTAAATGGTGCTGAGAAAACTACATGCAAGAAGATGAAACTGGACCACTACCTTACACCATACACAAAAATAAACTTGAAATGGATTAGAGACTTAAATCTAAGATCTGAAACCATAATACTCCTTGAAGAAAACACAGGCAATAAACTCTTAAAGACTTGCATTAGTAACTTTTTTAGGTGTGTCTCCCCAGGCAAGGAAAACAAAAGCAAAAATAAACAAGCAGGGTAACATCAAACTAAAAAGCTGCCACACAGCAAAGGAAACCATCAACAAAATGCAAAGGTGACCCACTGAATGGGAGCATATATTTGTGCATGAGATACCCAATAAGGGGTAAATATCCAAAATATATAAAGAACATAAAAACTCAATTCTAGAGTCAAATATTCGAATTAAAAAATGGGCAGAGCAACTGAAGAGACATTTTACCACAGACACACAAATGGCCAACAGACACATGAAAAGATGCTCCACATCACTACTCACCAAAGAAATGTAAATCAAAACCACCATGAGATACCACCTCACACCAGTCAGAACAGTTAGTATGAAAAAGACAAGAAATAACAAGAGTTGGCAAGTATGTGAATGGGAACCCTTGTACACTACTGGTGGGAACATAAAATGGTGCTGCCATTATGAAAACAATAGGGAAGTTCCTCAAAAAATTAAAAACAGAAATCCTTATGGCCCAGTATTTACCCTAAGAAAACAAAAACAGTAATTTGAAAAGATATATGCACCCCTAAGTTTACTGCAGCATTTTTTTTTAAATTAAGGTATCACTGATATACAATCTTATGAAGGTTTCAAATGAACATTGTGGTTTCAACATTCACCCATTTTATTAAATCCCCCCTTACCCCACTGCAGTCACTGACTATCAGCATAGTAAGGTGCTATAGTCATTACTTGTCTTCTCTGTGCTGTACTGTCTTCCCCGTGACCTACCTATATTGTGATTATTGCAGCATTATTTACAATAGCCAAAATATGGAATCAACCCAAGTGTCTATCCACAGATGAATGGATAAAGAAGATGTGATACATATATGTGATGGAATATTAATCAGCTATAAAAAAATAATGTCATATTGCCATGTGACAACATGGACATACCTAGAGGGTATCATGCTAAGTGAAATAAGTCAGAGAAAGATAAATACCATATGATTTCACTTGTATGTGAAATCTAACAAATACCCAAACAATCAAAATAGAAATAGACTCATACATACAGAGAACAAACTGGTGGTGCCACAGGGGAGGAGAAAGGGGAGATGGGTGAGACAAGAGAAGAGGATAAAGAGGTACAGACTTCCAATTATAAAATAAGTAACAGGATGAAAAGCACACAGCATAGGGAATACAGTCAATAACATTGGAATAACTTTGGTGACAAGTGGTAACTACACTTATGATAAGCATTACATGATGTATATGTAATTGTCAAATCATTATCTTGTAGACCTCAAACCAGTATTTATCAGTTATACTTCCATTAAAAATACATAAATAAACATACACATACCAAAAAAATAGCTAGTAGGAAGTTCAAAAGGCCAAGTAGTAAAATCAATTATATAGACAAAAATTAGTCAAGGCATACAAAAAATAGAAAGCTTTGAATGATGACATACATAAAATGCAGAGGGGGATCATAAAAAGTAGAGCATTTCATAATGCATATAGGTGCTGAATCACATACCCAAACAGGTATATGCTGTATACCTGAGACTAATATAGTATCATGTCAACTATACTTCAAAATAAAAAAGAATAAAAAATAAAAATAGAAGAAACAGCAAGGTGGCTAGTGTAGCTGGCCCAAACTAGAGAAAACGTAGTAAGCACTATGTGAGACAGGTAAGGAGCTCTTAGGAAGATCGTGTAGTCCCTTGTACATCTCTGCAAGGAATGTAAGTCACATGGGTTTGTTTGTTTTATAGACTTTTTTTAGTGAAGTATTAGGTTCATACCAATGTGAGGGGAAGGTACAGAGATTTCCCATATACCACCTTGTTCCCACACATGCAATACCCATTATCAACATCCTTCCCCAGAGTAGAACGTTTGCTACAATTGATGAAACTACACTTACACATCATTATTACCCAACATCCATAGTGTACACTAGGGTTTACTCTTGGTGTTGTATATTCAATGGGTTTTGACAAATGTATAATGACATGTAACCACATTATAGCATCATACAGAGTAGTTTAACTGTCCCCCAGATCCTCTGTTCTCCACCCATTAATCCCTCCCTCTGTCCCCCATAACTTCTGGAAAATACTGATAGGTTTACTGTCCCCAGTTTTGCCTTTTTCAAATGTCATATAGCTAGAATTTTACAGCCTATAGACTTTTCAATTTGGCTTCTTTCACTGAGTAGTAGACATTTAAGATTCCTCTGTCTTCTCATGGCTGAATAGCTCATTTCTCTATAGTGAGGAATAATACTCCACTGTCTGCAGGAACTAGTTTATTTATCCATTCATCTACTAAAAGACATCTTGGCTCCTTCCAGGTTTTGGCAGTCATGAATGAAACCACAAGTTTTTTGTGTGGACATAAGTTTTCACCTAATTTGGGTAAATATCAAGGAATGCAACTGATGGAGCATATGGTTAGCTTTGTAAGAAACTGCCAAATTGTCTTTCAAAGTGGCTTTTCCATTTTGCATTCCTACCAGCAATGAATGAGAGTTCCTGTTGCTCCATATCTTTACCAGCATTTGGTGGTGTCAGTGCTCCAGATTTTGGAAATTCTAATAGGTGTGTAGTGCTATCTCATTGTTTTAATTTGTACTTCCCTGATGATGTATGAGGTTGAACATCTTTTCATGTGTTTATTTGCCATAAGGATTTCTTTGGCAAGCTGTTAAGATTTTTAACCTGTATTTTAATTAGGTTTTTGTTTTCTTATTGTTGAGTTTTAAGCAATTTTTGTATATTTTGGATAACAGTCTTTTATCAGGCCTTTTGCAAATACTTTTTCCCATTCTGTGCTTTGACTTCTCATTTTCTTGTAACTGTCTTTTATAGAACAGAGCTTTTTACTTTAATGAAGTCCAGCATATAAATATTTATTTCATGAATCATGGCTTTGATGTTGAGTCTATAAAGTCATCACCATTCCCAAAGTCATATAGGTTTTGTCCTATTTTATCTTCTAGGGTTTTTACAGTTTTGTCTTCTACATTTAGGCCTGTGATTCATTTTAGGTTAATTTTGTCAAGGATGTAAGCTGTATCTAGATCATTTTTGCATGTGGATATAGGGTTATTAAAGCATCATTCGTTGAACAGACTATCTTGGCTCCATTGCATTGTTGCCTGTGATCCTTTATCAAAGATCAAAATTGACTAATTTATATATAAACTGGATTTACAATCAATCAATTTATCTATTCTTTTATCAATACACTGCCTTGATTATTGTAGCTTTATAGCATGTCTTGAAGATGTACAGTGTCAGTCTTGAGGACATACCATAAATAAATAAATGAAATAATAAATATAATAAATTTAATGTTGTTAGTAACATGTTAGTAACATGTCTAGTAACATGTAGGTATAGATGTCAACAAGACAGTTGAGTATGAGAGTCTCAGTTAAGGGAAAAATGCCCAGGCTTTTAAATCTCTTCTATTAAAAACAAGGATCCTTCTCAAACTCTTCCAAAAAAACAGAAAAGGAGGAATACTTCCAAACTCATTTTATGAGCTCAGCACTTGATTCAAATGCAGACAAGGACATTATAAGAAAAGAAAACTACAGGCCAGCATCTCTGATGAATATAAATGCAAAAATCCTCAACAAAATAATAGTAAACCAAGTTCAACAATACACTGAAAATAAACTATGATAATGGAGGCTTTGTACCTGGGATGTGAAGATGGTTTTACATGTGTATATCAATCAATGTGATATACTTCAATAAAACATAGGAAAAAAATAATATGGTCACCTCAATAGATGCAGAAAAAGCATGTGACAAAATTTAACACCCACTTATGGTAAAAAATCAGAGTGGGTAAGGTGGGAATTTACCTAAGCATAATAAAGGCCATATGTGACACTATCACAGCAAGGATGATACTCAATGGTGAAAAGCCGAAAGCTTTTCCTGCAAGTCCAGGAACACAACAGGAGACAAGGATGCTCATCCCTTCTGCTCTCATTCAATATAGTACTGGAAGCTCTAGCCACAGTAGGCAAGCAAGCAAGAAAATAAAAGGTATCCAAATTGGAGAGGAAGAACTGAAACTGTCACTATTCGCAGATGACATGGTTTATTTATAGAAAACCCCAAAGACTCTACCAAAAAACTATTAGAACTAATCAATCAATTCAGTAAAGTAACAGGGTACAAAAGCAGTACACAAAACTTGGTTGCATTTTTAAACATGAATAACAAAATATCAAAAAAAGAAATTTAAAAAAATCCCATTCACAACTGCATTAAAAAGAATAAAGTACTCAGGAATAAATTTAACCAAGAAGGTAAAAGATCTGCATCCTGAAAACAGTAAGACACTGAAGAAGACACAAATAAATGGAAAAATATACCATGCTCATGAACTGGAAGAATGAACATAAATAAAATGTCCACAGTACCCAAAGCAATCTACAAACTCAATGGAGTCCTTATCAAAATTCCAGACATTTTTTACAGAAGTAGAAAAACAATCCCAAAATTTGCACAGAACTACAAAAACCCCTGAGAAAGAAAAAGCCGGAGGTTCCACATTTCCTAGTTTTAGATTATATTACAAAGCTATAGTAACTAAAACAGTATGGAATTGGCATTAAAAACAGACACATACAGCAATGGAATGGAACAGAAAGCCCAGAAATAAACCAATTTATATATATGGTCAATTAACTTATGACAAAGGAGGCAAGAATATACAATGGGGGAAGGTCAGTCTCTTCAATAAACGGTGTTGGGAAAACTGGACAGCTACATGCAAGAGAATGAAACTGAACTTTACACTATGCACAAAAATCAACATAAATTTAAGACTTGAGAAGTCCTAGAAGAAAACATAGGCAGTAAGCATCTTGACATCACTCTTAGCCATGATTTTTTTGGATCTGACACCAAAAGCAGAGGCAACAAAAGCAAAAATAAACAGTGGGACTAATAAGATAAAAAGCTTCTACATAGCAAAGGAAAGCAACAAAAAAAGGAAAAGACAACCTACCAAATAGGAAAAAATATTTGCAAATCATATATCTGATAAAGGATTAATAACCAAAACCATATAAAGATCTCATAGAAATCAACAGCAAACACAATCTAATTTAGAAATGGGCAGAAAAAGCTGAATAGACCTTTTTTTCTAAGAAGCCATACAGAAATCCATGTACATGAAGAAGTGCTCAAGGTAGCTAATCATCAGGGAAGTGCAAACCAAAAACGCAGTGAATATCGCCCCCCACCTCTTAGCATGGCTATCGACAAAAAGACAAGGATTAACAAGTGTTGGTGAGGATGTGCAGAAAACATTGTTGTGGGGGAACGTAAACTGGTGCAGCCACCATGGAAAACAGCATGGAGACTCCTCAAAATATCAAAAATCTAACCACAATATGCTCCAGCAATTCCACTTCTGGGTATTTATCCAAAGAAAATTAAAATACTAACTAGAAAAGATGTATGAATCCCCATATTCACGGCAGCATTATTTACAATAGCCAAGACATGGAAGCAACCTAAGTGTTCACTGATGAATAAATGGATAGAAAATGTTACATACGTGTGCACACACACACACATGGAATGTTATTCTGCCATAAAGGAGATCTCACCATTTGTGACTATATGATGGACCTTGAGGACATTATGCTAAATGAAATAAGAACAAAACAAGTACCGTAAGACCTCATTTATATGTGCAATCTTAAAAAAAAAACACAAAAACTGACCTCATAGATACAGAGAACAGATTGGTGTTTGCCAGCAATGGGGGATGGGGGGTTGGAAGAAATGGGAGAAGGGGGTCAAAAAGTACAAACTTCCAGTTATAAAATAAGTAAGTTACAGGTTATAACATACAGCATGGTGACTACAGTTTATAATACTGTATTGTACATTTGAAAGTTGCTAAGGTTGTAAATCTTACAACTTCTCATCACAAGAAAAAAATTGTAACTGTGTAGTGACAGATGTTCAACAGTCATATTGTGGTGATTATTTAACAATTATATATACATATCAAATCATGCTTTATACCTTAACTAGTATAATGTTATATATCAAATTCATGTTTTTAAAAAAATCCCCTTTTAAAAAAGGAATAAGCAAATTTGGAGTCATGAGCATTTAGATGCTATCAAAATCCAGAGGACTGAATTATTTCACTAAGAGAGTGATTATAGTTAAAAAACAGAAGTTGTGCAAGGTTTGAGCCTGGGGTATGGGCGGAGAGAGATGAAGAAAAAGCAGCAAAGAAAGCAAAAATAGAAAACTAGGAGGGAAGAAACCATGAAATTCTAGAAGGCAATGGAAAAAGAATATTTCAAGGAGGACAGAGTGATGAACTGTGTTAAA